>NC_138981.1:145645727-146245727 GCF_964341445.2 Mesoplodon mirus
GTGACCTGCAACAGCAGCTTTAAAAACTGTGCTAAGGGTCACTTCATATGCACCAGTACTGGAGGGCTGTAAATGAAACCTGCCCTCAGAATGTCATTAGGGAGGTAATGGCCAAAATATTTCTAAATGTCACACATACTTCACGAAAACAATTGGAAGAGGTAAGCTCTACTCACAGTTTGAAGAAAAAAAGGACATGCCAGAAAGCTCAATTTCAATGGATTATGAGACGCATGGAAATCCAACCACAAACATATAGCGGCTCACACTTGTCAGAATAAACTTCAGCAAAAACAAAACTACAAACAATAAATGCTGAAGGTGTTGTGCAGAAGTGCATACCCTCAACTTTAAGTGGGATGTGACCTGGTAAGAGCCACTAACGAGAACAGAATGGAGGTGCTTTTACTACGTAAATATTTATCTACCATATGATCCAGCAGGCCCACTCCTGGGCCTATAACCTGAGAAGACAGAATTGGAAAGACACAGGGAGGCGAATGTGCATTGCCGCAGCATTACAATTGCCAAGTCATGGAAGCAAGCAAAAAGTCCATCAACATATGAGTGGACAAAGAAAACTGGTACATGTACAGACGGAGTATTGGCCAAGGATAAAAAGGACACGATGTCATTTTCAGCACTGTAGATGAGTCTACAGGCAATCACACAACTTGTAGTAAGTCACAAAGAGAAAGACACATATCGTATGATATCACTTTTAGGTATTACCTATAAATGGATACCAGTGAAGATATTTCCACAGAGAAGGGCAACCACTGATTCATTCAACAAACTGATGGTTCACCAATGGAAATTTGTGAGGATTGGATACATTAGGATATTGGGGTTAACAGACATATACAAACACAGGTGAAATATATCATCACCAAAGACCTACGGAATACCAAGAGAAGACTACTCAACATCCTGTCATAACGTACATGGGAAAAGGATTCCAGGAAGAATAGACATATGTTTATGTGTCAAAGAACCACATCTTGCACACCTAGAACAAGCCAAACATTGTAGTCAAACTTGCTGTGATAAAAATAAAAATTAAATTAAATAAACGAACAAGAAGTAGTGAGACATATACTTAAGGGGCTTTTCCCTGGCACACGCCATTCTAAATTACAACCTAGAACACAACTTCCATTGAGGCTCTGTTGCCCTAGTAACCAGATTTGGTAAAGTAGAACAGCTGCCACCTTGTGGGTGTTTCACACGACAGCAGCTTTAATCCCAGCGTTAATGGTCAGTTGATATTCAAAATAATTGCAGGCCTGTAAATCACACCTGCACTGAAAACAAATCCTGGGGTCGTATATCGACCAAAAAAATTCAAAGGCATCCATATTTCAAACCGACAGTTTCAAGAGGCATAATTTATGCACATTTGTCTTCTGTTTCTTTTTCTTTCTTTCGTTTTTCTTAAATCAACGGGAATGGAAAAAGGCTGAACATCAGGAATCAATAAAGCCATGCAAATCCAGTGTACACAAACGTTCACCTGACTGCCGTCAGAATGATCATCAGCAAAAAAAGTCTACAAAAAATAAATGCTGAAGGGGTTTTAGAGAACTGCATACCCTTTAGCTGCTGGTGGGTTGCAACCTGGTAAGAGCCAGTAGTGAGAACAGAATGGAGGTGCGTTTAAGGGTAAAAATGGAGCTACCATGTGATCTGGTAGGCCCACTCATGGGCCTATCACCTGAGTAGACCAGAATCAAAAACACACAGGCTGGCAATCCTGCACTGCAGCAAGGTGTACCATAGCCAAACCTGGAAGAAACCAAAATGTGCATCAACAGAAAAATGCACCAAGAAGAAGTCGTCCATGTACACAATGGAATATTAGCCATGAAAAAGCATGGAACAGTGCCGTTGGCGCCACCATAGAAGGACCTAGCGACAATCACCACACTGGAAGTAAGAAAGAAACCGAAAGACAGACATCCTATGACATCACTTATAGGTGTTACCTAAGAATTGATACCCATGAAATAATTTCCAAGAGAAGGACACGCATAGATTCAGAAAACCAAATTATGTTTAACCAAATGGAAAGGTGTAAGGAATGTACGAATTAGGATATGGGGGTTAACAGACATATACTAATACATAGGAAATATATAATCACAAAATACCTAAGGAATACGAAGAGAGGTCTACTCAGCACTCTAAAATAACATACACGGGAATGGATCCAAAGAGGAATAGACAGATACATTGATAGGATGAACCAGAAACTGTACACCTAGGAGAATCTACATTTTGATCAAATTTCCTCTGATAATTAAATTTAAAAAGCAAACAACAATTTAGGAGATATAAGCTCTTGGGGGTTTGCACTGGCACATTGCAGTCTAATTCGCAGCTTACTACCACGATTGCCACGAAAGCTCTGTGGCCCAAAATCCCAGAGTTGGAAATGTAGAAATGCTGCCGCCTTGTGGCCGTTTCCCACAAGAGCGGCTTTGAACCCACAGCTAATGGTCACTTAACATTCACAAGGATTCAGGGCTGTAAAGGACACCTGCCCTAAAAAATTGTGCGGAGGTAGGGAATGGCCAAAAAAATTCAAAAGTGTTAAATTTTTCAAGGAGATTGGATGGAGGGGTAAGTTTTACTCACTCATTTTCAAAAAAGAGGAAAATGGATAAAAGCTCAACATCAGTAATTATTACACTCATGCAAATCTAACCTCCAAAATGATTCCAACTCACACATGTCAACTACCATCAGCTGCAAGTCTACAAACATTAAATGCTGAAGGTGTTTTAGAGAACTGTGTACCCTCTAGCTGCTGGTGAGACGTAAAGTGCTGACAGCCAATAATGAGAATAGAAAGGAGCTGCGTTTAAAAGTAAAAATTGAGCCACCATTCCGTTCAGCAGGCCCACCGCTGAGACTCTCACCTGACAAGTCCAGAGTCGAGAAGGCACAGGCTTCAACAGCTGCACTGCAGGAATTTTCACAATAGCCAAGACACGGAAGCAACCAAAATGTCCATCACCATATCAGTTGAAAAAGAAGAAGTGGTCCATGTACACAATGGAATATTAGCCATGGAAAACAATGAAACACTGCTCTTTCAGGCACCATAGTTGAGCCTAGAGATAATCACAGAACATGAGGTAAGTCGGAAAGCAAAAGACATATCCTATGATATCACTTACAGGCATTATCTAACAACTGACACAAATGAACATATTTGCACAGAGAAAGACACTCACACACTTAGAAAACAAACTAGGCTTATCTAAAAGGAAAGGTGGGAGGAATGGAAAAATTAAGATTAGGGTTACCATACGTGTACAAATACCTATTAAATACACATAACAAAAAGACCGACCATATAGCAAGGGAGGTCTATGGAACACTCTGCAATAATTTACATGGGAAGTGGACCTGTGCATGAATATATATATATATATATATATATATATATATGTTAGGCACAAATGAACCAGATTGTGTATGCCTAGGACAAACCATATTCTAATCATTGCCCCTATTAAAAAAACTAAAACAACAAACAAGAAATAATGTAACATAAACTTATGGGGTTTTCTCCTGGCACATTCCATTTTAATTTACAACCTAGGAACAGGGATTCCAGAAGGGCTCTGCTGCCCTAGTAACGAGATTTGTGAATGGAGAAATGCTGCCGCCTAGTGGCTGTTTACCACAACAGCAGCTTTAAACCCAGTGCTAATGGTCACTAAATATTCACACTCATTACAGGCCTGTGAATGACACCTGCCCTCAAAAACAATCCTGGGAGCGAATATTGACCAAAAAATTCAATTTTGAGGGCAACCTTTCAAGAAGACAATTTCAAGAGGTTAATTGTATTCTACGTTTTTTTCATTTGTTCGTTAACAGAAATTTTAAAAGGTGTGGAAAAATGAACCTTAGAAAGAATTAAGGACATGCTAATCCAAATTACAAAAATCCCATCAGCTCACAACAGTCAGAATGACCATCAGCAAAAAATCTGCAAACAATAAATGCTGAAGGGGTTGTGGAGAAATGCCTAGGCTTGGTTCAACGTGGGACATGCTAAGAGCCAGTAAGGGAAACACAAAGGAGGTGCATTGAAAAGGTAAGTACTGAGCTACCATTCAATCAAGCATACCCACTGCTGGGCCTATCGCCTGAGAGGATGAGAATCAAAAAGACACAGGCTGGACTTCACTGGTGGCGCAGTGGTTGAGAGTCCGCCGCCGAAGCAGGGGACACGGGTTTATGCCCCGGTTCGGGAAAATCACACATGCCGTGGAGCGGCTGGTCCCGTGAGCTATGGCTGCTGGGCCTGTGCGTCCAGAGCCTGTGCTCTGCAATCGGAGTGGCCATGGCAGTGAGTGGCCTACGTACTGCAAAACAAGAAAAAAACAGCCTGGCAATCCTGCCCTCCAGCAATATTTATCATAGCCAAAACTTGGAAGCTACGAAAATGTCCATCAACAGAGGAATGCACAAAGAAGAAGTGGTCCATGTACACAATGGAATATGACTCCAATAAAAAAATATAAACTCAACCTAGAAAACAAACAAAAGTAAAAGAAAAACACATCAGCTTTTGGGGGTTTATCCAGGCACATTCCACTCTAACTTATAACCGAGAAATACCACTGCAAGGTAGTCTGTTTCCCTAGTTAAAAGCTTGTGAAAAGCAGAAATGCTGCCACCCTCTGGCCGTGACCTGCAACAGCAGCTTTAAAAACTGTGCTAAGGGTCACTTCATATGCACCAGTACTGGAGGGCTGTAAATGAAACCTGCCCTCAGAATGTCATTAGGCAGGTAATGGCCAAAATATTTCTAAATGTCACACATACTTCACGAAAACAATTGGAAGAGGTAAGCTCTACTCACAGTTTGAAGAAAAAAAGGACATGCCAGAAAGCTCAATTTCAATGGATTATGAGACGCATGCAAATCCAACCACAAACATATAGCGGCTCACACTTGTCAGAATAAACTTCAGCAAAAACAAAACTACAAACAATAAATGCTGAAGGTGTTGTGCAGAAGTGCATACCCTCAACTTTAAGTGGGATGTGACCTGGTAAGAGCCACTAACGAGAACAGAATGGAGGTGCTTTTACTACGTAAATATTTATCTACCATATGATCCAGCAGGCCCACTCCTGGGCCTATAACCTAAGAAGACAGAATTGGAAAGACACAGGGAGGCGAATGTGCATTGCCGCAGCATTACAATTGCCAAGTCATGGAAGCAAGCAAAAAGTCCATCAACATATGAGTGGACAAAGAAAACTGGTACATGTACAGACGGAGTATTGGCCAAGGATAAAAAGGACACGATGTCATTTGCAGCACTGTAGATGAGTCTACAGGCAATCGCACAACTTGTAGTAAGTCACAAAGAGAAAGACACATATCGTATGATATCACTTTTAGGTATTACCTATAAATGGATACCAGTGAAGATATTTCCACAGAGAAGGGCAACCACTGATTCATTCAACAAACTGATGGTTCACCAATGGAAATTTGTGAGGATTGGATACATTAGGATATTGGGGTTAACAGACATATACAAACACAGGTGAAATATATCATCACCAAAGACCTACGGAATACCAAGAGAAGACTACTCAACATCCTGTCATAACGTACATGGGAAAAGGATTCCAGGAAGAAGAGACATATGTTTATGTGTCAAAGAACCACATCTTGCACACCTAGAACAAGCCAAACATTGTAGTCAAACTTGCTGTGATAAAAATAAAAATTAAATTAAATAAACGAACAAGAAGTAGTGAGACATATACTTAAGGGGCTTTTCCCTGGCACACGCCATTCTAAATTACAACCTAGAACACAACTTCCATTGAGGCTCTGTTGCCCTAGTAACCAGATTTGGTAAAGTAGAACAGCTGCCACCTTGTGGGTGTTTCACACGACAGCAGCTTTAATCCCAGCGTTAATGGTCAGTTGATATTCAAAATAATTGCAGGCCTGTAAATCACACCTGCACTGAAAACAAATCCTGGGGTCGTATATCGACCAAAAAAATTCAAAGGCATCCATATTTCAAACCGACAGTTTCAAGAGGCATAATTTATGCACATTTGTCTTCTGTTTCTTTTTCTTTCTTTCGTTTTTCTTAAATCAACGGGAATGGAAAAAGGCTGAACATCAGGAATCAATAAAGCCATGCAAATCCAGTGTACACAAACGTTCACCTGACTGCCGTCAGAATGATCATCAGCAAAAAAAGTCTACAAAAAATAAATGCTGAAGGGGTTTTAGAGAACTGCATACCCTTTAGCTGCTGGTGGGTTGCAACCTGGTAAGAGCCAGTAGTGAGAACAGAATGGAGGTGCGTTTAAGGGTAAAAATGGAGCTACCATGTGATCTGGTAGGCCCACTCATGGGCCTATCACCTGAGTAGACCAGAATCAAAAACACACAGGCTGGCAATCCTGCACTGCAGCAAGGTGTACCATAGCCAAACCTGGAAGAAACCAAAATGTGCATCAACAGAAAAATGCACCAAGAAGAAGTCGTCCATGTACACAATGGAATATTAGCCATGAAAAAGCATGGAACAGTGCCGTTGGCGCCACCATAGAAGGACCTAGCGACAATCACCACACTGGAAGTAAGAAAGAAACCGAAAGACAGACATCCTATGACATCACTTATAGGTGTTACCTAAGAATTGATACCCATGAAATAATTTCCAAGAGAAGGACACGCATAGATTCAGAAAACCAAATTATGTTTAACCAAATGGAAAGGTGTAAGGAATGTACGAATTAGGATATGGGGGTTAACAGACATATACTAATACATAGGAAATATATAATCACAAAATACCTAAGGAATACGAAGAGAGGTCTACTCAGCACTCTATAATAACATACACGGGAATGGATCCAAAGAGGAATAGACAGATACATTGATAGGATGAACCAGAAACTGTACACCTAGGAGAATCTACATTTTGATCAAATTTCCTCTGATAATTAAATTTAAAAAGCAAACAACAATTTAGGAGATATAAGCTCTTGGGGGTTTGCACTGGCACATTGCAGTCTAATTCGCAGCTTACTAACACGATTGCCACGAAAGCTCTGTGGCCCAAAATCCCAGAGTTGGAAATGTAGAAATGCTGCCGCCTTGTGGCCGTTTCCCACAAGAGCGGCTTTGAACCCACAGCTAATGGTCACTTAACATTCACAAGGATTCAGGGCTGTAAAGGACACCTGCCCTAAAAAATTGTGCGGAGGTAGGGAATGGCCAAAAAAATTCAAAAGTGTTAAATTTTTCAAGGAGATTGGATGGAGGGGTAAGTTTTACTCACTCATTTTCAAAAAAGAGGAAAATGGATAAAAGCTCAACATCAGTAATTATTACACTCATGCAAATCTAACCTCCAAAATGATTCCAACTCACACATGTCAACTACCATCAGCTGCAAGTCTACAAACATTAAATGCTGAAGGTGTTTTAGAGAACTGTGTACCCTCTAGCTGCTGGTGAGACGTAAAGTGCTGACAGCCAATAATGAGAATAGAAAGGAGCTGCGTTTAAAAGTAAAAATTGAGCCACCATTCCGTTCAGCAGGCCCACCGCTGAGACTCTCACCTGACAAGTCCAGAGTCGAGAAGGCACAGGCTTCAACAGCTGCACTGCAGGAATTTTCACAATAGCCAAGACACGGAAGCAACCAAAATGTCCATCACCATATCAGTTGAAAAAGAAGAAGTGGTCCATGTACACAATGGAATATTAGCCATGGAAAACAATGAAACACTGCTCTTTCAGGCACCATAGTTGAGCCTAGAGATAATCACAGAACATGAGGTAAGTCGGAAAGCAAAAGACATATCCTATGATATCACTTACAGGCATTATCTAACAACTGACACAAATGAACATATTTGCACAGAGAAAGACACTCACACACTTAGAAAACAAACTAGGCTTATCTAAAAGGAAAGGTGGGGGGAATGGAAAAATTAAGATTAGGGTTACCATACGTGTACAAATACCTATTAAATACACATAACAAAAAGACCGACCATATAGCAAGGGAGGTCTATGGAACACTCTGCAATAATTTACATGGGAAGTGGACCTGTGCATGAATATATATATATATATATATATATATATATATATATATATATATATATATGTTAGGCACAAATGAACCAGATTGTGTACGCCTAGGACAAACCATATTCTAATCATTGCCCCTATTAAAAAAACTAAAACAACAAACAAGAAATAATGTAACATAAACTTATGGGGTTTTCTCCTGGCACATTCCATTTTAATTTACAACCTAGGAACAGGGATTCCAGAAGGGCTCTGCTGCCCTAGTAACGAGATTTGTGAATGGAGAAATGCTGCCGCCTAGTGGCTGTTTACCACAACAGCAGCTTTAAACCCAGTGCTAATGGTCACTAAATATTCACACTCATTACAGGCCTGTGAATGACACCTGCCCTCAAAAACAATCCTGGGAGCGAATATTGACCAAAAAATTCAATTTTGAGGGCAACCTTTCAAGAAGACAATTTCAAGAGGTTAATTGTATTCTACGTTTTTTTCATTTGTTCGTTAACAGAAATTTTAAAAGGTGTGGAAAAATGAACCTTAGAAAGAATTAAGGACATGCTAATCCAAATTACAAAAATCCCATCAGCTCACAACAGTCAGAATGACCATCAGCAAAAAATCTGCAAACAATAAATGCTGAAGGGGTTGTGGAGAAATGCCTAGGCTTGGTTCAACGTGGGACATGCTAAGAGCCAGTAAGGGAAACACAAAGGAGGTGCATTGAAAAGGTAAGTACTGAGCTACCATTCAATCAAGCATACCCACTGCTGGGCCTATCGCCTGAGAGGATGAGAATCAAAAAGACACAGGCTGGACTTCACTGGTGGCGCAGTGGTTGAGAGTCCGCCGCCGAAGCAGGGGACACGGGTTTATGCCCCGGTTCGGGAAAATCACACATGCCGTGGAGCGGCTGGTCCCGTGAGCTATGGCTGCTGGGCCTGTGCGTCCAGAGCCTGTGCTCTGCAATCGGAGTGGCCATGGCAGTGAGTGGCCTACGTACTGCAAAACAAGAAAAAAACAGCCTGGCAATCCTGCCCTCCAGCAATATTTATCATAGCCAAAACTTGGAAGCTACGAAAATGTCCATCAACAGAGGAATGCACAAAGAAGAAGTGGTCCATGTACACAATGGAATATGACTCCAATAAAAAAATATAAACTCAACCTAGAAAACAAACAAAAGTAAAAGAAAAACACATCAGCTTTTGGGGGTTTATCCAGGCACATTCCACTCTAACTTATAACCGAGAAATACCACTGCAAGGTAGTCTGTTTCCCTAGTTAAAAGCTTGTGAAAAGCAGAAATGCTGCCACCCTCTGGCCGTGACCTGCAACAGCAGCTTTAAAAACTGTGCTAAGGGTCACTTCATATGCACCAGTACTGGAGGGCTGTAAATGAAACCTGCCCTCAGAATGTCATTAGGCAGGTAATGGCCAAAATATTTCTAAATGTCACACATACTTCACGAAAACAATTGGAAGAGGTAAGCTCTACTCACAGTTTGAAGAAAAAAAGGACATGCCAGAAAGCTCAATTTCAATGGATTATGAGACGCATGCAAATCCAACCACAAACATATAGCGGCTCACACTTGTCAGAATAAACTTCAGCAAAAACAAAACTACAAACAATAAATGCTGAAGGTGTTGTGCAGAAGTGCATACCCTCAACTTTAAGTGGGATGTGACCTGGTAAGAGCCACTAACGAGAACAGAATGGAGGTGCTTTTACTACGTAAATATTTATCTACCATATGATCCAGCAGGCCCACTCCTGGGCCTATAACCTAAGAAGACAGAATTGGAAAGACACAGGGAGGCGAATGTGCATTGCCGCAGCATTACAATTGCCAAGTCATGGAAGCAAGCAAAAAGTCCATCAACATATGAGTGGACAAAGAAAACTGGTACATGTACAGACGGAGTATTGGCCAAGGATAAAAAGGACACGATGTCATTTGCAGCACTGTAGATGAGTCTACAGGCAATCGCACAACTTGTAGTAAGTCACAAAGAGAAAGACACATATCGTATGATATCACTTTTAGGTATTACCTATAAATGGATACCAGTGAAGATATTTCCACAGAGAAGGGCAACCACTGATTCATTCAACAAACTGATGGTTCACCAATGGAAATTTGTGAGGATTGGATACATTAGGATATTGGGGTTAACAGACATATACAAACACAGGTGAAATATATCATCACCAAAGACCTACGGAATACCAAGAGAAGACTACTCAACATCCTGTCATAACGTACATGGGAAAAGGATTCCAGGAAGAAGAGACATATGTTTATGTGTCAAAGAACCACATCTTGCACACCTAGAACAAGCCAAACATTGTAGTCAAACTTGCTGTGATAAAAATAAAAATTAAATTAAATAAACGAACAAGAAGTAGTGAGACATATACTTAAGGGGCTTTTCCCTGGCACACGCCATTCTAAATTACAACCTAGAACACAACTTCCATTGAGGCTCTGTTGCCCTAGTAACCAGATTTGGTAAAGTAGAACAGCTGCCACCTTGTGGGTGTTTCACACGACAGCAGCTTTAATCCCAGCGTTAATGGTCAGTTGATATTCAAAATAATTGCAGGCCTGTAAATCACACCTGCACTGAAAACAAATCCTGGGGTCGTATATCGACCAAAAAAATTCAAAGGCATCCATATTTCAAACCGACAGTTTCAAGAGGCATAATTTATGCACATTTGTCTTCTGTTTCTTTTTCTTTCTTTCGTTTTTCTTAAATCAACGGGAATGGAAAAAGGCTGAACATCAGGAATCAATAAAGCCATGCAAATCCAGTGTACACAAACGTTCACCTGACTGCCGTCAGAATGATCATCAGCAAAAAAAGTCTACAAAAAATAAATGCTGAAGGGGTTTTAGAGAACTGCATACCCTTTAGCTGCTGGTGGGTTGCAACCTGGTAAGAGCCAGTAGTGAGAACAGAATGGAGGTGCGTTTAAGGGTAAAAATGGAGCTACCATGTGATCTGGTAGGCCCACTCATGGGCCTATCACCTGAGTAGACCAGAATCAAAAACACACAGGCTGGCAATCCTGCACTGCAGCAAGGTGTACCATAGCCAAACCTGGAAGAAACCAAAATGTGCATCAACAGAAAAATGCACCAAGAAGAAGTCGTCCATGTACACAATGGAATATTAGCCATGAAAAAGCATGGAACAGTGCCGTTGGCGCCACCATAGAAGGACCTAGCGACAATCACCACACTGGAAGTAAGAAAGAAACCGAAAGACAGACATCCTATGACATCACTTATAGGTGTTACCTAAGAATTGATACCCATGAAATAATTTCCAAGAGAAGGACACGCATAGATTCAGAAAACCAAATTATGTTTAACCAAATGGAAAGGTGTAAGGAATGTACGAATTAGGATATGGGGGTTAACAGACATATACTAATACATAGGAAATATATAATCACAAAATACCTAAGGAATACGAAGAGAGGTCTACTCAGCACTCTATAATAACATACACGGGAATGGATCCAAAGAGGAATAGACAGATACATTGATAGGATGAACCAGAAACTGTACACCTAGGAGAATCTACATTTTGATCAAATTTCCTCTGATAATTAAATTTAAAAAGCAAACAACAATTTAGGAGATATAAGCTCTTGGGGGTTTGCACTGGCACATTGCAGTCTAATTCGCAGCTTACTAACACGATTGCCACGAAAGCTCTGTGGCCCAAAATCCCAGAGTTGGAAATGTAGAAATGCTGCCGCCTTGTGGCCGTTTCCCACAAGAGCGGCTTTGAACCCACAGCTAATGGTCACTTAACATTCACAAGGATTCAGGGCTGTAAAGGACACCTGCCCTAAAAAATTGTGCGGAGGTAGGGAATGGCCAAAAAAATTCAAAAGTGTTAAATTTTTCAAGGAGATTGGATGGAGGGGTAAGTTTTACTCACTCATTTTCAAAAAAGAGGAAAATGGATAAAAGCTCAACATCAGTAATTATTACACTCATGCAAATCTAACCTCCAAAATGATTCCAACTCACACATGTCAACTACCATCAGCTGCAAGTCTACAAACATTAAATGCTGAAGGTGTTTTAGAGAACTGTGTACCCTCTAGCTGCTGGTGAGACGTAAAGTGCTGACAGCCAATAATGAGAATAGAAAGGAGCTGCGTTTAAAAGTAAAAATTGAGCCACCATTCCGTTCAGCAGGCCCACCGCTGAGACTCTCACCTGACAAGTCCAGAGTCGAGAAGGCACAGGCTTCAACAGCTGCACTGCAGGAATTTTCACAATAGCCAAGACACGGAAGCAACCAAAATGTCCATCACCATATCAGTTGAAAAAGAAGAAGTGGTCCATGTACACAATGGAATATTAGCCATGGAAAACAATGAAACACTGCTCTTTCAGGCACCATAGTTGAGCCTAGAGATAATCACAGAACATGAGGTAAGTCGGAAAGCAAAAGACATATCCTATGATATCACTTACAGGCATTATCTAACAACTGACACAAATGAACATATTTGCACAGAGAAAGACACTCACACACTTAGAAAACAAACTAGGCTTATCTAAAAGGAAAGGTGGGGGGAATGGAAAAATTAAGATTAGGGTTACCATACGTGTACAAATACCTATTAAATACACATAACAAAAAGACCGACCATATAGCAAGGGAGGTCTATGGAACACTCTGCAATAATTTACATGGGAAGTGGACCTGTGCATGAATATATATATATATATATATATATATATATATATATATATATATATATATATATGTTAGGCACAAATGAACCAGATTGTGTACGCCTAGGACAAACCATATTCTAATCATTGCCCCTATTAAAAAAACTAAAACAACAAACAAGAAATAATGTAACATAAACTTATGGGGTTTTCTCCTGGCACATTCCATTTTAATTTACAACCTAGGAACAGGGATTCCAGAAGGGCTCTGCTGCCCTAGTAACGAGATTTGTGAATGGAGAAATGCTGCCGCCTAGTGGCTGTTTACCACAACAGCAGCTTTAAACCCAGTGCTAATGGTCACTAAATATTCACACTCATTACAGGCCTGTGAATGACACCTGCCCTCAAAAACAATCCTGGGAGCGAATATTGACCAAAAAATTCAATTTTGAGGGCAACCTTTCAAGAAGACAATTTCAAGAGGTTAATTGTATTCTACGTTTTTTTCATTTGTTCGTTAACAGAAATTTTAAAAGGTGTGGAAAAATGAACCTTAGAAAGAATTAAGGACATGCTAATCCAAATTACAAAAATCCCATCAGCTCACAACAGTCAGAATGACCATCAGCAAAAAATCTGCAAACAATAAATGCTGAAGGGGTTGTGGAGAAATGCCTAGGCTTGGTTCAACGTGGGACATGCTAAGAGCCAGTAAGGGAAACACAAAGGAGGTGCATTGAAAAGGTAAGTACTGAGCTACCATTCAATCAAGCATACCCACTGCTGGGCCTATCGCCTGAGAGGATGAGAATCAAAAAGACACAGGCCGGACTTCACTGGTGGCGCAGTGGTTGAGAGTCCGCCGCCGAAGCAGGGGACACGGGTTTATGCCCCGGTTCGGGAAAATCACACATGCCGTGGAGTGGCTGGTCCCGTGAGCTATGGCTGCTGGGCCTGTGCGTCCAGAGCCTGTGCTCTGCAATCGGAGTGGCCATGGCAGTGAGTGGCCTACGTACTGCAAAACAAGAAAAAAACAGCCTGGCAATCCTGCCCTCCAGCAATATTTATCATAGCCAAAACTTGGAAGCTACGAAAATGTCCATCAACAGAGGAATGCACAAAGAAGAAGTGGTCCATGTACACAATGGAATATGACTCCAATAAAAAAATATAAACTCAATCTAGAAAACAAACAAAAGTAAAAGAAAAACACATCAGCTTTTGGGGGTTTATCCAGGCACATTCCACTCTAACTTATAACCGAGAAATACCACTGCAAGGTAGTCTGTTTCCCTAGTTAAAAGCTTGTGAAAAGCAGAAATGCTGCCACCCTCTGGCCGTGACCTGCAACAGCAGCTTTAAAAACTGTGCTAAGGGTCACTTCATATGCACCAGTACTGGAGGGCTGTAAATGAAACCTGCCCTCAGAATGTCATTAGGGAGGTAATGGCCAAAATATTTCTAAATGTCACACATACTTCACGAAAACAATTGGAAGAGGTAAGCTCTACTCACAGTTTGAAGAAAAAAAGGACATGCCAGAAAGCTCAATTTCAATGGATTATGAGACGCATGGAAATCCAACCACAAACATATAGCGGCTCACACTTGTCAGAATAAACTTCAGCAAAAACAAAACTACAAACAATAAATGCTGAAGGTGTTGTGCAGAAGTGCATACCCTCAACTTTAAGTGGGATGTGACCTGGTAAGAGCCACTAACGAGAACAGAATGGAGGTGCTTTTACTACGTAAATATTTATCTACCATATGATCCAGCAGGCCCACTCCTGGGCCTATAACCTAAGAAGACAGAATTGGAAAGACACAGGGAGGCGAATGTGCATTGCCGCAGCATTACAATTGCCAAGTCATGGAAGCAAGCAAAAAGTCCATCAACATATGAGTGGACAAAGAAAACTGGTACATGTACAGACGGAGTATTGGCCAAGGATAAAAAGGACACGATGTCATTTTCAGCACTGTAGATGAGTCTACAGGCAATCACACAACTTGTAGTAAGTCACAAAGAGAAAGACACATATCGTATGATATCACTTTTAGGTATTACCTATAAATGGATACCAGTGAAGATATTTCCACAGAGAAGGGCAACCACTGATTCATTCAACAAACTGATGGTTCACCAATGGAAATTTGTGAGGATTGGATACATTAGGATATTGGGGTTAACAGACATATACAAACACAGGTGAAATATATCATCACCAAAGACCTACGGAATACCAAGAGAAGACTACTCAACATCCTGTCATAACGTACATGGGAAAAGGATTCCAGGAAGAATAGACATATGTTTATGTGTCAAAGAACCACATCTTGCACACCTAGAACAAGCCAAACATTGTAGTCAAACTTGCTGTGATAAAAATAAAAATTAAATTAAATAAACGAACAAGAAGTAGTGAGACATATACTTAAGGGGCTTTTCCCTGGCACACGCCATTCTAAATTACAACCTAGAACACAACTTCCATTGAGGCTCTGTTGCCCTAGTAACCAGATTTGGTAAAGTAGAACAGCTGCCACCTTGTGGGTGTTTCACACGACAGCAGCTTTAATCCCAGCGTTAATGGTCAGTTGATATTCAAAATAATTGCAGGCCTGTAAATCACACCTGCACTGAAAACAAATCCTGGGGTCGTATATCGACCAAAAAAATTCAAAGGCATCCATATTTCAAACCGACAGTTTCAAGAGGCATAATTTATGCACATTTGTCTTCTGTTTCTTTTTCTTTCTTTCGTTTTTCTTAAATCAACGGGAATGGAAAAAGGCTGAACATCAGGAATCAATAAAGCCATGCAAATCCAGTGTACACAAGCGTTCACCTGACTGCCGTCAGAATGATCATCAGCAAAAAAAGTCTACAAAAAATAAATGCTGAAGGGGTTTTAGAGAACTGCATACCCTTTAGCTGCTGGTGGGTTGCAACCTGGTAAGAGCCAGTAGTGAGAACAGAATGGAGGTGCGTTTAAGGGTAAAAATGGAGCTACCATGTGATCTGGTAGGCCCACTCATGGGCCTATCACCTGAGTAGACCAGAATCAAAAACACACAGGCTGGCAATCCTGCACTGCAGCAAGGTGTACCATAGCCAAACCTGGAAGAAACCAAAATGTGCATCAACAGAAAAATGCACCAAGAAGAAGTCGTCCATGTACACAATGGAATATTAGCCATGAAAAAGCATGGAACAGTGCCGTTGGCGCCACCATAGAAGGACCTAGCGACAATCACCACACTGGAAGTAAGAAAGAAACCGAAAGACAGACATCCTATGACATCACTTATAGGTGTTACCTAAGAATTGATACCCATGAAATAATTTCCAAGAGAAGGACACGCATAGATTCAGAAAACCAAATTATGTTTAACCAAATGGAAAGGTGTAAGGAATGTACGAATTAGGATATGGGGGTTAACAGACATATACTAATACATAGGAAATATATAATCACAAAATACCTAAGGAATACGAAGAGAGGTCTACTCAGCACTCTAAAATAACATACACGGGAATGGATCCAAAGAGGAATAGACAGATACATTGATAGGATGAACCAGAAACTGTACACCTAGGAGAATCTACATTTTGATCAAATTTCCTCTGATAATTAAATTTAAAAAGCAAACAACAATTTAGGAGATATAAGCTCTTGGGGGTTTGCACTGGCACATTGCAGTCTAATTCGCAGCTTACTACCACGATTGCCACGAAAGCTCTGTGGCCCAAAATCCCAGAGTTGGAAATGTAGAAATGCTGCCGCCTTGTGGCCGTTTCCCACAAGAGCGGCTTTGAACCCACAGCTAATGGTCACTTAACATTCACAAGGATTCAGGGCTGTAAAGGACACCTGCCCTAAAAAATTGTGCGGAGGTAGGGAATGGCCAAAAAAATTCAAAAGTGTTAAATTTTTCAAGGAGATTGGATGGAGGGGTAAGTTTTACTCACTCATTTTCAAAAAAGAGGAAAATGGATAAAAGCTCAACATCAGTAATTATTACACTCATGCAAATCTAACCTCCAAAATGATTCCAACTCACACATGTCAACTACCATCAGCTGCAAGTCTACAAACATTAAATGCTGAAGGTGTTTTAGAGAACTGTGTACCCTCTAGCTGCTGGTGAGATGTAAATTGCTGACAGCCAATAATGAGAATAGAAAGGAGCTGCGTATAAAAGTAAAAATTGAGCCACCATTCCGTTCAGCAGGCCCACCGCTGAGACTCTCACCTGACAAGTCCAGAGTCGAGAAGGCACAGGCTTCAACAGCTGCACTGCAGGAATTTTCACAATAGCCAAGACACGGAAGCAACCAAAATGTCCATCACCATATCAGTTGAAAAAGAAGAAGTGGTCCATGTACACAATGGAATATTAGCCATGGAAAACAATGAAACACTGCTCTTTCAGGCACCATAGTTGAGCCTAGAGATAATCACAGAACATGAGGTAAGTCGGAAAGCAAAAGACATATCCTATGATATCACTTACAGGCATTATCTAACAACTGACACAAATGAACATATTTGCACAGAGAAAGACACTCACACACTTAGAAAACAAACTAGGCTTATCTAAAAGGAAAGGTGGGGGGAATGGAAAAATTAAGATTAGGGTTACCATACGTGTACAAATACCTATTAAATACACATAACAAAAAGACCGACCATATAGCAAGGGAGGTCTATGGAACACTCTGCAATAATTTACATGGGAAGTGGACCTGTGCATGAATATATATATATATATATATATATATATATATATATATATGTTAGGCACAAATGAACCAGATTGTGTACGCCTAGGACAAACCATATTCTAATCATTGCCCCTATTAAAAAAACTAAAACAACAAACAAGAAATAATGTAACATAAACTTATGGGGTTTTCTCCTGGCACATTCCATTTTAATTTACAACCTAGGAACAGGGATTCCAGAAGGGCTCTGCTGCCCTAGTAACGAGATTTGTGAATGGAGAAATGCTGCCGCCTAGTGGCTGTTTACCACAACAGCAGCTTTAAACCCAGTGCTAATGGTCACTAAATATTCACACTCATTACAGGCCTGTGAATGACACCTGCCCTCAAAAACAATCCTGGGAGCGAATATTGACCAAAAAATTCAATTTTGAGGGCAACCTTTCAAGAAGACAATTTCAAGAGGTTAATTGTATTCTACGTTTTTTTCATTTGTTCGTTAACAGAAATTTTAAAAGGTGTGGAAAAATGAACCTTAGAAAGAATTAAGGACATGCTAATCCAAATTACAAAAATCCCATCAGCTCACAACAGTCAGAATGACCATCAGCAAAAAATCTGCAAACAATAAATGCTGAAGGGGTTGTGGAGAAATGCCTAGGCTTGGTTCAACGTGGGACATGCTAAGAGCCAGTAAGGGAAACACAAAGGAGGTGCATTGAAAAGGTAAGTACTGAGCTACCATTCAATCAAGCATACCCACTGCTGGGCCTATCGCCTGAGAGGATGAGAATCAAAAAGACACAGGCCGGACTTCACTGGTGGCGCAGTGGTTGAGAGTCCGCCGCCGAAGCAGGGGACACGGGTTTATGCCCCGGTTCGGGAAAATCACACATGCCGTGGAGTGGCTGGTCCCGTGAGCTATGGCTGCTGGGCCTGTGCGTCCAGAGCCTGTGCTCTGCAATCGGAGTGGCCATGGCAGTGAGTGGCCTACGTACTGCAAAACAAGAAAAAAACAGCCTGGCAATCCTGCCCTCCAGCAATATTTATCATAGCCAAAACTTGGAAGCTACGAAAATGTCCATCAACAGAGGAATGCACAAAGAAGAAGTGGTCCATGTACACAATGGAATATGACTCCAATAAAAAAATATAAACTCAATCTAGAAAACAAACAAAAGTAAAAGAAAAACACATCAGCTTTTGGGGGTTTATCCAGGCACATTCCACTCTAACTTATAACCGAGAAATACCACTGCAAGGTAGTCTGTTTCCCTAGTTAAAAGCTTGTGAAAAGCAGAAATGCTGCCACCCTCTGGCCGTGACCTGCAACAGCAGCTTTAAAAACTGTGCTAAGGGTCACTTCATATGCACCAGTACTGGAGGGCTGTAAATGAAACCTGCCCTCAGAATGTCATTAGGGAGGTAATGGCCAAAATATTTCTAAATGTCACACATACTTCACGAAAACAATTGGAAGAGGTAAGCTCTACTCACAGTTTGAAGAAAAAAAGGACATGCCAGAAAGCTCAATTTCAATGGATTATGAGACGCATGGAAATCCAACCACAAACATATAGCGGCTCACACTTGTCAGAATAAACTTCAGCAAAAACAAAACTACAAACAATAAATGCTGAAGGTGTTGTGCAGAAGTGCATACCCTCAACTTTAAGTGGGATGTGACCTGGTAAGAGCCACTAACGAGAACAGAATGGAGGTGCTTTTACTACGTAAATATTTATCTACCATATGATCCAGCAGGCCCACTCCTGGGCCTATAACCTGAGAAGACAGAATTGGAAAGACACAGGGAGGCGAATGTGCATTGCCGCAGCATTACAATTGCCAAGTCATGGAAGCAAGCAAAAAGTCCATCAACATATGAGTGGACAAAGAAAACTGGTACATGTACAGACGGAGTATTGGCCAAGGATAAAAAGGACACGATGTCATTTTCAGCACTGTAGATGAGTCTACAGGCAATCACACAACTTGTAGTAAGTCACAAAGAGAAAGACACATATCGTATGATATCACTTTTAGGTATTACCTATAAATGGATACCAGTGAAGATATTTCCACAGAGAAGGGCAACCACTGATTCATTCAACAAACTGATGGTTCACCAATGGAAATTTGTGAGGATTGGATACATTAGGATATTGGGGTTAACAGACATATACAAACACAGGTGAAATATATCATCACCAAAGACCTACGGAATACCAAGAGAAGACTACTCAACATCCTGTCATAACGTACATGGGAAAAGGATTCCAGGAAGAATAGACATATGTTTATGTGTCAAAGAACCACATCTTGCACACCTAGAACAAGCCAAACATTGTAGTCAAACTTGCTGTGATAAAAATAAAAATTAAATTAAATAAACGAACAAGAAGTAGTGAGACATATACTTAAGGGGCTTTTCCCTGGCACACGCCATTCTAAATTACAACCTAGAACACAACTTCCATTGAGGCTCTGTTGCCCTAGTAACCAGATTTGGTAAAGTAGAACAGCTGCCACCTTGTGGGTGTTTCACACGACAGCAGCTTTAATCCCAGCGTTAATGGTCAGTTGATATTCAAAATAATTGCAGGCCTGTAAATCACACCTGCACTGAAAACAAATCCTGGGGTCGTATATCGACCAAAAAAATTCAAAGGCATCCATATTTCAAACCGACAGTTTCAAGAGGCATAATTTATGCACATTTGTCTTCTGTTTCTTTTTCTTTCTTTCGTTTTTCTTAAATCAACGGGAATGGAAAAAGGCTGAACATCAGGAATCAATAAAGCCATGCAAATCCAGTGTACACAAACGTTCACCTGACTGCCGTCAGAATGATCATCAGCAAAAAAAGTCTACAAAAAATAAATGCTGAAGGGGTTTTAGAGAACTGCATACCCTTTAGCTGCTGGTGGGTTGCAACCTGGTAAGAGCCAGTAGTGAGAACAGAATGGAGGTGCGTTTAAGGGTAAAAATGGAGCTACCATGTGATCTGGTAGGCCCACTCATGGGCCTATCACCTGAGTAGACCAGAATCAAAAACACACAGGCTGGCAATCCTGCACTGCAGCAAGGTGTACCATAGCCAAACCTGGAAGAAACCAAAATGTGCATCAACAGAAAAATGCACCAAGAAGAAGTCGTCCATGTACACAATGGAATATTAGCCATGAAAAAGCATGGAACAGTGCCGTTGGCGCCACCATAGAAGGACCTAGCGACAATCACCACACTGGAAGTAAGAAAGAAACCGAAAGACAGACATCCTATGACATCACTTATAGGTGTTACCTAAGAATTGATACCCATGAAATAATTTCCAAGAGAAGGACACGCATAGATTCAGAAAACCAAATTATGTTTAACCAAATGGAAAGGTGTAAGGAATGTACGAATTAGGATATGGGGGTTAACAGACATATACTAATACATAGGAAATATATAATCACAAAATACCTAAGGAATACGAAGAGAGGTCTACTCAGCACTCTAAAATAACATACACGGGAATGGATCCAAAGAGGAATAGACAGATACATTGATAGGATGAACCAGAAACTGTACACCTAGGAGAATCTACATTTTGATCAAATTTCCTCTGATAATTAAATTTAAAAAGCAAACAACAATTTAGGAGATATAAGCTCTTGGGGGTTTGCACTGGCACATTGCAGTCTAATTCGCAGCTTACTACCACGATTGCCACGAAAGCTCTGTGGCCCAAAATCCCAGAGTTGGAAATGTAGAAATGCTGCCGCCTTGTGGCCGTTTCCCACAAGAGCGGCTTTGAACCCACAGCTAATGGTCACTTAACATTCACAAGGATTCAGGGCTGTAAAGGACACCTGCCCTAAAAAATTGTGCGGAGGTAGGGAATGGCCAAAAAAATTCAAAAGTGTTAAATTTTTCAAGGAGATTGGATGGAGGGGTAAGTTTTACTCACTCATTTTCAAAAAAGAGGAAAATGGATAAAAGCTCAACATCAGTAATTATTACACTCATGCAAATCTAACCTCCAAAATGATTCCAACTCACACATGTCAACTACCATCAGCTGCAAGTCTACAAACATTAAATGCTGAAGGTGTTTTAGAGAACTGTGTACCCTCTAGCTGCTGGTGAGACGTAAAGTGCTGACAGCCAATAATGAGAATAGAAAGGAGCTGCGTTTAAAAGTAAAAATTGAGCCACCATTCCGTTCAGCAGGCCCACCGCTGAGACTCTCACCTGACAAGTCCAGAGTCGAGAAGGCACAGGCTTCAACAGCTGCACTGCAGGAATTTTCACAATAGCCAAGACACGGAAGCAACCAAAATGTCCATCACCATATCAGTTGAAAAAGAAGAAGTGGTCCATGTACACAATGGAATATTAGCCATGGAAAACAATGAAACACTGCTCTTTCAGGCACCATAGTTGAGCCTAGAGATAATCACAGAACATGAGGTAAGTCGGAAAGCAAAAGACATATCCTATGATATCACTTACAGGCATTATCTAACAACTGACACAAATGAACATATTTGCACAGAGAAAGACACTCACACACTTAGAAAACAAACTAGGCTTATCTAAAAGGAAAGGTGGGAGGAATGGAAAAATTAAGATTAGGGTTACCATACGTGTACAAATACCTATTAAATACACATAACAAAAAGACCGACCATATAGCAAGGGAGGTCTATGGAACACTCTGCAATAATTTACATGGGAAGTGGACCTGTGCATGAATATATATATATATATATATATATATATATATGTTAGGCACAAATGAACCAGATTGTGTATGCCTAGGACAAACCATATTCTAATCATTGCCCCTATTAAAAAAACTAAAACAACAAACAAGAAATAATGTAACATAAACTTATGGGGTTTTCTCCTGGCACATTCCATTTTAATTTACAACCTAGGAACAGGGATTCCAGAAGGGCTCTGCTGCCCTAGTAACGAGATTTGTGAATGGAGAAATGCTGCCGCCTAGTGGCTGTTTACCACAACAGCAGCTTTAAACCCAGTGCTAATGGTCACTAAATATTCACACTCATTACAGGCCTGTGAATGACACCTGCCCTCAAAAACAATCCTGGGAGCGAATATTGACCAAAAAATTCAATTTTGAGGGCAACCTTTCAAGAAGACAATTTCAAGAGGTTAATTGTATTCTACGTTTTTTTCATTTGTTCGTTAACAGAAATTTTAAAAGGTGTGGAAAAATGAACCTTAGAAAGAATTAAGGACATGCTAATCCAAATTACAAAAATCCCATCAGCTCACAACAGTCAGAATGACCATCAGCAAAAAATCTGCAAACAATAAATGCTGAAGGGGTTGTGGAGAAATGCCTAGGCTTGGTTCAACGTGGGACATGCTAAGAGCCAGTAAGGGAAACACAAAGGAGGTGCATTGAAAAGGTAAGTACTGAGCTACCATTCAATCAAGCATACCCACTGCTGGGCCTATCGCCTGAGAGGATGAGAATCAAAAAGACACAGGCTGGACTTCACTGGTGGCGCAGTGGTTGAGAGTCCGCCGCCGAAGCAGGGGACACGGGTTTATGCCCCGGTTCGGGAAAATCACACATGCCGTGGAGCGGCTGGTCCCGTGAGCTATGGCTGCTGGGCCTGTGCGTCCAGAGCCTGTGCTCTGCAATCGGAGTGGCCATGGCAGTGAGTGGCCTACGTACTGCAAAACAAGAAAAAAACAGCCTGGCAATCCTGCCCTCCAGCAATATTTATCATAGCCAAAACTTGGAAGCTACGAAAATGTCCATCAACAGAGGAATGCACAAAGAAGAAGTGGTCCATGTACACAATGGAATATGACTCCAATAAAAAAATATAAACTCAACCTAGAAAACAAACAAAAGTAAAAGAAAAACACATCAGCTTTTGGGGGTTTATCCAGGCACATTCCACTCTAACTTATAACCGAGAAATACCACTGCAAGGTAGTCTGTTTCCCTAGTTAAAAGCTTGTGAAAAGCAGAAATGCTGCCACCCTCTGGCCGTGACCTGCAACAGCAGCTTTAAAAACTGTGCTAAGGGTCACTTCATATGCACCAGTACTGGAGGGCTGTAAATGAAACCTGCCCTCAGAATGTCATTAGGCAGGTAATGGCCAAAATATTTCTAAATGTCACACATACTTCACGAAAACAATTGGAAGAGGTAAGCTCTACTCACAGTTTGAAGAAAAAAAGGACATGCCAGAAAGCTCAATTTCAATGGATTATGAGACGCATGCAAATCCAACCACAAACATATAGCGGCTCACACTTGTCAGAATAAACTTCAGCAAAAACAAAACTACAAACAATAAATGCTGAAGGTGTTGTGCAGAAGTGCATACCCTCAACTTTAAGTGGGATGTGACCTGGTAAGAGCCACTAACGAGAACAGAATGGAGGTGCTTTTACTACGTAAATATTTATCTACCATATGATCCAGCAGGCCCACTCCTGGGCCTATAACCTAAGAAGACAGAATTGGAAAGACACAGGGAGGCGAATGTGCATTGCCGCAGCATTACAATTGCCAAGTCATGGAAGCAAGCAAAAAGTCCATCAACATATGAGTGGACAAAGAAAACTGGTACATGTACAGACGGAGTATTGGCCAAGGATAAAAAGGACACGATGTCATTTGCAGCACTGTAGATGAGTCTACAGGCAATCGCACAACTTGTAGTAAGTCACAAAGAGAAAGACACATATCGTATGATATCACTTTTAGGTATTACCTATAAATGGATACCAGTGAAGATATTTCCACAGAGAAGGGCAACCACTGATTCATTCAACAAACTGATGGTTCACCAATGGAAATTTGTGAGGATTGGATACATTAGGATATTGGGGTTAACAGACATATACAAACACAGGTGAAATATATCATCACCAAAGACCTACGGAATACCAAGAGAAGACTACTCAACATCCTGTCATAACGTACATGGGAAAAGGATTCCAGGAAGAAGAGACATATGTTTATGTGTCAAAGAACCACATCTTGCACACCTAGAACAAGCCAAACATTGTAGTCAAACTTGCTGTGATAAAAATAAAAATTAAATTAAATAAACGAACAAGAAGTAGTGAGACATATACTTAAGGGGCTTTTCCCTGGCACACGCCATTCTAAATTACAACCTAGAACACAACTTCCATTGAGGCTCTGTTGCCCTAGTAACCAGATTTGGTAAAGTAGAACAGCTGCCACCTTGTGGGTGTTTCACACGACAGCAGCTTTAATCCCAGCGTTAATGGTCAGTTGATATTCAAAATAATTGCAGGCCTGTAAATCACACCTGCACTGAAAACAAATCCTGGGGTCGTATATCGACCAAAAAAATTCAAAGGCATCCATATTTCAAACCGACAGTTTCAAGAGGCATAATTTATGCACATTTGTCTTCTGTTTCTTTTTCTTTCTTTCGTTTTTCTTAAATCAACGGGAATGGAAAAAGGCTGAACATCAGGAATCAATAAAGCCATGCAAATCCAGTGTACACAAACGTTCACCTGACTGCCGTCAGAATGATCATCAGCAAAAAAAGTCTACAAAAAATAAATGCTGAAGGGGTTTTAGAGAACTGCATACCCTTTAGCTGCTGGTGGGTTGCAACCTGGTAAGAGCCAGTAGTGAGAACAGAATGGAGGTGCGTTTAAGGGTAAAAATGGAGCTACCATGTGATCTGGTAGGCCCACTCATGGGCCTATCACCTGAGTAGACCAGAATCAAAAACACACAGGCTGGCAATCCTGCACTGCAGCAAGGTGTACCATAGCCAAACCTGGAAGAAACCAAAATGTGCATCAACAGAAAAATGCACCAAGAAGAAGTCGTCCATGTACACAATGGAATATTAGCCATGAAAAAGCATGGAACAGTGCCGTTGGCGCCACCATAGAAGGACCTAGCGACAATCACCACACTGGAAGTAAGAAAGAAACCGAAAGACAGACATCCTATGACATCACTTATAGGTGTTACCTAAGAATTGATACCCATGAAATAATTTCCAAGAGAAGGACACGCATAGATTCAGAAAACCAAATTATGTTTAACCAAATGGAAAGGTGTAAGGAATGTACGAATTAGGATATGGGGGTTAACAGACATATACTAATACATAGGAAATATATAATCACAAAATACCTAAGGAATACGAAGAGAGGTCTACTCAGCACTCTATAATAACATACACGGGAATGGATCCAAAGAGGAATAGACAGATACATTGATAGGATGAACCAGAAACTGTACACCTAGGAGAATCTACATTTTGATCAAATTTCCTCTGATAATTAAATTTAAAAAGCAAACAACAATTTAGGAGATATAAGCTCTTGGGGGTTTGCACTGGCACATTGCAGTCTAATTCGCAGCTTACTAACACGATTGCCACGAAAGCTCTGTGGCCCAAAATCCCAGAGTTGGAAATGTAGAAATGCTGCCGCCTTGTGGCCGTTTCCCACAAGAGCGGCTTTGAACCCACAGCTAATGGTCACTTAACATTCACAAGGATTCAGGGCTGTAAAGGACACCTGCCCTAAAAAATTGTGCGGAGGTAGGGAATGGCCAAAAAAATTCAAAAGTGTTAAATTTTTCAAGGAGATTGGATGGAGGGGTAAGTTTTACTCACTCATTTTCAAAAAAGAGGAAAATGGATAAAAGCTCAACATCAGTAATTATTACACTCATGCAAATCTAACCTCCAAAATGATTCCAACTCACACATGTCAACTACCATCAGCTGCAAGTCTACAAACATTAAATGCTGAAGGTGTTTTAGAGAACTGTGTACCCTCTAGCTGCTGGTGAGACGTAAAGTGCTGACAGCCAATAATGAGAATAGAAAGGAGCTGCGTTTAAAAGTAAAAATTGAGCCACCATTCCGTTCAGCAGGCCCACCGCTGAGACTCTCACCTGACAAGTCCAGAGTCGAGAAGGCACAGGCTTCAACAGCTGCACTGCAGGAATTTTCACAATAGCCAAGACACGGAAGCAACCAAAATGTCCATCACCATATCAGTTGAAAAAGAAGAAGTGGTCCATGTACACAATGGAATATTAGCCATGGAAAACAATGAAACACTGCTCTTTCAGGCACCATAGTTGAGCCTAGAGATAATCACAGAACATGAGGTAAGTCGGAAAGCAAAAGACATATCCTATGATATCACTTACAGGCATTATCTAACAACTGACACAAATGAACATATTTGCACAGAGAAAGACACTCACACACTTAGAAAACAAACTAGGCTTATCTAAAAGGAAAGGTGGGGGGAATGGAAAAATTAAGATTAGGGTTACCATACGTGTACAAATACCTATTAAATACACATAACAAAAAGACCGACCATATAGCAAGGGAGGTCTATGGAACACTCTGCAATAATTTACATGGGAAGTGGACCTGTGCATGAATATATATATATATATATATATATATATATATATATATATATATATATATGTTAGGCACAAATGAACCAGATTGTGTACGCCTAGGACAAACCATATTCTAATCATTGCCCCTATTAAAAAAACTAAAACAACAAACAAGAAATAATGTAACATAAACTTATGGGGTTTTCTCCTGGCACATTCCATTTTAATTTACAACCTAGGAACAGGGATTCCAGAAGGGCTCTGCTGCCCTAGTAACGAGATTTGTGAATGGAGAAATGCTGCCGCCTAGTGGCTGTTTACCACAACAGCAGCTTTAAACCCAGTGCTAATGGTCACTAAATATTCACACTCATTACAGGCCTGTGAATGACACCTGCCCTCAAAAACAATCCTGGGAGCGAATATTGACCAAAAAATTCAATTTTGAGGGCAACCTTTCAAGAAGACAATTTCAAGAGGTTAATTGTATTCTACGTTTTTTTCATTTGTTCGTTAACAGAAATTTTAAAAGGTGTGGAAAAATGAACCTTAGAAAGAATTAAGGACATGCTAATCCAAATTACAAAAATCCCATCAGCTCACAACAGTCAGAATGACCATCAGCAAAAAATCTGCAAACAATAAATGCTGAAGGGGTTGTGGAGAAATGCCTAGGCTTGGTTCAACGTGGGACATGCTAAGAGCCAGTAAGGGAAACACAAAGGAGGTGCATTGAAAAGGTAAGTACTGAGCTACCATTCAATCAAGCATACCCACTGCTGGGCCTATCGCCTGAGAGGATGAGAATCAAAAAGACACAGGCTGGACTTCACTGGTGGCGCAGTGGTTGAGAGTCCGCCGCCGAAGCAGGGGACACGGGTTTATGCCCCGGTTCGGGAAAATCACACATGCCGTGGAGCGGCTGGTCCCGTGAGCTATGGCTGCTGGGCCTGTGCGTCCAGAGCCTGTGCTCTGCAATCGGAGTGGCCATGGCAGTGAGTGGCCTACGTACTGCAAAACAAGAAAAAAACAGCCTGGCAATCCTGCCCTCCAGCAATATTTATCATAGCCAAAACTTGGAAGCTACGAAAATGTCCATCAACAGAGGAATGCACAAAGAAGAAGTGGTCCATGTACACAATGGAATATGACTCCAATAAAAAAATATAAACTCAACCTAGAAAACAAACAAAAGTAAAAGAAAAACACATCAGCTTTTGGGGGTTTATCCAGGCACATTCCACTCTAACTTATAACCGAGAAATACCACTGCAAGGTAGTCTGTTTCCCTAGTTAAAAGCTTGTGAAAAGCAGAAATGCTGCCACCCTCTGGCCGTGACCTGCAACAGCAGCTTTAAAAACTGTGCTAAGGGTCACTTCATATGCACCAGTACTGGAGGGCTGTAAATGAAACCTGCCCTCAGAATGTCATTAGGCAGGTAATGGCCAAAATATTTCTAAATGTCACACATACTTCACGAAAACAATTGGAAGAGGTAAGCTCTACTCACAGTTTGAAGAAAAAAAGGACATGCCAGAAAGCTCAATTTCAATGGATTATGAGACGCATGCAAATCCAACCACAAACATATAGCGGCTCACACTTGTCAGAATAAACTTCAGCAAAAACAAAACTACAAACAATAAATGCTGAAGGTGTTGTGCAGAAGTGCATACCCTCAACTTTAAGTGGGATGTGACCTGGTAAGAGCCACTAACGAGAACAGAATGGAGGTGCTTTTACTACGTAAATATTTATCTACCATATGATCCAGCAGGCCCACTCCTGGGCCTATAACCTAAGAAGACAGAATTGGAAAGACACAGGGAGGCGAATGTGCATTGCCGCAGCATTACAATTGCCAAGTCATGGAAGCAAGCAAAAAGTCCATCAACATATG
Source organism: Mesoplodon mirus (assembly GCF_964341445.2). Lineage (NCBI taxonomy): Eukaryota > Metazoa > Chordata > Mammalia > Artiodactyla > Ziphiidae > Mesoplodon > Mesoplodon mirus. The sequence continues at coordinate 145,674,596 of NC_138981.1, forward strand.
AGTGGACAAAGAAAACTGGTACATGTACAGACGGAGTATTGGCCAAGGATAAAAAGGACACGATGTCATTTGCAGCACTGTAGATGAGTCTACAGGCAATCGCACAACTTGTAGTAAGTCACAAAGAGAAAGACACATATCGTATGATATCACTTTTAGGTATTACCTATAAATGGATACCAGTGAAGATATTTCCACAGAGAAGGGCAACCACTGATTCATTCAACAAACTGATGGTTCACCAATGGAAATTTGTGAGGATTGGATACATTAGGATATTGGGGTTAACAGACATATACAAACACAGGTGAAATATATCATCACCAAAGACCTACGGAATACCAAGAGAAGACTACTCAACATCCTGTCATAACGTACATGGGAAAAGGATTCCAGGAAGAAGAGACATATGTTTATGTGTCAAAGAACCACATCTTGCACACCTAGAACAAGCCAAACATTGTAGTCAAACTTGCTGTGATAAAAATAAAAATTAAATTAAATAAACGAACAAGAAGTAGTGAGACATATACTTAAGGGGCTTTTCCCTGGCACACGCCATTCTAAATTACAACCTAGAACACAACTTCCATTGAGGCTCTGTTGCCCTAGTAACCAGATTTGGTAAAGTAGAACAGCTGCCACCTTGTGGGTGTTTCACACGACAGCAGCTTTAATCCCAGCGTTAATGGTCAGTTGATATTCAAAATAATTGCAGGCCTGTAAATCACACCTGCACTGAAAACAAATCCTGGGGTCGTATATCGACCAAAAAAATTCAAAGGCATCCATATTTCAAACCGACAGTTTCAAGAGGCATAATTTATGCACATTTGTCTTCTGTTTCTTTTTCTTTCTTTCGTTTTTCTTAAATCAACGGGAATGGAAAAAGGCTGAACATCAGGAATCAATAAAGCCATGCAAATCCAGTGTACACAAACGTTCACCTGACTGCCGTCAGAATGATCATCAGCAAAAAAAGTCTACAAAAAATAAATGCTGAAGGGGTTTTAGAGAACTGCATACCCTTTAGCTGCTGGTGGGTTGCAACCTGGTAAGAGCCAGTAGTGAGAACAGAATGGAGGTGCGTTTAAGGGTAAAAATGGAGCTACCATGTGATCTGGTAGGCCCACTCATGGGCCTATCACCTGAGTAGACCAGAATCAAAAACACACAGGCTGGCAATCCTGCACTGCAGCAAGGTGTACCATAGCCAAACCTGGAAGAAACCAAAATGTGCATCAACAGAAAAATGCACCAAGAAGAAGTCGTCCATGTACACAATGGAATATTAGCCATGAAAAAGCATGGAACAGTGCCGTTGGCGCCACCATAGAAGGACCTAGCGACAATCACCACACTGGAAGTAAGAAAGAAACCGAAAGACAGACATCCTATGACATCACTTATAGGTGTTACCTAAGAATTGATACCCATGAAATAATTTCCAAGAGAAGGACACGCATAGATTCAGAAAACCAAATTATGTTTAACCAAATGGAAAGGTGTAAGGAATGTACGAATTAGGATATGGGGGTTAACAGACATATACTAATACATAGGAAATATATAATCACAAAATACCTAAGGAATACGAAGAGAGGTCTACTCAGCACTCTATAATAACATACACGGGAATGGATCCAAAGAGGAATAGACAGATACATTGATAGGATGAACCAGAAACTGTACACCTAGGAGAATCTACATTTTGATCAAATTTCCTCTGATAATTAAATTTAAAAAGCAAACAACAATTTAGGAGATATAAGCTCTTGGGGGTTTGCACTGGCACATTGCAGTCTAATTCGCAGCTTACTAACACGATTGCCACGAAAGCTCTGTGGCCCAAAATCCCAGAGTTGGAAATGTAGAAATGCTGCCGCCTTGTGGCCGTTTCCCACAAGAGCGGCTTTGAACCCACAGCTAATGGTCACTTAACATTCACAAGGATTCAGGGCTGTAAAGGACACCTGCCCTAAAAAATTGTGCGGAGGTAGGGAATGGCCAAAAAAATTCAAAAGTGTTAAATTTTTCAAGGAGATTGGATGGAGGGGTAAGTTTTACTCACTCATTTTCAAAAAAGAGGAAAATGGATAAAAGCTCAACATCAGTAATTATTACACTCATGCAAATCTAACCTCCAAAATGATTCCAACTCACACATGTCAACTACCATCAGCTGCAAGTCTACAAACATTAAATGCTGAAGGTGTTTTAGAGAACTGTGTACCCTCTAGCTGCTGGTGAGACGTAAAGTGCTGACAGCCAATAATGAGAATAGAAAGGAGCTGCGTTTAAAAGTAAAAATTGAGCCACCATTCCGTTCAGCAGGCCCACCGCTGAGACTCTCACCTGACAAGTCCAGAGTCGAGAAGGCACAGGCTTCAACAGCTGCACTGCAGGAATTTTCACAATAGCCAAGACACGGAAGCAACCAAAATGTCCATCACCATATCAGTTGAAAAAGAAGAAGTGGTCCATGTACACAATGGAATATTAGCCATGGAAAACAATGAAACACTGCTCTTTCAGGCACCATAGTTGAGCCTAGAGATAATCACAGAACATGAGGTAAGTCGGAAAGCAAAAGACATATCCTATGATATCACTTACAGGCATTATCTAACAACTGACACAAATGAACATATTTGCACAGAGAAAGACACTCACACACTTAGAAAACAAACTAGGCTTATCTAAAAGGAAAGGTGGGGGGAATGGAAAAATTAAGATTAGGGTTACCATACGTGTACAAATACCTATTAAATACACATAACAAAAAGACCGACCATATAGCAAGGGAGGTCTATGGAACACTCTGCAATAATTTACATGGGAAGTGGACCTGTGCATGAATATATATATATATATATATATATATATATATATATATATATATATATATATATGTTAGGCACAAATGAACCAGATTGTGTACGCCTAGGACAAACCATATTCTAATCATTGCCCCTATTAAAAAAACTAAAACAACAAACAAGAAATAATGTAACATAAACTTATGGGGTTTTCTCCTGGCACATTCCATTTTAATTTACAACCTAGGAACAGGGATTCCAGAAGGGCTCTGCTGCCCTAGTAACGAGATTTGTGAATGGAGAAATGCTGCCGCCTAGTGGCTGTTTACCACAACAGCAGCTTTAAACCCAGTGCTAATGGTCACTAAATATTCACACTCATTACAGGCCTGTGAATGACACCTGCCCTCAAAAACAATCCTGGGAGCGAATATTGACCAAAAAATTCAATTTTGAGGGCAACCTTTCAAGAAGACAATTTCAAGAGGTTAATTGTATTCTACGTTTTTTTCATTTGTTCGTTAACAGAAATTTTAAAAGGTGTGGAAAAATGAACCTTAGAAAGAATTAAGGACATGCTAATCCAAATTACAAAAATCCCATCAGCTCACAACAGTCAGAATGACCATCAGCAAAAAATCTGCAAACAATAAATGCTGAAGGGGTTGTGGAGAAATGCCTAGGCTTGGTTCAACGTGGGACATGCTAAGAGCCAGTAAGGGAAACACAAAGGAGGTGCATTGAAAAGGTAAGTACTGAGCTACCATTCAATCAAGCATACCCACTGCTGGGCCTATCGCCTGAGAGGATGAGAATCAAAAAGACACAGGCTGGACTTCACTGGTGGCGCAGTGGTTGAGAGTCCGCCGCCGAAGCAGGGGACACGGGTTTATGCCCCAGTTCGGGAAAATCACACATGCCGTGGAGCGGCTGGTCCCGTGAGCTATGGCTGCTGGGCCTGTGCGTCCAGAGCCTGTGCTCTGCAATCGGAGTGGCCATGGCAGTGAGTGGCCTACGTACTGCAAAACAAGAAAAAAACAGCCTGGCAATCCTGCCCTCCAGCAATATTTATCATAGCCAAAACTTGGAAGCTACGAAAATGTCCATCAACAGAGGAATGCACAAAGAAGAAGTGGTCCATGTACACAATGGAATATGACTCCAATAAAAAAATATAAACTCAATCTAGAAAACAAACAAAAGTAAAAGAAAAACACATCAGCTTTTGGGGGTTTATCCAGGCACATTCCACTCTAACTTATAACCGAGAAATACCACTGCAAGGTAGTCTGTTTCCCTAGTTAAAAGCTTGTGAAAAGCAGAAATGCTGCCACCCTCTGGCCGTGACCTGCAACAGCAGCTTTAAAAACTGTGCTAAGGGTCACTTCATATGCACCAGTACTGGAGGGCTGTAAATGAAACCTGCCCTCAGAATGTCATTAGGCAGGTAATGGCCAAAATATTTCTAAATGTCACACATACTTCACGAAAACAATTGGAAGAGGTAAGCTCTACTCACAGTTTGAAGAAAAAAAGGACATGCCAGAAAGCTCAATTTCAATGGATTATGAGACGCATGCAAATCCAACCACAAACATATAGCGGCTCACACTTGTCAGAATAAACTTCAGCAAAAACAAAACTACAAACAATAAATGCTGAAGGTGTTGTGCAGAAGTGCATACCCTCAACTTTAAGTGGGATGTGACCTGGTAAGAGCCACTAACGAGAACAGAATGGAGGTGCTTTTACTACGTAAATATTTATCTACCATATGATCCAGCAGGCCCACTCCTGGGCCTATAACCTAAGAAGACAGAATTGGAAAGACACAGGGAGGCGAATGTGCATTGCCGCAGCATTACAATTGCCAAGTCATGGAAGCAAGCAAAAAGTCCATCAACATATGAGTGGACAAAGAAAACTGGTACATGTACAGACGGAGTATTGGCCAAGGATAAAAAGGACACGATGTCATTTGCAGCACTGTAGATGAGTCTACAGGCAATCGCACAACTTGTAGTAAGTCACAAAGAGAAAGACACATATCGTATGATATCACTTTTAGGTATTACCTATAAATGGATACCAGTGAAGATATTTCCACAGAGAAGGGCAACCACTGATTCATTCAACAAACTTATGGTTCACCAATGGAAATTTGTGAGGATTGGATACATTAGGATATTGGGGTTAACAGACATATACAAACACAGGTGAAATATATCATCACCAAAGACCTACGGAATACCAAGAGAAGACTACTCAACATCCTGTCATAACGTACATGGGAAAAGGATTCCAGGAAGAAGAGACATATGTTTATGTGTCAAAGAACCACATCTTGCACACCTAGAACAAGCCAAACATTGTAGTCAAACTTGCTGTGATAAAAATAAAAATTAAATTAAATAAACGAACAAGAAGTAGTGAGACATATACTTAAGGGGCTTTTCCCTGGCACACGCCATTCTAAATTACAACTTAGAACACAACTTCCATTGAGGCTCTGTTGCCCTAGTAACCAGATTTCGTAAAGTAGAACAGCTGCCACCTTGTGGGTGTTTCACACGACAGCAGCTTTAATCCCAGCGTTAATGGTCAGTTGATATTCAAAATAATTGCAGGCCTGTAAATCACACCTGCACTGAAAACAAATCCTGGGGTCGTATATCGACCAAAAAAATTCAAAGGCATCCATATTTCAAACCGACAGTTTCAAGAGGCATAATTTATGCACATTTGTCTTCTGTTTCTTTTTCTTTCTTTCGTTTTTCTTAAATCAACGGGAATGGAAAAAGGCTGAACATCAGGAATCAATAAAGCCATGCAAATCCAGTGTACACAAACGTTCACCTGACTGCCGTCAGAATGATCATCAGCAAAAAAAGTCTACAAAAAATAAATGCTGAAGGGGTTTTAGAGAACTGCATACCCTTTAGCTGCTGGTGGGTTGCAACCTGGTAAGAGCCAGTAGTGAGAACAGAATGGAGGTGCGTTTAAGGGTAAAAATGGAGCTACCATGTGATCTGGTAGGCCCACTCATGGGCCTATCACCTGAGTAGACCAGAATCAAAAACACACAGGCTGGCAATCCTGCACTGCAGCAAGGTGTACCATAGCCAAACCTGGAAGAAACCAAAATGTGCATCAACAGAAAAATGCACCAAGAAGAAGTCGTCCATGTACACAATGGAATCTTAGCCATGAAAAAGCATGGAACAGTGCCGTTGGCGCCAGCATAGAAGGACCTAGCGACAATCACCACACTGGAAGTAAGAAAGAAACCGAAAGACAGACATCCTATGACATCACTTATAGGTGTTACCTAAGAATTGATACCCATGAAATAATTTCCAAGAGAAGGACACGCATAGATTCAGAAAACCAAATTATGTTTAACCAAATGGAAAGGTGTAAGGAATGTACGAATTAGGATATGGGGGTTAACAGACATATACTAATACATAGGAAATATATAATCACAAAATACCTAAGGAATACGAAGAGAGGTCTACTCAGCACTCTATAATAACATACACGGGAATGGATCCAAAGAGGAATAGACAGATACATTGATAGGATGAACCAGAAACTGTACACCTAGGAGAATCTACCTTTTGATCAAATTTCCTCTGATAATTAAATTTAAAAAGCAAACAACAATTTAGGAGATATAAGCTCTTGGGGGTTTGCACTGGCACATTGCACTCTAATTCGCAGCTTACTAACACGATTGCCACGAAAGCTCTGTGGCCCAAAATCCCAGAGTTGGAAATGTAGAAATGCTGCCGCCTTGTGGCCGTTTCCCACAAGAGCGGCTTTGAACCCACAGCTAATGGTCACTTAACATTCACAAGGATTCAGGGCTGTAAAGGACACCTGCCCTAAAAAATTGTGCGGAGGTAGGGAATGGCCAAAAAAATTCAAAAGTGTTAAATTTTTCAAGGAGATTGGATGGAGGGGTAAGTTTTACTCACTCATTTTCAAAAAAGAGGAAAATGGATAAAAGCTCAACATCAGTAATTATTACACTCATGCAAATCTAACCTCCAAAATGATTCCAACTCACACATGTCAACTACCATCAGCTGCAAGTCTACAAACATTAAATGCTGAAGGTGTTTTAGAGAACTGTGTACCCTCTAGCTGCTGGTGAGACGTAAAGTGCTGACAGCCAATAATGAGAATAGAAAGGAGCTGCGTTTAAAAGTAAAAATTGAGCCACCATTCCGTTCAGCAGGCCCACCGCTGAGACTCTCACCTGACAAGTCCAGAGTCGAGAAGGCACAGGCTTCAACAGCTGCACTGCAGGAATTTTCACAATAGCCAAGACACGGAAGCAACCAAAATGTCCATCACCATATCAGTTGAAAAAGAAGAAGTGGTCCATGTACACAATGGAATATTAGCCATGGAAAACAATGAAACACTGCTCTTTCAGGCACCATAGTTGAGCCTAGAGATAATCACAGAACATGAGGTAAGTCGGAAAGCAAAAGACATATCCTATGATATCACTTACAGGCATTATCTAACAACTGACACAAATGAACATATTTGCACAGAGAAAGACACTCACACACTTAGAAAACAAACTAGGCTTATCTAAAAGGAAAGGTGGGGGGAATGGAAAAATTAAGATTAGGGTTACCATACGTGTACAAATACCTATTAAATACACATAACAAAAAGACCGACCATATAGCAAGGGAGGTCTATGGAACACTCTGCAATAATTTACATGGGAAGTGGACCTGTGCATGAATATATATATATATATATATATATATATATATATATATATATATATATATATATGTTAGGCACAAATGAACCAGATTGTGTACGCCTAGGACAAACCATATTCTAATCATTGCCCCTATTAAAAAAACTAAAACAACAAACAAGAAATAATGTAACATAAACTTATGGGGTTTTCTCCTGGCACATTCCATTTTAATTTACAACCTAGGAACAGGGATTCCAGAAGGGCTCTGCTGCCCTAGTAACGAGATTTGTGAATGGAGAAATGCTGCCGCCTAGTGGCTGTTTACCACAACAGCAGCTTTAAACCCAGTGCTAATGGTCACTAAATATTCACACTCATTACAGGCCTGTGAATGACACCTGCCCTCAAAAACAATCCTGGGAGCGAATATTGACCAAAAAATTCAATTTTGAGGGCAACCTTTCAAGAAGACAATTTCAAGAGGTTAATTGTATTCTACGTTTTTTTCATTTGTTCGTTAACAGAAATTTTAAAAGGTGTGGAAAAATGAACCTTAGAAAGAATTAAGGACATGCTAATCCAAATTACAAAAATCCCATCAGCTCACAACAGTCAGAATGACCATCAGCAAAAAATCTGCAAACAATAAATGCTGAAGGGGTTGTGGAGAAATGCCTAGGCTTGGTTCAACGTGGGACATGCTAAGAGCCAGTAAGGGAAACACAAAGGAGGTGCATTGAAAAGGTAAGTACTGAGCTACCATTCAATCAAGCATACCCACTGCTGGGCCTATCGCCTGAGAGGATGAGAATCAAAAAGACACAGGCTGGACTTCACTGGTGGCGCAGTGGTTGAGAGTCCGCCGCCGAAGCAGGGGACACGGGTTTATGCCCCGGTTCGGGAAAATCACACATGCCGTGGAGCGGCTGGTCCCGTGAGCTATGGCTGCTGGGCCTGTGCGTCCAGAGCCTGTGCTCTGCAATCGGAGTGGCCATGGCAGTGAGTGGCCTACGTACTGCAAAACAAGAAAAAAACAGCCTGGCAATCCTGCCCTCCAGCAATATTTATCATAGCCAAAACTTGGAAGCTACGAAAATGTCCATCAACAGAGGAATGCACAAAGAAGAAGTGGTCCATGTACACAATGGAATATGACTCCAATAAAAAAATATAAACTCAATCTAGAAAACAAACAAAAGTAAAAGAAAAACACATCAGCTTTTGGGGGTTTATCCAGGCACATTCCACTCTAACTTATAACCGAGAAATACCACTGCAAGGTAGTCTGTTTCCCTAGTTAAAAGCTTGTGAAAAGCAGAAATGCTGCCACCCTCTGGCCGTGACCTGCAACAGCAGCTTTAAAAACTGTGCTAAGGGTCACTTCATATGCACCAGTACTGGAGGGCTGTAAATGAAACCTGCCCTCAGAATGTCATTAGGGAGGTAATGGCCAAAATATTTCTAAATGTCACACATAATTCACGAAAACAATTGGAAGAGGTAAGCTCTACTCACAGTTTGAAGAAAAAAAGGACATGCCAGAAAGCTCAATTTCAATGGATTATGAGACGCATGCAAATCCAACCACAAACATATAGCAGCTCACACTTGTCAGAATAAACTTCAGCAAAAACAAAACTACAAACAATAAATGCTGAAGGTGTTGTGCAGAAGTGCATACCCTCAACTTTAAGTGGGATGTGACCTGGTAAGAGCCACTAACGAGAACAGAATGGAGGTGCTTTTACTACGTAAATATTTATCTACCATATGTTCCAGCAGGCCCACTCCTGGGCCTATAACCTAAGAAGACAGAATTGGAAAGACACAGGGAGGCGAATGTGCATTGCCGCAGCATTACAATTGCCAAGTCATGGAAGCAAGCAAAAAGTCCATCAACATATGAGTGGACAAAGAAAACTGGTACATGTACAGACGGAGTATTGGCCAAGGATAAAAAGGACACGATGTCATTTGCAGCACTGTAGATGAGTCTACAGGCAATCACACAACTTGTAGTAAGTCACAAAGAGAAAGACACATATCGTATGATATCACTTTTAGGTATTACCTATAAATGGATACCAGTGAAGATATTTCCACAGAGAAGGGCAACCACTGATTCATTCAACAAACTTATGGTTCACCAATGGAAATTTGTGAGGATTGGATACATTAGGATATTGGGGTTAACAGACATATACAAACACAGGTGAAATATATCATCACCAAAGACCTACGGAATACCAAGAGAAGACTACTCAACATCCTGTCATAACGTACATGGGAAAAGGATTCCAGGAAGAATAGACATATGTTTATGTGTCAAAGAACCACATCTTGCACACCTAGAACAAGCCAAACATTGTAGTCAAACTTGCTGTGATAAAAATAAAAATTAAATTAAATAAACGAACAAGAAGTAGTGAGACATATACTTAAGGGCTTTTCCCTGGCACACGCCATTCTAAATTACAACCTAGAACACAACTTCCATTGAGGCTCTGTTGCCCTAGTAACCAGATTTGGTAAAGTAGAACAGCTGCCACCTTGTGGGTGTTTCACACGACAGCAGCTTTAATCCCAGCGTTAATGGTCAGTTGATATTCAAAATAATTGCAGGCCTGTAAATCACACCTGCACTGAAAACAAATCCTGGGGTCGTATATCGACCAAAAAAATTCAAAGGCATCCATATTTCAAACCGACAGTTTCAAGAGGCATAATTTATGCACATTTGTCTTCTGTTTCTTTTTCTTTCTTTCGTTTTTCTTAAATCAACGGGAATGGAAAAAGGCTGAACATCAGGAATCAATAAAGCCATGCAAATCCAGTGTACACAAACGTTCACCTGACTGCCGTCAGAATGATCATCAGCAAAAAAAGTCTACAAAAAATAAATGCTGAAGGGGTTTTAGAGAACTGCATACCCTTTAGCTGCTGGTGGGTTGCAACCTGGTAAGAGCCAGTAGTGAGAACAGAATGGAGGTGCGTTTAAGGGTAAAAATGGAGCTACCATGTGATCTGGTAGGCCCACTCATGGGCCTATCACCTGAGTAGACCAGAATCAAAAACACACAGGCTGGCAATCCTGCACTGCAGCAAGGTGTACCATAGCCAAACCTGGAAGAAACCAAAATGTGCATCAACAGAAAAATGCACCAAGAAGAAGTCGTCCATGTACACAATGGAATATTAGCCATGAAAAAGCATGGAACAGTGCCGTTGGCGCCACCATAGAAGGACCTAGCGACAATCACCACACTGGAAGTAAGAAAGAAACCGAAAGACAGACATCCTATGACATCACTTATAGGTGTTACCTAAGAATTGATACCCATGAAATAATTTCCAAGAGAAGGACACGCATAGATTCAGAAAACCAAATTATGTTTAACCAAATGGAAAGGTGTAAGGAATGTACGAATTAGGATATGGGGGTTAACAGACATATACTAATACATAGGAAATATATAATCACAAAATACCTAAGGAATACGAAGAGAGGTCTACTCAGCACTCTATAATAACATACACGGGAATGGATCCAAAGAGGAATAGACAGATACATTGATAGGATGAACCAGAAACTGTACACCTAGGAGAATCTACCTTTTGATCAAATTTCCTCTGATAATTAAATTTAAAAAGCAAACAACAATTTAGGAGATATAAGCTCTTGGGGGTTTGCACTGGCACATTGCACTCTAATTCGCAGCTTACTACCACGATTGCCACGAAAGCTCTGTGGCCCCAAATCCCAGAGTTGGAAATGTAGAAATGCTGCCGCCTTGTGGCCGTTTCCCACAAGAGCGGCTTTGAACCCACAGCTAATGGTCACTTAACATTCACAAGGATTCAGGGCTGTAAAGGACACCTGCCCTAAAAAATTGTGCGGAGGTAGGGAATGGCCAAAAAAATTCAAAAGTGTTAAATTTTTCAAGGAGATTGGATGGAGGGGTAAGTTTTACTCACTCATTTTCAAAAAAGAGGAAAATGGATAAAAGCTCAACATCAGTAATTATTACACTCATGCAAATCTAACCTCCAAAATGATTCCAACTCACACATGTCAACTACCATCAGCTGCAAGTCTACAAACATTAAATGCTGAAGGTGTTTTAGAGAACTGTGTACCCTCTAGCTGCTGGTGAGACGTAAAGTGCTGACAGCCAATAATGAGAATAGAAAGGAGCTGCGTATAAAAGTAAAAATTGAGCCACCATTCCGTTCAGCAGGCCCACCGCTGAGACTCTCACCTGACAAGTCCAGAGTCGAGAAGGCACAGGCTTCAACAGCTGCACTGCAGGAATTTTCACAATAGCCAAGACACGGAAGCAACCAAAATGTCCATCACCATATCAGTTGAAAAAGAAGAAGTGGTCCATGTACACAATGGAATATTAGCCATGGAAAACAATGAAACACTGCTCTTTCAGGCACCATAGTTGAGCCTAGAGATAATCACAGAACATGAGGTAAGTCGGAAAGCAAAAGACATATCCTATGATATCACTTACAGGCATTATCTAACAACTGACACAAATGAACATATTTGCACAGAGAAAGACACTCACACACTTAGAAAACAAACTAGGCTTATCTAAAAGGAAAGGTGGGGGGAATGGAAAAATTAAGATTAGGGTTACCATACGTGTACAAATACCTATTAAATACACATAACAAAAAGACCGACCATATAGCAAGGGAGGTCTATGGAACACTCTGCAATAATTTACATGGGAATTGGACCTGTGCATGAATATATATATATATATATGTTAGGCACAAATGAACCAGATTGTGTACGCCTAGGACAAACCATATTCTAATCATTGCCCCTATTTAAAAAACTAAAACAACAAACAAGAAATAATGTAACATAAACTTATGGGGTTTTCTCCTGGCACATTCCATTTTAATTTACAACCTAGGAACAGGGATTCCAGAAGGGCTCTGCTGCCCTAGTAACGAGATTTGTGAATGGAGAAATGCTGCCGCCTAGTGGCTGTTTACCACAACAGCAGCTTTAAACCCAGTGCTAATGGTCACTAAATATTCACACTCATTACAGGCCTGTGAATGACACCTGCCCTCAAAAACAATCCTGGGAGCGAATATTGACCAAAAAATTCAATTTTGAGGGCAACCTTTCAAGAAGACAATTTCAAGAGGTTAATTGTATTCTACGTTTTTTTCATTTGTTCGTTAACAGAAATTTTAAAAGGTGTGGAAAAATGAACCTTAGAAAGAATTAAGGACATGCTAATCCAAATTACAAAAATCCCATCAGCTCACAACAGTCAGAATGACCATCAGCAAAAAATCTGCAAACAATAAATGCTGAAGGGGTTGTGGAGAAATGCCTAGGCTTGGTTCAACGTGGGACATGCTAAGAGCCAGTAAGGGAAACACAAAGGAGGTGCATTGAAAAGGTAAGTACTGAGCTACCATTCAATCAAGCATACCCACTGCTGGGCCTATCGCCTGAGAGGATGAGAATCAAAAAGACACAGGCTGGACTTCACTGGTGGCGCAGTGGTTGAGAGTCCGCCGCCGAAGCAGGGGACACGGGTTTATGCCCCGGTTCGGGAAAATCACACATGCCGTGGAGCGGCTGGTCCCGTGAGCTATGGCTGCTGGGCCTGTGCGTCCAGAGCCTGTGCTCTGCAATCGGAGTGGCCATGGCAGTGAGTGGCCTACGTACTGCAAAACAAGAAAAAAACAGCCTGGCAATCCTGCCCTCCAGCAATATTTATCATAGCCAAAACTTGGAAGCTACGAAAATGTCCATCAACAGAGGAATGCACAAAGAAGAAGTGGTCCATGTACACAATGGAATATGACTCCAATAAAAAAATATAAACTCAATCTAGAAAACAAACAAAAGTAAAAGAAAAACACATCAGCTTTTGGGGGTTTATCCAGGCACATTCCACTCTAACTTATAACCGAGAAATACCACTGCAAGGTAGTCTGTTTCCCTAGTTAAAAGCTTGTGAAAAGCAGAAATGCTGCCACCCTCTGGCCGTGACCTGCAACAGCAGCTTTAAAAACTGTGCTAAGGGTCACTTCATATGCACCAGTACTGGAGGGCTGTAAATGAAACCTGCCCTCAGAATGTCATTAGGGAGGTAATGGCCAAAATATTTCTAAATGTCACACATACTTCACGAAAACAATTGGAAGAGGTAAGCTCTACTCACAGTTTGAAGAAAAAAAGGACATGCCAGAAAGCTCAATTTCAATGGATTATGAGACGCATGCAAATCCAACCACAAACATATAGCAGCTCACACTTGTCAGAATAAACTTCAGCAAAAACAAAACTACAAACAATAAATGCTGAAGGTGTTGTGCAGAAGTGCATACCCTCAACTTTAAGTGGGATGTGACCTGGTAAGAGCCACTAACGAGAACAGAATGGAGGTGCTTTTACTACGTAAATATTTATCTACCATATGATCCAGCAGGCCCACTCCTGGGCCTATAACCTGAGAAGACAGAATTGGAAAGACACAGGGAGGCGAATGTGCATTGCCGCAGCATTACAATTGCCAAGTCATGGAAGCAAGCAAAAAGTCCATCAACATATGAGTGGACAAAGAAAACTGGTACATGTACAGACGGAGTATTGGCCAAGGATAAAAAGGACACGATGTCATTTGCAGCACTGTAGATGAGTCTACAGGCAATCACACAACTTGTAGTAAGTCACAAAGAGAAAGACACATATCGTATGATATCACTTTTAGGTATTACCTATAAATGGATACCAGTGAAGATATTTCCACAGAGAAGGGCAACCACTGATTCATTCAACAAACTTATGGTTCACCAATGGAAATTTGTGAGGATTGGATACATTAGGATATTGGGGTTAACAGACATATACAAACACAGGTGAAATATATCATCACCAAAGACCTACGGAATACCAAGAGAAGACTACTCAACATCCTGTCATAACGTACATGGGAAAAGGATTCCAGGAAGAATAGACATATGTTTATGTGTCAAAGAACCACATCTTGCACACCTAGAACAAGCCAAACATTGTAGTCAAACTTGCTGTGATAAAAATAAAAATTAAATTAAATAAACGAACAAGAAGTAGTGAGACATATACTTAAGGGGCTTTTCCCTGGCACACGCCATTCTAAATTACAACCTAGAACACAACTTCCATTGAGGCTCTGTTGCCCTAGTAACCAGATTTGGTAAAGTAGAACAGCTGCCACCTTGTGGGTGTTTCACACGACAGCAGCTTTAATCCCAGCGTTAATGGTCAGTTGATATTCAAAATAATTGCAGGCCTGTAAATCACACCTGCACTGAAAACAAATCCTGGGGTCGTATATCGACCAAAAAAATTCAAAGGCATCCATATTTCAAACCGACAGTTTCAAGAGGCATAATTTATGCACATTTGTCTTCTGTTTCTTTTTCTTTCTTTCGTTTTTCTTAAATCAACGGGAATGGAAAAAGGCTGAACATCAGGAATCAATAAAGCCATGCAAATCCAGTGTACACAAACGTTCACCTGACTGCCGTCAGAATGATCATCAGCAAAAAAAGTCTACAAAAAATAAATGCTGAAGGGGTTTTAGAGAACTGCATACCCTTTAGCTGCTGGTGGGTTGCAACCTGGTAAGAGCCAGTAGTGAGAACAGAATGGAGGTGCGTTTAAGGGTAAAAATGGAGCTACCATGTGATCTGGTAGGCCCACTCATGGGCCTATCACCTGAGTAGACCAGAATCAAAAACACACAGGCTGGCAATCCTGCACTGCAGCAAGGTGTACCATAGCCAAACCTGGAAGAAACCAAAATGTGCATCAACAGAAAAATGCACCAAGAAGAAGTCGTCCATGTACACAATGGAATATTAGCCATGAAAAAGCATGGAACAGTGCCGTTGGCGCCAGCATAGAAGGACCTAGCGACAATCACCACACTGGAAGTAAGAAAGAAACCGAAAGACAGACATCCTATGACATCACTTATAGGTGTTACCTAAGAATTGATACCCATGAAATAATTTCCAAGAGAAGGACACGCATAGATTCAGAAAACCAAATTATGTTTAACCAAATGGAAAGGTGTAAGGAATGTACGAATTAGGATATGGGGGTTAACAGACATATACTAATACATAGGAAATATATAATCACAAAATACCTAAGGAATACGAAGAGAGGTCTACTCAGCACTCTATAATAACATACACGGGAATGGATCCAAAGAGGAATAGACAGATACATTGATAGGATGAACCAGAAACTGTACACCTAGGAGAATCTACATTTTGATCAAATTTCCTCTGATAATTAAATTTAAAAAGCAAACAACAATTTAGGAGATATAAGCTCTTGGGGGTTTGCACTGGCACATTGCACTCTAATTCGCAGCTTACTACCACGATTGCCACGAAAGCTCTGTGGCCCAAAATCCCAGAGTTGGAAATGTAGAAATGCTGCCGCCTTGTGGCCGTTTCCCACAAGAGCGGCTTTGAACCCACAGCTAATGGTCACTTAACATTCACAAGGATTCAGGGCTGTAAAGGACACCTGCCCTAAAAAATTGTGCGGAGGTAGGGAATGGCCAAAAAAATTCAAAAGTGTTAAATTTTTCAAGGAGATTGGATGGAGGGGTAAGTTTTACTCACTCATTTTCAAAAAAGAGGAAAATGGATAAAAGCTCAACATCAGTAATTATTACACTCATGCAAATCTAACCTCCAAAATGATTCCAACTCACACATGTCAACTACCATCAGCTGCAAGTCTACAAACATTAAATGCTGAAGGTGTTTTAGAGAACTGTGTACCCTCTAGCTGCTGGTGAGACGTAAAGTGCTGACAGCCAATAATGAGAATAGAAAGGAGCTGCGTTTAAAAGTAAAAATTGAGCCACCATTCCGTTCAGCAGGCCCACCGCTGAGACTCTCACCTGACAAGTCCAGAGTCGAGAAGGCACAGGCTTCAACAGCTGCACTGCAGGAATTTTCACAATAGCCAAGACACGGAAGCAACCAAAATGTCCATCACCATATCAGTTGAAAAAGAAGAAGTGGTCCATGTACACAATGGAATATTAGCCATGGAAAACAATGAAACACTGCTCTTTCAGGCACCATAGTTGAGCCTAGAGATAATCACAGAACATGAGGTAAGTCGGAAAGCAAAAGACATATCCTATGATATCACTTACAGGCATTATCTAACAACTGACACAAATGAACATATTTGCACAGAGAAAGACACTCACACACTTAGGAAACAAACTAGGCTTATCTAAAAGGAAAGGTGGGGGGAATGGAAAAATTAAGATTAGGGTTACCATACGTGTACAAATACCTATTAAATACACATAACAAAAAGACCGACCATATAGCAAGGGAGGTCTATGGAACACTCTGCAATAATTTACATGGGAATTGGACCTGTGCATGAATATATATATATATATATGTTAGGCACAAATGAACCAGATTGTGTACGCCTAGGACAAACCATATTCTAATCATTGCCCCTATTTAAAAAACTAAAACAACAAACAAGAAATAATGTAACATAAACTTATGGGGTTTTCTCCTGGCACATTCCATTTTAATTTACAACCTAGGAACAGGGATTCCAGAAGGGCTCTGCTGCCCTAGTAACGAGATTTGTGAATGGAGAAATGCTGCCGCCTAGTGGCTGTTTACCACAACAGCAGCTTTAAACCCAGTGCTAATGGTCACTAAATATTCACACTCATTACAGGCCTGTGAATGACACCTGCCCTCAAAAACAATCCTGGGAGCGAATATTGACCAAAAAATTCAATTTTGAGGGCAACCTTTCAAGAAGACAATTTCAAGAGGTTAATTGTATTCTACGTTTTTTTCATTTGTTCGTTAACAGAAATTTTAAAAGGTGTGGAAAAATGAACCTTAGAAAGAATTAAGGACATGCTAATCCAAATTACAAAAATCCCATCAGCTCACAACAGTCAGAATGACCATCAGCAAAAAATCTGCAAACAATAAATGCTGAAGGGGTTGTGGAGAAATGCCTAGGCTTGGTTCAACGTGGGACATGCTAAGAGCCAGTAAGGGAAACACAAAGGAGGTGCATTGAAAAGGTAAGTACTGAGCTACCATTCAATCAAGCATACCCACTGCTGGGCCTATCGCCTGAGAGGATGAGAATCAAAAAGACACAGGCTGGACTTCACTGGTGGCGCAGTGGTTGAGAGTCCGCCGCCGAAGCAGGGGACACGGGTTTATGCCCCGGTTCGGGAAAATCACACATGCCGTGGAGCGGCTGGTCCCGTGAGCTATGGCTGCTGGGCCTGTGCGTCCAGAGCCTGTGCTCTGCAATCGGAGTGGCCATGGCAGTGAGTGGCCTACGTACTGCAAAACAAGAAAAAAACAGCCTGGCAATCCTGCCCTCCAGCAATATTTATCATAGCCAAAACTTGGAAGCTACGAAAATGTCCATCAACAGAGGAATGCACAAAGAAGAAGTGGTCCATGTACACAATGGAATATGACTCCAATAAAAAAATATAAACTCAATCTAGAAAACAAACAAAAGTAAAAGAAAAACACATCAGCTTTTGGGGGTTTATCCAGGCACATTCCACTCTAACTTATAACCGAGAAATACCACTGCAAGGTAGTCTGTTTCCCTAGTTAAAAGCTTGTGAAAAGCAGAAATGCTGCCACCCTCTGGCCGTGACCTGCAACAGCAGCTTTAAAAACTGTGCTAAGGGTCACTTCATATGCACCAGTACTGGAGGGCTGTAAATGAAACCTGCCCTCAGAATGTCATTAGGGAGGTAATGGCCAAAATATTTCTAAATGTCACACATACTTCACGAAAACAATTGGAAGAGGTAAGCTCTACTCACAGTTTGAAGAAAAAAAGGACATGCCAGAAAGCTCAATTTCAATGGATTATGAGACGCATGGAAATCCAACCACAAACATATAGCGGCTCACACTTGTCAGAATAAACTTCAGCAAAAACAAAACTACAAACAATAAATGCTGAAGGTGTTGTGCAGAAGTGCATACCCTCAACTTTAAGTGGGATGTGACCTGGTAAGAGCCACTAACGAGAACAGAATGGAGGTGCTTTTACTACGTAAATATTTATCTACCATATGATCCAGCAGGCCCACTCCTGGGCCTATAACCTAAGAAGACAGAATTGGAAAGACACAGGGAGGCGAATGTGCATTGCCGCAGCATTACAATTGCCAAGTCATGGAAGCAAGCAAAAAGTCCATCAACATATGAGTGGACAAAGAAAACTGGTACATGTACAGACGGAGTATTGGCCAAGGATAAAAAGGACACGATGTCATTTTCAGCACTGTAGATGAGTCTACAGGCAATCACACAACTTGTAGTAAGTCACAAAGAGAAAGACACATATCGTATGATATCACTTTTAGGTATTACCTATAAATGGATACCAGTGAAGATATTTCCACAGAGAAGGGCAACCACTGATTCATTCAACAAACTGATGGTTCACCAATGGAAATTTGTGAGGATTGGATACATTAGGATATTGGGGTTAACAGACATATACAAACACAGGTGAAATATATCATCACCAAAGACCTACGGAATACCAAGAGAAGACTACTCAACATCCTGTCATAACGTACATGGGAAAAGGATTCCAGGAAGAATAGACATATGTTTATGTGTCAAAGAACCACATCTTGCACACCTAGAACAAGCCAAACATTGTAGTCAAACTTGCTGTGATAAAAATAAAAATTAAATTAAATAAACGAACAAGAAGTAGTGAGACATATACTTAAGGGGCTTTTCCCTGGCACACGCCATTCTAAATTACAACCTAGAACACAACTTCCATTGAGGCTCTGTTGCCCTAGTAACCAGATTTGGTAAAGTAGAACAGCTGCCACCTTGTGGGTGTTTCACACGACAGCAGCTTTAATCCCAGCGTTAATGGTCAGTTGATATTCAAAATAATTGCAGGCCTGTAAATCACACCTGCACTGAAAACAAATCCTGGGGTCGTATATCGACCAAAAAAATTCAAAGGCATCCATATTTCAAACCGACAGTTTCAAGAGGCATAATTTATGCACATTTGTCTTCTGTTTCTTTTTCTTTCTTTCGTTTTTCTTAAATCAACGGGAATGGAAAAAGGCTGAACATCAGGAATCAATAAAGCCATGCAAATCCAGTGTACACAAACGTTCACCTGACTGCCGTCAGAATGATCATCAGCAAAAAAAGTCTACAAAAAATAAATGCTGAAGGGGTTTTAGAGAACTGCATACCCTTTAGCTGCTGGTGGGTTGCAACCTGGTAAGAGCCAGTAGTGAGAACAGAATGGAGGTGCGTTTAAGGGTAAAAATGGAGCTACCATGTGATCTGGTAGGCCCACTCATGGGCCTATCACCTGAGTAGACCAGAATCAAAAACACACAGGCTGGCAATCCTGCACTGCAGCAAGGTGTACCATAGCCAAACCTGGAAGAAACCAAAATGTGCATCAACAGAAAAATGCACCAAGAAGAAGTCGTCCATGTACACAATGGAATATTAGCCATGAAAAAGCATGGAACAGTGCCGTTGGCGCCACCATAGAAGGACCTAGCGACAATCACCACACTGGAAGTAAGAAAGAAACCGAAAGACAGACATCCTATGACATCACTTATAGGTGTTACCTAAGAATTGATACCCATGAAATAATTTCCAAGAGAAGGACACGCATAGATTCAGAAAACCAAATTATGTTTAACCAAATGGAAAGGTGTAAGGAATGTACGAATTAGGATATGGGGGTTAACAGACATATACTAATACATAGGAAATATATAATCACAAAATACCTAAGGAATACGAAGAGAGGTCTACTCAGCACTCTAAAATAACATACACGGGAATGGATCCAAAGAGGAATAGACAGATACATTGATAGGATGAACCAGAAACTGTACACCTAGGAGAATCTACATTTTGATCAAATTTCCTCTGATAATTAAATTTAAAAAGCAAACAACAATTTAGGAGATATAAGCTCTTGGGGGTTTGCACTGGCACATTGCACTCTAATTCGCAGCTTACTACCACGATTGCCACGAAAGCTCTGTGGCCCAAAATCCCAGAGTTGGAAATGTAGAAATGCTGCCGCCTTGTGGCCGTTTCCCACAAGAGCGGCTTTGAACCCACAGCTAATGGTCACTTAACATTCACAAGGATTCAGGGCTGTAAAGGACACCTGCCCTAAAAAATTGTGCGGAGGTAGGGAATGGCCAAAAAAATTCAAAAGTGTTAAATTTTTCAAGGAGATTGGATGGAGGGGTAAGTTTTACTCACTCATTTTCAAAAAAGAGGAAAATGGATAAAAGCTCAACATCAGTAATTATTACACTCATGCAAATCTAACCTCCAAAATGATTCCAACTCACACATGTCAACTACCATCAGCTGCAAGTCTACAAACATTAAATGCTGAAGGTGTTTTAGAGAACTGTGTACCCTCTAGCTGCTGGTGAGACGTAAAGTGCTGACAGCCAATAATGAGAATAGAAAGGAGCTGCGTTTAAAAGTAAAAATTGAGCCACCATTCCGTTCAGCAGGCCCACCGCTGAGACTCTCACCTGACAAGTCCAGAGTCGAGAAGGCACAGGCTTCAACAGCTGCACTGCAGGAATTTTCACAATAGCCAAGACACGGAAGCAACCAAAATGTCCATCACCATATCAGTTGAAAAAGAAGAAGTGGTCCATGTACACAATGGAATATTAGCCATGGAAAACAATGAAACACTGCTCTTTCAGGCACCATAGTTGAGCCTAGAGATAATCACAGAACATGAGGTAAGTCGGAAAGCAAAAGACATATCCTATGATATCACTTACAGGCATTATCTAACAACTGACACAAATGAACATATTTGCACAGAGAAAGACACTCACACACTTAGAAAACAAACTAGGCTTATCTAAAAGGAAAGGTGGGAGGAATGGAAAAATTAAGATTAGGGTTACCATACGTGTACAAATACCTATTAAATACACATAACAAAAAGACCGACCATATAGCAAGGGAGGTCTATGGAACACTCTGCAATAATTTACATGGGAAGTGGACCTGTGCATGAATATATATATATATATATATATATATATATATATATGTTAGGCACAAATGAACCAGATTGTGTATGCCTAGGACAAACCATATTCTAATCATTGCCCCTATTAAAAAAACTAAAACAACAAACAAGAAATAATGTAACATAAACTTATGGGGTTTTCTCCTGGCACATTCCATTTTAATTTACAACCTAGGAACAGGGATTCCAGAAGGGCTCTGCTGCCCTAGTAACGAGATTTGTGAATGGAGAAATGCTGCCGCCTAGTGGCTGTTTACCACAACAGCAGCTTTAAACCCAGTGCTAATGGTCACTAAATATTCACACTCATTACAGGCCTGTGAATGACACCTGCCCTCAAAAACAATCCTGGGAGCGAATATTGACCAAAAAATTCAATTTTGAGGGCAACCTTTCAAGAAGACAATTTCAAGAGGTTAATTGTATTCTACGTTTTTTTCATTTGTTCGTTAACAGAAATTTTAAAAGGTGTGGAAAAATGAACCTTAGAAAGAATTAAGGACATGCTAATCCAAATTACAAAAATCCCATCAGCTCACAACAGTCAGAATGACCATCAGCAAAAAATCTGCAAACAATAAATGCTGAAGGGGTTGTGGAGAAATGCCTAGGCTTGGTTCAACGTGGGACATGCTAAGAGCCAGTAAGGGAAACACAAAGGAGGTGCATTGAAAAGGTAAGTACTGAGCTACCATTCAATCAAGCATACCCACTGCTGGGCCTATCGCCTGAGAGGATGAGAATCAAAAAGACACAGGCTGGACTTCACTGGTGGCGCAGTGGTTGAGAGTCCG
This sequence comes from Mesoplodon mirus, assembly GCF_964341445.2. Lineage (NCBI taxonomy): Eukaryota > Metazoa > Chordata > Mammalia > Artiodactyla > Ziphiidae > Mesoplodon > Mesoplodon mirus. The sequence continues at coordinate 145,697,102 of NC_138981.1, forward strand.
CCGCCGAAGCAGGGGACACGGGTTTATGCCCCGGTTCAGGAAAATCACACATGCCGTGGAGCGGCTGGTCCCGTGAGCTATGGCTGCTGGGCCTGTGCGTCCAGAGCCTGTGCTCTGCAATCGGAGTGGCCATGGCAGTGAGTGGCCTACGTACTGCAAAACAAGAAAAAAACAGCCTGGCAATCCTGCCCTCCAGCAATATTTATCATAGCCAAAACTTGGAAGCTACGAAAATGTCCATCAACAGAGGAATGCACAAAGAAGAAGTGGTCCATGTACACAATGGAATATGACTCCAATAAAAAAATATAAACTCAATCTAGAAAACAAACAAAAGTAAAAGAAAAACACATCAGCTTTTGGGGGTTTATCCAGGCACATTCCACTCTAACTTATAACCGAGAAATACCACTGCAAGGTAGTCTGTTTCCCTAGTTAAAAGCTTGTGAAAAGCAGAAATGCTGCCACCCTCTGGCCGTGACCTGCAACAGCAGCTTTAAAAACTGTGCTAAGGGTCACTTCATATGCACCAGTACTGGAGGGCTGTAAATGAAACCTGCCCTCAGAATGTCATTAGGCAGGTAATGGCCAAAATATTTCTAAATGTCACACATACTTCACGAAAACAATTGGAAGAGGTAAGCTCTACTCACAGTTTGAAGAAAAAAAGGACATGCCAGAAAGCTCAATTTCAATGGATTATGAGACGCATGCAAATCCAACCACAAACATATAGCGGCTCACACTTGTCAGAATAAACTTCAGCAAAAACAAAACTACAAACAATAAATGCTGAAGGTGTTGTGCAGAAGTGCATACCCTCAACTTTAAGTGGGATGTGACCTGGTAAGAGCCACTAACGAGAACAGAATGGAGGTGCTTTTACTACGTAAATATTTATCTACCATATGATCCAGCAGGCCCACTCCTGGGCCTATAACCTAAGAAGACAGAATTGGAAAGACACAGGGAGGCGAATGTGCATTGCCGCAGCATTACAATTGCCAAGTCATGGAAGCAAGCAAAAAGTCCATCAACATATGAGTGGACAAAGAAAACTGGTACATGTACAGACGGAGTATTGGCCAAGGATAAAAAGGACACGATGTCATTTGCAGCACTGTAGATGAGTCTACAGGCAATCGCACAACTTGTAGTAAGTCACAAAGAGAAAGACACATATCGTATGATATCACTTTTAGGTATTACCTATAAATGGATACCAGTGAAGATATTTCCACAGAGAAGGGCAACCACTGATTCATTCAACAAACTTATGGTTCACCAATGGAAATTTGTGAGGATTGGATACATTAGGATATTGGGGTTAACAGACATATACAAACACAGGTGAAATATATCATCACCAAAGACCTACGGAATACCAAGAGAAGACTACTCAACATCCTGTCATAACGTACATGGGAAAAGGATTCCAGGAAGAAGAGACATATGTTTATGTGTCAAAGAACCACATCTTGCACACCTAGAACAAGCCAAACATTGTAGTCAAACTTGCTGTGATAAAAATAAAAATTAAATTAAATAAACGAACAAGAAGTAGTGAGACATATACTTAAGGGGCTTTTCCCTGGCACACGCCATTCTAAATTACAACCTAGAACACAACTTCCATTGAGGCTCTGTTGCCCTAGTAACCAGATTTGGTAAAGTAGAACAGCTGCCACCTTGTGGGTGTTTCACACGACAGCAGCTTTAATCCCAGCGTTAATGGTCAGTTGATATTCAAAATAATTGCAGGCCTGTAAATCACACCTGCACTGAAAACAAATCCTGGGGTCGTATATCGACCAAAAAAATTCAAAGGCATCCATATTTCAAACCGACAGTTTCAAGAGGCATAATTTATGCACATTTGTCTTCTGTTTCTTTTTCTTTCTTTCGTTTTTCTTAAATCAACGGGAATGGAAAAAGGCTGAACATCAGGAATCAATAAAGCCATGCAAATCCAGTGTACACAAACGTTCACCTGACTGCCGTCAGAATGATCATCAGCAAAAAAAGTCTACAAAAAATAAATGCTGAAGGGGTTTTAGAGAACTGCATACCCTTTAGCTGCTGGTGGGTTGCAACCTGGTAAGAGCCAGTAGTGAGAACAGAATGGAGGTGCGTTTAAGGGTAAAAATGGAGCTACCATGTGATCTGGTAGGCCCACTCATGGGCCTATCACCTGAGTAGACCAGAATCAAAAACACACAGGCTGGCAATCCTGCACTGCAGCAAGGTGTACCATAGCCAAACCTGGAAGAAACCAAAATGTGCATCAACAGAAAAATGCACCAAGAAGAAGTCGTCCATGTACACAATGGAATATTAGCCATGAAAAAGCATGGAACAGTGCCGTTGGCGCCACCATAGAAGGACCTAGCGACAATCACCACACTGGAAGTAAGAAAGAAACCGAAAGACAGACATCCTATGACATCACTTATAGGTGTTACCTAAGAATTGATACCCATGAAATAATTTCCAAGAGAAGGACACGCATAGATTCAGAAAACCAAATTATGTTTAACCAAATGGAAAGGTGTAAGGAATGTACGAATTAGGATATGGGGGTTAACAGACATATACTAATACATAGGAAATATATAATCACAAAATACCTAAGGAATACGAAGAGAGGTCTACTCAGCACTCTATAATAACATACACGGGAATGGATCCAAAGAGGAATAGACAGATACATTGATAGGATGAACCAGAAACTGTACACCTAGGAGAATCTACATTTTGATCAAATTTCCTCTGATAATTAAATTTAAAAAGCAAACAACAATTTAGGAGATATAAGCTCTTGGGGGTTTGCACTGGCACATTGCACTCTAATTCGCAGCTTACTACCACGATTGCCACGAAAGCTCTGTGGCCCAAAATCCCAGAGTTGGAAATGTAGAAATGCTGCCGCCTTGTGGCCGTTTCCCACAAGAGCGGCTTTGAACCCACAGCTAATGGTCACTTAACATTCACAAGGATTCAGGGCTGTAAAGGACACCTGCCCTAAAAATTTGTGCGGAGGTAGGGAATGGCCAAAAAAATTCAAAAGTGTTAAATTTTTCAAGGAGATTGGATGGAGGGGTAAGTTTTACTCACTCATTTTCAAAAAAGAGGAAAATGGATAAAAGCTCAACATCAGTAATTATTAGACTCATGCAAATCTAACCTCCAAAATGATTCCAACTCACACATGTCAACTACCATCAGCTGCAAGTCTACAAACATTAAATGCTGAAGGTGTTTTAGAGAACTGTGTACCCTCTAGCTGCTGGTGAGACGTAAAGTGCTGACAGCCAATAATGAGAATAGAAAGGAGCTGCGTTTAAAAGTAAAAATTGAGCCACCATTCCGTTCAGCAGGCCCACCGCTGAGACTCTCACCTGACAAGTCCAGAGTCGAGAAGGCACAGGCTTCAACAGCTGCACTGCAGGAATTTTCACAATAGCCAAGACACGGAAGCAACCAAAATGTCCATCACCATATCAGTTGAAAAAGAAGAAGTGGTCCATGTACACAATGGAATATTAGCCATGGAAAACAATGAAACACTGCTCTTTCAGGCACCATAGTTGAGCCTAGAGATAATCACAGAACATGAGGTAAGTCGGAAAGCAAAAGACATATCCTATGATATCACTTACAGGCATTATCTAACAACTGACACAAATGAACATATTTGCACAGAGAAAGACACTCACACACTTAGAAAACAAACTAGGCTTATCTAAAAGGAAAGGTGGGGGGAATGGAAAAATTAAGATTAGGGTTACCATACGTGTACAAATACCTATTAAATACACATAACAAAAAGACCGACCATATAGCAAGGGAGGTCTATGGAACACTCTGCAATAATTTACATGGGAAGTGGACCTGTGCATGAATATATATATATATATATATATATATATATATATATATATATATATGTTAGGCACAAATGAACCAGATTGTGTACGCCTAGGACAAACCATATTCTAATCATTGCCCCTATTAAAAAAACTAAAACAACAAACAAGAAATAATGTAACATAAACTTATGGGGTTTTCTCCTGGCACATTCCATTTTAATTTACAACCTAGGAACAGGGATTCCAGAAGGGCTCTGCTGCCCTAGTAACGAGATTTGTGAATGGAGAAATGCTGCCGCCTAGTGGCTGTTTACCACAACAGCAGCTTTAAACCCAGTGCTAATGGTCACTAAATATTCACACTCATTACAGGCCTGTGAATGACACCTGCCCTCAAAAACAATCCTGGGAGCGAATATTGACCAAAAAATTCAATTTTGAGGGCAACCTTTCAAGAAGACAATTTCAAGAGGTTAATTGTATTCTACGTTTTTTTCATTTGTTCGTTAACAGAAATTTTAAAAGGTGTGGAAAAATGAACCTTAGAAAGAATTAAGGACATGCTAATCCAAATTACAAAAATCCCATCAGCTCACAACAGTCAGAATGACCATCAGCAAAAAATCTGCAAACAATAAATGCTGAAGGGGTTGTGGAGAAATGCCTAGGCTTGGTTCAACGTGGGACATGCTAAGAGCCAGTAAGGGAAACACAAAGGAGGTGCATTGAAAAGGTAAGTACTGAGCTACCATTCAATCAAGCATACCCACTGCTGGGCCTATCGCCTGAGAGGATGAGAATCAAAAAGACACCGGCTGGACTTCACTGGTGGCGCAGTGGTTGAGAGTCCGCCGCCGAAGCAGGGGACACGGGTTTATGCCCCAGTTCGGGAAAATCACACATGCCGTGGAGCGGCTGGTCCCGTGAGCTATGGCTGCTGGGCCTGTGCGTCCAGAGCCTGTGCTCTGCAATCGGAGTGGCCATGGCAGTGAGTGGCCTACGTACTGCAAAACAAGAAAAAAACAGCCTGGCAATCCTGCCCTCCAGCAATATTTATCATAGCCAAAACTTGGAAGCTACGAAAATGTCCATCAACAGAGGAATGCACAAAGAAGAAGTGGTCCATGTACACAATGGAATATGACTCCAATAAAAAAATATAAACTCAATCTAGAAAACAAACAAAAGTAAAAGAAAAACACATCAGCTTTTGGGGGTTTATCCAGGCACATTCCACTCTAACTTATAACCGAGAAATACCACTGCAAGGTAGTCTGTTTCCCTAGTTAAAAGCTTGTGAAAAGCAGAAATGCTGCCACCCTCTGGCCGTGACCTGCAACAGCAGCTTTAAAAACTGTGCTAAGGGTCACTTCATATGCACCAGTACTGGAGGGCTGTAAATGAAACCTGCCCTCAGAATGTCATTAGGCAGGTAATGGCCAAAATATTTCTAAATGTCACACATACTTCACGAAAACAATTGGAAGAGGTAAGCTCTACTCACAGTTTGAAGAAAAAAAGGACATGCCAGAAAGCTCAATTTCAATGGATTATGAGACGCATGCAAATCCAACCACAAACATATAGCGGCTCACACTTGTCAGAATAAACTTCAGCAAAAACAAAACTACAAACAATAAATGCTGAAGGTGTTGTGCAGAAGTGCATACCCTCAACTTTAAGTGGGATGTGACCTGGTAAGAGCCACTAACGAGAACAGAATGGAGGTGCTTTTACTACGTAAATATTTATCTACCATATGATCCAGCAGGCCCACTCCTGGGCCTATAACCTAAGAAGACAGAATTGGAAAGACACAGGGAGGCGAATGTGCATTGCCGCAGCATTACAATTGCCAAGTCATGGAAGCAAGCAAAAAGTCCATCAACATATGAGTGGACAAAGAAAACTGGTACATGTACAGACGGAGTATTGGCCAAGGATAAAAAGGACACGATGTCATTTGCAGCACTGTAGATGAGTCTACAGGCAATCACACAACTTGTAGTAAGTCACAAAGAGAAAGACACATATCGTATGATATCACTTTTAGGTATTACCTATAAATGGATACCAGTGAAGATATTTCCACAGAGAAGGGCAACCACTGATTCATTCAACAAACTTATGGTTCACCAATGGAAATTTGTGAGGATTGGATACATTAGGATATTGGGGTTAACAGACATATACAAACACAGGTGAAATATATCATCACCAAAGACCTACGGAATACCAAGAGAAGACTACTCAACATCCTGTCATAACGTACATGGGAAAAGGATTCCAGGAAGAAGAGACATATGTTTATGTGTCAAAGAACCACATCTTGCACACCTAGAACAAGCCAAACATTGTAGTCAAACTTGCTGTGATAAAAATAAAAATTAAATTAAATAAACGAACAAGAAGTAGTGAGACATATACTTAAGGGGCTTTTCCCTGGCACACGCCATTCTAAATTACAACTTAGAACACAACTTCCATTGAGGCTCTGTTGCCCTAGTAACCAGATTTGGTAAAGTAGAACAGCTGCCACCTTGTGGGTGTTTCACACGACAGCAGCTTTAATCCCAGCGTTAATGGTCAGTTGATATTCAAAATAATTGCAGGCCTGTAAATCACACCTGCACTGAAAACAAATCCTGGGGTCGTATATCGACCAAAAAAATTCAAAGGCATCCATATTTCAAACCGACAGTTTCAAGAGGCATAATTTATGCACATTTGTCTTCTGTTTCTTTTTCTTTCTTTCGTTTTTCTTAAATCAACGGGAATGGAAAAAGGCTGAACATCAGGAATCAATAAAGCCATGCAAATCCAGTGTACACAAACGTTCACCTGACTGCCGTCAGAATGATCATCAGCAAAAAAAGTCTACAAAAAATAAATGCTGAAGGGGTTTTAGAGAACTGCATACCCTTTAGCTGCTGGTGGGTTGCAACCTGGTAAGAGCCAGTAGTGAGAACAGAATGGAGGTGAGTTTAAGGGTAAAAATGGAGCTACCATGTGATCTGGTAGGCCCACTCATGGGCCTATCACCTGAGTAGACCAGAATCAAAAACACACAGGCTGGCAATCCTGCACTGCAGCAAGGTGTACCATAGCCAAACCTGGAAGAAACCAAAATGTGCATCAACAGAAAAATGCACCAAGAAGAAGTCGTCCATGTACACAATGGAATATTAGCCATGAAAAAGCATGGAACAGTGCCGTTGGCGCCACCATAGAAGGACCTAGCGACAATCACCACACTGGAAGTAAGAAAGAAACCGAAAGACAGACATCCTATGACATCACTTATAGGTGTTACCTAAGAATTGATACCCATGAAATAATTTCCAAGAGAAGGACACGCATAGATTCAGAAAACCAAATTATGTTTAACCAAATGGAAAGGTGTAAGGAATGTACGAATTAGGATATGGGGGTTAACAGACATATACTAATACATAGGAAATATATAATCACAAAATACCTAAGGAATACGAAGAGAGGTCTACTCAGCACTCTATAATAACATACACGGGAATGGATCCAAAGAGGAATAGACAGATACATTGATAGGATGAACCAGAAACTGTACACCTAGGAGAATCTACCTTTTGATCAAATTTCCTCTGATAATTAAATTTAAAAAGCAAACAACAATTTAGGAGATATAAGCTCTTGGGGGTTTGCACTGGCACATTGCACTCTAATTCGCAGCTTACTACCACGATTGCCACGAAAGCTCTGTGGCCCAAAATCCCAGAGTTGGAAATGTAGAAATGCTGCCGCCTTGTGGCCGTTTCCCACAAGAGCGGCTTTGAACCCACAGCTAATGGTCACTTAACATTCACAAGGATTCAGGGCTGTAAAGGACACCTGCCCTAAAAAATTGTGCGGAGGTAGGGAATGGCCAAAAAAATTCAAAAGTGTTAAATTTTTCAAGGAGATTGGATGGAGGGGTAAGTTTTACTCACTCATTTTCAAAAAAGAGGAAAATGGATAAAAGCTCAACATCAGTAATTATTACACTCATGCAAATCTAACCTCCAAAATGATTCCAACTCACACATGTCAACTACCATCAGCTGCAAGTCTACAAACATTAAATGCTGAAGGTGTTTTAGAGAACTGTGTACCCTCTAGCTGCTGGTGAGACGTAAAGTGCTGACAGCCAATAATGAGAATAGAAAGGAGCTGCGTTTAAAAGTAAAAATTGAGCCACCATTCCGTTCAGCAGGCCCACCGCTGAGACTCTCACCTGACAAGTCCAGAGTCGAGAAGGCACAGGCTTCAACAGCTGCACTGCAGGAATTTTCACAATAGCCAAGACACGGAAGCAACCAAAATGTCCATCACCATATCAGTTGAAAAAGAAGAAGTGGTCCATGTACACAATGGAATATTAGCCATGGAAAACAATGAAACACTGCTCTTTCAGGCACCATAGTTGAGCCTAGAGATAATCACAGAACATGAGGTAAGTCGGAAAGCAAAAGACATATCCTATGATATCACTTACAGGCATTATCTAACAACTGACACAAATGAACATATTTGCACAGAGAAAGACACTCACACACTTAGAAAACAAACTAGGCTTATCTAAAAGGAAAGGTGGGGGGAATGGAAAAATTAAGATTAGGGTTACCATACGTGTACAAATACCTATTAAATACACATAACAAAAAGACCGACCATATAGCAAGGGAGGTCTATGGAACACTCTGCAATAATTTACATGGGAAGTGGACCTGTGCATGAATATATATATATATATATGTTAGGCACAAATGAACCAGATTGTGTACGCCTAGGACAAACCATATTCTAATCATTGCCCCTATTAAAAAAACTAAAACAACAAACAAGAAATAATGTAACATAAACTTATGGGGTTTTCTCCTGGCACATTCCATTTTAATTTACAACCTAGGAACAGGGATTCCAGAAGGGCTCTGCTGCCCTAGTAACGAGATTTGTGAATGGAGAAATGCTGCCGCCTAGTGGCTGTTTACCACAACAGCAGCTTTAAACCCAGTGCTAATGGTCACTAAATATTCACACTCATTACAGGCCTGTGAATGACACCTGCCCTCAAAAACAATCCTGGGAGCGAATATTGACCAAAAAATTCAATTTTGAGGGCAACCTCTCAAGAAGACAATTTCAAGAGGTTAATTGTATTCTACGTTTTTTTCATTTGTTCGTTAACAGAAATTTTAAAAGGTGTGGAAAAATGAACCTTAGAAAGAATTAAGGACATGCTAATCCAAATTACAAAAATCCCATCAGCTCACAACAGTCAGAATGACCATCAGCAAAAAATCTGCAAACAATAAATGCTGAAGGGGTTGTGGAGAAATGCCTAGGCTTGGTTCAACGTGGGACATGCTAAGAGCCAGTAAGGGAAACACAAAGGAGGTGCATTGAAAAGGTAAGTACTGAGCTACCATTCAATCAAGCATACCCACTGCTGGGCCTATCGCCTGAGAGGATGAGAATCAAAAAGACACAGGCTGGACTTCACTGGTGGCGCAGTGGTTGAGAGTCCGCCGCCGAAGCAGGGGACACGGGTTTATGCCCCGGTTCGGGAAAATCACACATGCCGTGGAGCGGCTGGTCCCGTGAGCTATGGCTGCTGGGCCTGTGCGTCCAGAGCCTGTGCTCTGCAATCGGAGTGGCCATGGCAGTGAGTGGCCTACGTACTGCAAAACAAGAAAAAAACAGCCTGGCAATCCTGCCCTCCAGCAATATTTATCATAGCCAAAACTTGGAAGCTACGAAAATGTCCATCAACAGAGGAATGCACAAAGAAGAAGTGGTCCATGTACACAATGGAATATGACTCCAATAAAAAAATATAAACTCAATCTAGAAAACAAACAAAAGTAAAAGAAAAACACATCAGCTTTTGGGGGTTTATCCAGGCACATTCCACTCTAACTTATAACCGAGAAATACCACTGCAAGGTAGTCTGTTTCCCTAGTTAAAAGCTTGTGAAAAGCAGAAATGCTGCCACCCTCTGGCCGTGACCTGCAACAGCAGCTTTAAAAACTGTGCTAAGGGTCACTTCATATGCACCAGTACTGGAGGGCTGTAAATGAAACCTGCCCTCAGAATGTCATTAGGGAGGTAATGGCCAAAATATTTCTAAATGTCACACATACTTCACGAAAACAATTGGAAGAGGTAAGCTCTACTCACAGTTTGAAGAAAAAAAGGACATGCCAGAAAGCTCAATTTCAATGGATTATGAGACGCATGCAAATCCAACCACAAACATATAGCAGCTCACACTTGTCAGAATAAACTTCAGCAAAAACAAAACTACAAACAATAAATGCTGAAGGTGTTGTGCAGAAGTGCATACCCTCAACTTTAAGTGGGATGTGACCTGGTAAGAGCCACTAACGAGAACAGAATGGAGGTGCTTTTACTACGTAAATATTTATCTACCATATGATCCAGCAGGCCCACTCCTGGGCCTATAACCTGAGAAGACAGAATTGGAAAGACACAGGGAGGCGAATGTGCATTGCCGCAGCATTACAATTGCCAAGTCATGGAAGCAAGCAAAAAGTCCATCAACATATGAGTGGACAAAGAAAACTGGTACATGTACAGACGGAGTATTGGCCAAGGATAAAAAGGACACGATGTCATTTGCAGAACTGTAGATGAGTCTACAGGCAATCACACAACTTGTAGTAAGTCACAAAGAGAAAGACACATATCGTATGATATCACTTTTAGGTATTACCTATAAATGGATACCAGTGAAGATATTTCCACAGAGAAGGGCAACCACTGATTCATTCAACAAACTTATGGTTCACCAATGGAAATTTGTGAGGATTGGATACATTAGGATATTGGGGTTAACAGACATATACAAACACAGGTGAAATATATCATCACCAAAGACCTACGGAATACCAAGAGAAGACTACTCAACATCCTGTCATAACGTACATGGGAAAAGGATTCCAGGAAGAATAGACATATGTTTATGTGTCAAAGAACCACATCTTGCACACCTAGAACAAGCCAAACATTGTAGTCAAACTTGCTGTGATAAAAATAAAAATTAAATTAAATAAACGAACAAGAAGTAGTGAGACATATACTTAAGGGCTTTTCCCTGGCACACGCCATTCTAAATTACAACCTAGAACACAACTTCCATTGAGGCTCTGTTGCCCTAGTAACCAGATTTGGTAAAGTAGAACAGCTGCCACCTTGTGGGTGTTTCACACGACAGCAGCTTTAATCCCAGCGTTAATGGTCAGTTGATATTCAAAATAATTGCAGGCCTGTAAATCACACCTGCACTGAAAACAAATCCTGGGGTCGTATATCGACCAAAAAAATTCAAAGGCATCCATATTTCAAACCGACAGTTTCAAGAGGCATAATTTATGCACATTTGTCTTCTGTTTCTTTTTCTTTCTTTCGTTTTTCTTAAATCAACGGGAATGGAAAAAGGCTGAACATCAGGAATCAATAAAGCCATGCAAATCCAGTGTACACAAACGTTCACCTGACTGCCGTCAGAATGATCATCAGCAAAAAAAGTCTACAAAAAATAAATGCTGAAGGGGTTTTAGAGAACTGCATACCCTTTAGCTGCTGGTGGGTTGCAACCTGGTAAGAGCCAGTAGTGAGAACAGAATGGAGGTGCGTTTAAGGGTAAAAATGGAGCTACCATGTGATCTGGTAGGCCCACTCATGGGCCTATCACCTGAGTAGACCAGAATCAAAAACACACAGGCTGGCAATCCTGCACTGCAGCAAGGTGTACCATAGCCAAACCTGGAAGAAACCAAAATGTGCATCAACAGAAAAATGCACCAAGAAGAAGTCGTCCATGTACACAATGGAATATTAGCCATGAAAAAGCATGGAACAGTGCCGTTGGCGCCACCATAGAAGGACCTAGCGACAATCACCACACTGGAAGTAAGAAAGAAACCGAAAGACAGACATCCTATGACATCACTTATAGGTGTTACCTAAGAATTGATACCCATGAAATAATTTCCAAGAGAAGGACACGCATAGATTCAGAAAACCAAATTATGTTTAACCAAATGGAAAGGTGTAAGGAATGTACGAATTAGGATATGGGGGTTAACAGACATATACTAATACATAGGAAATATATAATCACAAAATACCTAAGGAATACGAAGAGAGGTCTACTCAGCACTCTATAATAACATACACGGGAATGGATCCAAAGAGGAATAGACAGATACATTGATAGGATGAACCAGAAACTGTACACCTAGGAGAATCTACCTTTTGATCAAATTTCCTCTGATAATTAAATTTAAAAAGCAAACAACAATTTAGGAGATATAAGCTCTTGGGGGTTTGCACTGGCACATTGCACTCTAATTCGCAGCTTACTAACACGATTGCCACGAAAGCTCTGTGGCCCAAAATCCCAGAGTTGGAAATGTAGAAATGCTGCCGCCTTGTGGCCGTTTCCCACAAGAGCGGCTTTGAACCCACAGCTAATGGTCACTTAACATTCACAAGGATTCAGGGCTGTAAAGGACACCTGCCCTAAAAAATTGTGCGGAGGTAGGGAATGGCCAAAAAAATTCAAAAGTGTTAAATTTTTCAAGGAGATTGGATGGAGGGGTAAGTTTTACTCACTCATTTTCAAAAAAGAGGAAAATGGATAAAAGCTCAACATCAGTAATTATTACACTCATGCAAATCTAACCTCCAAAATGATTCCAACTCACACATGTCAACTACCATCAGCTGCAAGTCTACAAACATTAAATGCTGAAGGTGTTTTAGAGAACTGTGTACCCTCTAGCTGCTGGTGAGATGTAAAGTGCTGACAGCCAATAATGAGAATAGAAAGGAGCTGCGTATAAAAGTAAAAATTGAGCCACCATTCCGTTCAGCAGGCCCACCGCTGAGACTCTCACCTGACAAGTCCAGAGTCGAGAAGGCACAGGCTTCAACAGCTGCACTGCAGGAATTTTCACAATAGCCAAGACACGGAAGCAACCAAAATGTCCATCACCATATCAGTTGAAAAAGAAGAAGTGGTCCATGTACACAATGGAATATTAGCCATGGAAAACAATGAAACACTGCTCTTTCAGGCACCATAGTTGAGCCTAGAGATAATCACAGAACATGAGGTAAGTCGGAAAGCAAAAGACATATCCTATGATATCACTTACAGGCATTATCTAACAACTGACACAAATGAACATATTTGCACAGAGAAAGACACTCACACACTTAGAAAACAAACTAGGCTTATCTAAAAGGAAAGGTGGGGGGAATGGAAAAATTAAGATTAGGGTTACCATACGTGTACAAATACCTATTAAATACACATAACAAAAAGACCGACCATATAGCAAGGGAGGTCTATGGAACACTCTGCAATAATTTACATGGGAATTGGACCTGTGCATGAATATATATATATATATATGTTAGGCACAAATGAACCAGATTGTGTACGCCTAGGACAAACCATATTCTAATCATTGCCCCTATTTAAAAAACTAAAACAACAAACAAGAAATAATGTAACATAAACTTATGGGGTTTTCTCCTGGCACATTCCATTTTAATTTACAACCTAGGAACAGGGATTCCAGAAGGGCTCTGCTGCCCTAGTAACGAGATTTGTGAATGGAGAAATGCTGCCGCCTAGTGGCTGTTTACCACAACAGCAGCTTTAAACCCAGTGCTAATGGTCACTAAATATTCACACTCATTACAGGCCTGTGAATGACACCTGCCCTCAAAAACAATCCTGGGAGCGAATATTGACCAAAAAATTCAATTTTGAGGGCAACCTCTCAAGAAGACAATTTCAAGAGGTTAATTGTATTCTACGTTTTTTTCATTTGTTCGTTAACAGAAATTTTAAAAGGTGTGGAAAAATGAACCTTAGAAAGAATTAAGGACATGCTAATCCAAATTACAAAAATCCCATCAGCTCACAACAGTCAGAATGACCATCAGCAAAAAATCTGCAAACAATAAATGCTGAAGGGGTTGTGGAGAAATGCCTAGGCTTGGTTCAACGTGGGACATGCTAAGAGCCAGTAAGGGAAACACAAAGGAGGTGCATTGAAAAGGTAAGTACTGAGCTACCATTCAATCAAGCATACCCACTGCTGGGCCTATCGCCTGAGAGGATGAGAATCAAAAAGACACAGGCTGGACTTCACTGGTGGCGCAGTGGTTGAGAGTCCGCCGCCGAAGCAGGGGACACGGGTTTATGCCCCGGTTCGGGAAAATCACACATGCCGTGGAGCGGCTGGTCCCGTGAGCTATGGCTGCTGGGCCTGTGCGTCCAGAGCCTGTGCTCTGCAATCGGAGTGGCCATGGCAGTGAGTGGCCTACGTACTGCAAAACAAGAAAAAAACAGCCTGGCAATCCTGCCCTCCAGCAATATTTATCATAGCCAAAACTTGGAAGCTACGAAAATGTCCATCAACAGAGGAATGCACAAAGAAGAAGTGGTCCATGTACACAATGGAATATGACTCCAATAAAAAAATATAAACTCAATCTAGAAAACAAACAAAAGTAAAAGAAAAACACATCAGCTTTTGGGGGTTTATCCAGGCACATTCCACTCTAACTTATAACCGAGAAATACCACTGCAAGGTAGTCTGTTTCCCTAGTTAAAAGCTTGTGAAAAGCAGAAATGCTGCCACCCTCTGGCCGTGACCTGCAACAGCAGCTTTAAAAACTGTGCTAAGGGTCACTTCATATGCACCAGTACTGGAGGGCTGTAAATGAAACCTGCCCTCAGAATGTCATTAGGGAGGTAATGGCCAAAATATTTCTAAATGTCACACATACTTCACGAAAACAATTGGAAGAGGTAAGCTCTACTCACAGTTTGAAGAAAAAAAGGACATGCCAGAAAGCTCAATTTCAATGGATTATGAGACGCATGCAAATCCAACCACAAACATATAGCAGCTCACACTTGTCAGAATAAACTTCAGCAAAAACAAAACTACAAACAATAAATGCTGAAGGTGTTGTGCAGAAGTGCATACCCTCAACTTTAAGTGGGATGTGACCTGGTAAGAGCCACTAACGAGAACAGAATGGAGGTGCTTTTACTACGTAAATATTTATCTACCATATGATCCAGCAGGCCCACTCCTGGGCCTATAACCTGAGAAGACAGAATTGGAAAGACACAGGGAGGCGAATGTGCATTGCCGCAGCATTACAATTGCCAAGTCATGGAAGCAAGCAAAAAGTCCATCAACATATGAGTGGACAAAGAAAACTGGTACATGTACAGACGGAGTATTGGCCAAGGATAAAAAGGACACGATGTCATTTGCAGCACTGTAGATGAGTCTACAGGCAATCACACAACTTGTAGTAAGTCACAAAGAGAAAGACACATATCGTATGATATCACTTTTAGGTATTACCTATAAATGGATACCAGTGAAGATATTTCCACAGAGAAGGGCAACCACTGATTCATTCAACAAACTTATGGTTCACCAATGGAAATTTGTGAGGATTGGATACATTAGGATATTGGGGTTAACAGACATATACAAACACAGGTGAAATATATCATCACCAAAGACCTACGGAATACCAAGAGAAGACTACTCAACATCCTGTCATAACGTACATGGGAAAAGGATTCCAGGAAGAATAGACATATGTTTATGTGTCAAAGAACCACATCTTGCACACCTAGAACAAGCCAAACATTGTAGTCAAACTTGCTGTGATAAAAATAAAAATTAAATTAAATAAACGAACAAGAAGTAGTGAGACATATACTTAAGGGGCTTTTCCCTGGCACACGCCATTCTAAATTACAACCTAGAACACAACTTCCATTGAGGCTCTGTTGCCCTAGTAACCAGATTTGGTAAAGTAGAACAGCTGCCACCTTGTGGGTGTTTCACACGACAGCAGCTTTAATCCCAGCGTTAATGGTCAGTTGATATTCAAAATAATTGCAGGCCTGTAAATCACACCTGCACTGAAAACAAATCCTGGGGTCGTATATCGACCAAAAAAATTCAAAGGCATCCATATTTCAAACCGACAGTTTCAAGAGGCATAATTTATGCACATTTGTCTTCTGTTTCTTTTTCTTTCTTTCGTTTTTCTTAAATCAACGGGAATGGAAAAAGGCTGAACATCAGGAATCAATAAAGCCATGCAAATCCAGTGTACACAAACGTTCACCTGACTGCCGTCAGAATGATCATCAGCAAAAAAAGTCTACAAAAAATAAATGCTGAAGGGGTTTTAGAGAACTGCATACCCTTTAGCTGCTGGTGGGTTGCAACCTGGTAAGAGCCAGTAGTGAGAACAGAATGGAGGTGCGTTTAAGGGTAAAAATGGAGCTACCATGTGATCTGGTAGGCCCACTCATGGGCCTATCACCTGAGTAGACCAGAATCAAAAACACACAGGCTGGCAATCCTGCACTGCAGCAAGGTGTACCATAGCCAAACCTGGAAGAAACCAAAATGTGCATCAACAGAAAAATGCACCAAGAAGAAGTCGTCCATGTACACAATGGAATATTAGCCATGAAAAAGCATGGAACAGTGCCGTTGGCGCCAGCATAGAAGGACCTAGCGACAATCACCACACTGGAAGTAAGAAAGAAACCGAAAGACAGACATCCTATGACATCACTTATAGGTGTTACCTAAGAATTGATACCCATGAAATAATTTCCAAGAGAAGGACACGCATAGATTCAGAAAACCAAATTATGTTTAACCAAATGGAAAGGTGTAAGGAATGTACGAATTAGGATATGGGGGTTAACAGACATATACTAATACATAGGAAATATATAATCACAAAATACCTAAGGAATACGAAGAGAGGTCTACTCAGCACTCTATAATAACATACACGGGAATGGATCCAAAGAGGAATAGACAGATACATTGATAGGATGAACCAGAAACTGTACACCTAGGAGAATCTACATTTTGATCAAATTTCCTCTGATAATTAAATTTAAAAAGCAAACAACAATTTAGGAGATATAAGCTCTTGGGGGTTTGCACTGGCACATTGCACTCTAATTCGCAGCTTACTACCACGATTGCCACGAAAGCTCTGTGGCCCAAAATCCCAGAGTTGGAAATGTAGAAATGCTGCCGCCTTGTGGCCGTTTCCCACAAGAGCGGCTTTGAACCCACAGCTAATGGTCACTTAACATTCACAAGGATTCAGGGCTGTAAAGGACACCTGCCCTAAAAAATTGTGCGGAGGTAGGGAATGGCCAAAAAAATTCAAAAGTGTTAAATTTTTCAAGGAGATTGGATGGAGGGGTAAGTTTTACTCACTCATTTTCAAAAAAGAGGAAAATGGATAAAAGCTCAACATCAGTAATTATTACACTCATGCAAATCTAACCTCCAAAATGATTCCAACTCACACATGTCAACTACCATCAGCTGCAAGTCTACAAACATTAAATGCTGAAGGTGTTTTAGAGAACTGTGTACCCTCTAGCTGCTGGTGAGACGTAAAGTGCTGACAGCCAATAATGAGAATAGAAAGGAGCTGCGTTTAAAAGTAAAAATTGAGCCACCATTCCGTTCAGCAGGCCCACCGCTGAGACTCTCACCTGACAAGTCCAGAGTCGAGAAGGCACAGGCTTCAACAGCTGCACTGCAGGAATTTTCACAATAGCCAAGACACGGAAGCAACCAAAATGTCCATCACCATATCAGTTGAAAAAGAAGAAGTGGTCCATGTACACAATGGAATATTAGCCATGGAAAACAATGAAACACTGCTCTTTCAGGCACCATAGTTGAGCCTAGAGATAATCACAGAACATGAGGTAAGTCGGAAAGCAAAAGACATATCCTATGATATCACTTACAGGCATTATCTAACAACTGACACAAATGAACATATTTGCACAGAGAAAGACACTCACACACTTAGAAAACAAACTAGGCTTATCTAAAAGGAAAGGTGGGGGGAATGGAAAAATTAAGATTAGGGTTACCATACGTGTACAAATACCTATTAAATACACATAACAAAAAGACCGACCATATAGCAAGGGAGGTCTATGGAACACTCTGCAATAATTTACATGGGAATTGGACCTGTGCATGAATATATATATATATATATGTTAGGCACAAATGAACCAGATTGTGTACGCCTAGGACAAACCATATTCTAATCATTGCCCCTATTTAAAAAACTAAAACAACAAACAAGAAATAATGTAACATAAACTTATGGGGTTTTCTCCTGGCACATTCCATTTTAATTTACAACCTAGGAACAGGGATTCCAGAAGGGCTCTGCTGCCCTAGTAACGAGATTTGTGAATGGAGAAATGCTGCCGCCTAGTGGCTGTTTACCACAACAGCAGCTTTAAACCCAGTGCTAATGGTCACTAAATATTCACACTCATTACAGGCCTGTGAATGACACCTGCCCTCAAAAACAATCCTGGGAGCGAATATTGACCAAAAAATTCAATTTTGAGGGCAACCTTTCAAGAAGACAATTTCAAGAGGTTAATTGTATTCTACGTTTTTTTCATTTGTTCGTTAACAGAAATTTTAAAAGGTGTGGAAAAATGAACCTTAGAAAGAATTAAGGACATGCTAATCCAAATTACAAAAATCCCATCAGCTCACAACAGTCAGAATGACCATCAGCAAAAAATCTGCAAACAATAAATGCTGAAGGGGTTGTGGAGAAATGCCTAGGCTTGGTTCAACGTGGGACATGCTAAGAGCCAGTAAGGGAAACACAAAGGAGGTGCATTGAAAAGGTAAGTACTGAGCTACCATTCAATCAAGCATACCCACTGCTGGGCCTATCGCCTGAGAGGATGAGAATCAAAAAGACACAGGCTGGACTTCACTGGTGGCGCAGTGGTTGAGAGTCCGCCGCCGAAGCAGGGGACACGGGTTTATGCCCCGGTTCGGGAAAATCACACATGCCGTGGAGCGGCTGGTCCCGTGAGCTATGGCTGCTGGGCCTGTGCGTCCAGAGCCTGTGCTCTGCAATCGGAGTGGCCATGGCAGTGAGTGGCCTACGTACTGCAAAACAAGAAAAAAACAGCCTGGCAATCCTGCCCTCCAGCAATATTTATCATAGCCAAAACTTGGAAGCTACGAAAATGTCCATCAACAGAGGAATGCACAAAGAAGAAGTGGTCCATGTACACAATGGAATATGACTCCAATAAAAAAATATAAACTCAATCTAGAAAACAAACAAAAGTAAAAGAAAAACACATCAGCTTTTGGGGGTTTATCCAGGCACATTCCACTCTAACTTATAACCGAGAAATACCACTGCAAGGTAGTCTGTTTCCCTAGTTAAAAGCTTGTGAAAAGCAGAAATGCTGCCACCCTCTGGCCGTGACCTGCAACAGCAGCTTTAAAAACTGTGCTAAGGGTCACTTCATATGCACCAGTACTGGAGGGCTGTAAATGAAACCTGCCCTCAGAATGTCATTAGGGAGGTAATGGCCAAAATATTTCTAAATGTCACACATACTTCACGAAAACAATTGGAAGAGGTAAGCTCTACTCACAGTTTGAAGAAAAAAAGGACATGCCAGAAAGCTCAATTTCAATGGATTATGAGACGCATGCAAATCCAACCACAAACATATATCAGCTCACACTTGTCAGAATAAACTTCAGCAAAAACAAAACTACAAACAATAAATGCTGAAGGTGTTGTGCAGAAGTGCATACCCTCAACTTTAAGTGGGATGTGACCTGGTAAGAGCCACTAACGAGAACAGAATGGAGGTGCTTTTACTACGTAAATATTTATCTACCATATGATCCAGCAGGCCCACTCCTGGGCCTATAACCTGAGAAGACAGAATTGGAAAGACACAGGGAGGCGAATGTGCATTGCCGCAGCATTACAATTGCCAAGTCATGGAAGCAAGCAAAAAGTCCATCAACATATGAGTGGACAAAGAAAACTGGTACATGTACAGACGGAGTATTGGCCAAGGATAAAAAGGACACGATGTCATTTGCAGCACTGTAGATGAGTCTACAGGCAATCACACAACTTGTAGTAAGTCACAAAGAGAAAGACACATATCGTATGATATCACTTTTAGGTATTACCTATAAATGGATACCAGTGAAGATATTTCCACAGAGAAGGGCAACCACTGATTCATTCAACAAACTTATGGTTCACCAATGGAAATTTGTGAGGATTGGATACATTAGGATATTGGGGTTAACAGACATATACAAACACAGGTGAAATATATCATCACCAAAGACCTACGGAATACCAAGAGAAGACTACTCAACATCCTGTCATAACGTACATGGGAAAAGGATTCCAGGAAGAATAGACATATGTTTATGTGTCAAAGAACCACATCTTGCACACCTAGAACAAGCCAAACATTGTAGTCAAACTTGCTGTGATAAAAATAAAAATTAAATTAAATAAACGAACAAGAAGTAGTGAGACATATACTTAAGGGGCTTTTCCCTGGCACACGCCATTCTAAATTACAACCTAGAACACAACTTCCATTGAGGCTCTGTTGCCCTAGTAACCAGATTTGGTAAAGTAGAACAGCTGCCACCTTGTGGGTGTTTCACACGACAGCAGCTTTAATCCCAGCGTTAATGGTCAGTTGATATTCAAAATAATTGCAGGCCTGTAAATCACACCTGCACTGAAAACAAATCCTGGGGTCGTATATCGACCAAAAAAATTCAAAGGCATCCATATTTCAAACCGACAGTTTCAAGAGGCATAATTTATGCACATTTGTCTTCTGTTTCTTTTTCTTTCTTTCGTTTTTCTTAAATCAACGGGAATGGAAAAAGGCTGAACATCAGGAATCAATAAAGCCATGCAAATCCAGTGTACACAAACGTTCACCTGACTGCCGTCAGAATGATCATCAGCAAAAAAAGTCTACAAAAAATAAATGCTGAAGGGGTTTTAGAGAACTGCATACCCTTTAGCTGCTGGTGGGTTGCAACCTGGTAAGAGCCAGTAGTGAGAACAGAATGGAGGTGCGTTTAAGGGTAAAAATGGAGCTACCATGTGATCTGGTAGGCCCACTCATGGGCCTATCACCTGAGTAGACCAGAATCAAAAACACACAGGCTGGCAATCCTGCACTGCAGCAAGGTGTACCATAGCCAAACCTGGAAGAAACCAAAATGTGCATCAACAGAAAAATGCACCAAGAAGAAGTCGTCCATGTACACAATGGAATATTAGCCATGAAAAAGCATGGAACAGTGCCGTTGGCGCCAGCATAGAAGGACCTAGCGACAATCACCACACTGGAAGTAAGAAAGAAACCGAAAGACAGACATCCTATGACATCACTTATAGGTGTTACCTAAGAATTGATACCCATGAAATAATTTCCAAGAGAAGGACACGCATAGATTCAGAAAACCAAATTATGTTTAACCAAATGGAAAGGTGTAAGGAATGTACGAATTAGGATATGGGGGTTAACAGACATATACTAATACATAGGAAATATATAATCACAAAATACCTAAGGAATACGAAGAGAGGTCTACTCAGCACTCTATAATAACATACACGGGAATGGATCCAAAGAGGAATAGACAGATACATTGATAGGATGAACCAGAAACTGTACACCTAGGAGAATCTACATTTTGATCAAATTTCCTCTGATAATTAAATTTAAAAAGCAAACAACAATTTAGGAGATATAAGCTCTTGGGGGTTTGCACTGGCACATTGCACTCTAATTCGCAGCTTACTACCACGATTGCCACGAAAGCTCTGTGGCCCAAAATCCCAGAGTTGGAAATGTAGAAATGCTGCCGCCTTGTGGCCGTTTCCCACAAGAGCGGCTTTGAACCCACAGCTAATGGTCACTTAACATTCACAAGGATTCAGGGCTGTAAAGGACACCTGCCCTAAAAAATTGTGCGGAGGTAGGGAATGGCCAAAAAAATTCAAAAGTGTTAAATTTTTCAAGGAGATTGGATGGAGGGGTAAGTTTTACTCACTCATTTTCAAAAAAGAGGAAAATGGATAAAAGCTCAACATCAGTAATTATTACACTCATGCAAATCTAACCTCCAAAATGATTCCAACTCACACATGTCAACTACCATCAGCTGCAAGTCTACAAACATTAAATGCTGAAGGTGTTTTAGAGAACTGTGTACCCTCTAGCTGCTGGTGAGACGTAAAGTGCTGACAGCCAATAATGAGAATAGAAAGGAGCTGCGTTTAAAAGTAAAAATTGAGCCACCATTCCGTTCAGCAGGCCCACCGCTGAGACTCTCACCTGACAAGTCCAGAGTCGAGAAGGCACAGGCTTCAACAGCTGCACTGCAGGAATTTTCACAATAGCCAAGACACGGAAGCAACCAAAATGTCCATCACCATATCAGTTGAAAAAGAAGAAGTGGTCCATGTACACAATGGAATATTAGCCATGGAAAACAATGAAACACTGCTCTTTCAGGCACCATAGTTGAGCCTAGAGATAATCACAGAACATGAGGTAAGTCGGAAAGCAAAAGACATATCCTATGATATCACTTACAGGCATTATCTAACAACTGACACAAATGAACATATTTGCACAGAGAAAGACACTCACACACTTAGAAAACAAACTAGGCTTATCTAAAAGGAAAGGTGGGGGGAATGGAAAAATTAAGATTAGGGTTACCATACGTGTACAAATACCTATTAAATACACATAACAAAAAGACCGACCATATAGCAAGGGAGGTCTATGGAACACTCTGCAATAATTTACATGGGAATTGGACCTGTGCATGAATATATATATATATATATGTTAGGCACAAATGAACCAGATTGTGTACGCCTAGGACAAACCATATTCTAATCATTGCCCCTATTTAAAAAACTAAAACAACAAACAAGAAATAATGTAACATAAACTTATGGGGTTTTCTCCTGGCACATTCCATTTTAATTTACAACCTAGGAACAGGGATTCCAGAAGGGCTCTGCTGCCCTAGTAACGAGATTTGTGAATGGAGAAATGCTGCCGCCTAGTGGCTGTTTACCACAACAGCAGCTTTAAACCCAGTGCTAATGGTCACTAAATATTCACACTCATTACAGGCCTGTGAATGACACCTGCCCTCAAAAACAATCCTGGGAGCGAATATTGACCAAAAAATTCAATTTTGAGGGCAACCTTTCAAGAAGACAATTTCAAGAGGTTAATTGTATTCTACGTTTTTTTCATTTGTTCGTTAACAGAAATTTTAAAAGGTGTGGAAAAATGAACCTTAGAAAGAATTAAGGACATGCTAATCCAAATTACAAAAATCCCATCAGCTCACAACAGTCAGAATGACCATCAGCAAAAAATCTGCAAACAATAAATGCTGAAGGGGTTGTGGAGAAATGCCTAGGCTTGGTTCAACGTGGGACATGCTAAGAGCCAGTAAGGGAAACACAAAGGAGGTGCATTGAAAAGGTAAGTACTGAGCTACCATTCAATCAAGCATACCCACTGCTGGGCCTATCGCCTGAGAGGATGAGAATCAAAAAGACACAGGCTGGACTTCACTGGTGGCGCAGTGGTTGAGAGTCCGCCGCCGAAGCAGGGGACACGGGTTTATGCCCCGGTTCGGGAAAATCACACATGCCGTGGAGCGGCTGGTCCCGTGAGCTATGGCTGCTGGGCCTGTGCGTCCAGAGCCTGTGCTCTGCAATCGGAGTGGCCATGGCAGTGAGTGGCCTACGTACTGCAAAACAAGAAAAAAACAGCCTGGCAATCCTGCCCTCCAGCAATATTTATCATAGCCAAAACTTGG
This sequence comes from Mesoplodon mirus, assembly GCF_964341445.2. Classification (NCBI taxonomy): domain Eukaryota; kingdom Metazoa; phylum Chordata; class Mammalia; order Artiodactyla; family Ziphiidae; genus Mesoplodon; species Mesoplodon mirus. The sequence goes on from NC_138981.1 coordinate 145,720,811, forward strand.
AAGCTACGAAAATGTCCATCAACAGAGGAATGCACAAAGAAGAAGTGGTCCATGTACACAATGGAATATGACTCCAATAAAAAAATATAAACTCAATCTAGAAAACAAACAAAAGTAAAAGAAAAACACATCAGCTTTTGGGGGTTTATCCAGGCACATTCCACTCTAACTTATAACCGAGAAATACCACTGCAAGGTAGTCTGTTTCCCTAGTTAAAAGCTTGTGAAAAGCAGAAATGCTGCCACCCTCTGGCCGTGACCTGCAACAGCAGCTTTAAAAACTGTGCTAAGGGTCACTTCATATGCACCAGTACTGGAGGGCTGTAAATGAAACCTGCCCTCAGAATGTCATTAGGGAGGTAATGGCCAAAATATTTCTAAATGTCACACATACTTCACGAAAACAATTGGAAGAGGTAAGCTCTACTCACAGTTTGAAGAAAAAAAGGACATGCCAGAAAGCTCAATTTCAATGGATTATGAGACGCATGCAAATCCAACCACAAACATATATCAGCTCACACTTGTCAGAATAAACTTCAGCAAAAACAAAACTACAAACAATAAATGCTGAAGGTGTTGTGCAGAAGTGCATACCCTCAACTTTAAGTGGGATGTGACCTGGTAAGAGCCACTAACGAGAACAGAATGGAGGTGCTTTTACTACGTAAATATTTATCTACCATATGATCCAGCAGGCCCACTCCTGGGCCTATAACCTGAGAAGACAGAATTGGAAAGACACAGGGAGGCGAATGTGCATTGCCGCAGCATTACAATTGCCAAGTCATGGAAGCAAGCAAAAAGTCCATCAACATATGAGTGGACAAAGAAAACTGGTACATGTACAGACGGAGTATTGGCCAAGGATAAAAAGGACACGATGTCATTTGCAGCACTGTAGATGAGTCTACAGGCAATCACACAACTTGTAGTAAGTCACAAAGAGAAAGACACATATCGTATGATATCACTTTTAGGTATTACCTATAAATGGATACCAGTGAAGATATTTCCACAGAGAAGGGCAACCACTGATTCATTCAACAAACTTATGGTTCACCAATGGAAATTTGTGAGGATTGGATACATTAGGATATTGGGGTTAACAGACATATACAAACACAGGTGAAATATATCATCACCAAAGACCTACGGAATACCAAGAGAAGACTACTCAACATCCTGTCATAACGTACATGGGAAAAGGATTCCAGGAAGAATAGACATATGTTTATGTGTCAAAGAACCACATCTTGCACACCTAGAACAAGCCAAACATTGTAGTCAAACTTGCTGTGATAAAAATAAAAATTAAATTAAATAAACGAACAAGAAGTAGTGAGACATATACTTAAGGGGCTTTTCCCTGGCACACGCCATTCTAAATTACAACCTAGAACACAACTTCCATTGAGGCTCTGTTGCCCTAGTAACCAGATTTGGTAAAGTAGAACAGCTGCCACCTTGTGGGTGTTTCACACGACAGCAGCTTTAATCCCAGCGTTAATGGTCAGTTGATATTCAAAATAATTGCAGGCCTGTAAATCACACCTGCACTGAAAACAAATCCTGGGGTCGTATATCGACCAAAAAAATTCAAAGGCATCCATATTTCAAACCGACAGTTTCAAGAGGCATAATTTATGCACATTTGTCTTCTGTTTCTTTTTCTTTCTTTCGTTTTTCTTAAATCAACGGGAATGGAAAAAGGCTGAACATCAGGAATCAATAAAGCCATGCAAATCCAGTGTACACAAACGTTCACCTGACTGCCGTCAGAATGATCATCAGCAAAAAAAGTCTACAAAAAATAAATGCTGAAGGGGTTTTAGAGAACTGCATACCCTTTAGCTGCTGGTGGGTTGCAACCTGGTAAGAGCCAGTAGTGAGAACAGAATGGAGGTGCGTTTAAGGGTAAAAATGGAGCTACCATGTGATCTGGTAGGCCCACTCATGGGCCTATCACCTGAGTAGACCAGAATCAAAAACACACAGGCTGGCAATCCTGCACTGCAGCAAGGTGTACCATAGCCAAACCTGGAAGAAACCAAAATGTGCATCAACAGAAAAATGCACCAAGAAGAAGTCGTCCATGTACACAATGGAATATTAGCCATGAAAAAGCATGGAACAGTGCCGTTGGCGCCAGCATAGAAGGACCTAGCGACAATCACCACACTGGAAGTAAGAAAGAAACCGAAAGACAGACATCCTATGACATCACTTATAGGTGTTACCTAAGAATTGATACCCATGAAATAATTTCCAAGAGAAGGACACGCATAGATTCAGAAAACCAAATTATGTTTAACCAAATGGAAAGGTGTAAGGAATGTACGAATTAGGATATGGGGGTTAACAGACATATACTAATACATAGGAAATATATAATCACAAAATACCTAAGGAATACGAAGAGAGGTCTACTCAGCACTCTATAATAACATACACGGGAATGGATCCAAAGAGGAATAGACAGATACATTGATAGGATGAACCAGAAACTGTACACCTAGGAGAATCTACATTTTGATCAAATTTCCTCTGATAATTAAATTTAAAAAGCAAACAACAATTTAGGAGATATAAGCTCTTGGGGGTTTGCACTGGCACATTGCACTCTAATTCGCAGCTTACTACCACGATTGCCACGAAAGCTCTGTGGCCCAAAATCCCAGAGTTGGAAATGTAGAAATGCTGCCGCCTTGTGGCCGTTTCCCACAAGAGCGGCTTTGAACCCACAGCTAATGGTCACTTAACATTCACAAGGATTCAGGGCTGTAAAGGACACCTGCCCTAAAAAATTGTGCGGAGGTAGGGAATGGCCAAAAAAATTCAAAAGTGTTAAATTTTTCAAGGAGATTGGATGGAGGGGTAAGTTTTACTCACTCATTTTCAAAAAAGAGGAAAATGGATAAAAGCTCAACATCAGTAATTATTACACTCATGCAAATCTAACCTCCAAAATGATTCCAACTCACACATGTCAACTACCATCAGCTGCAAGTCTACAAACATTAAATGCTGAAGGTGTTTTAGAGAACTGTGTACCCTCTAGCTGCTGGTGAGACGTAAAGTGCTGACAGCCAATAATGAGAATAGAAAGGAGCTGCGTTTAAAAGTAAAAATTGAGCCACCATTCCGTTCAGCAGGCCCACCGCTGAGACTCTCACCTGACAAGTCCAGAGTCGAGAAGGCACAGGCTTCAACAGCTGCACTGCAGGAATTTTCACAATAGCCAAGACACGGAAGCAACCAAAATGTCCATCACCATATCAGTTGAAAAAGAAGAAGTGGTCCATGTACACAATGGAATATTAGCCATGGAAAACAATGAAACACTGCTCTTTCAGGCACCATAGTTGAGCCTAGAGATAATCACAGAACATGAGGTAAGTCGGAAAGCAAAAGACATATCCTATGATATCACTTACAGGCATTATCTAACAACTGACACAAATGAACATATTTGCACAGAGAAAGACACTCACACACTTAGAAAACAAACTAGGCTTATCTAAAAGGAAAGGTGGGGGGAATGGAAAAATTAAGATTAGGGTTACCATACGTGTACAAATACCTATTAAATACACATAACAAAAAGACCGACCATATAGCAAGGGAGGTCTATGGAACACTCTGCAATAATTTACATGGGAAGTGGACCTGTGCATGAATATATATATATATATATGTTAGGCACAAATGAACCAGATTGTGTACGCCTAGGACAAACAATATTCTAATCATTGCCCCTATTTAAAAAAACTATAACAACAAACAACAAATAATGTAACATAAACTTATGGGGTTTTCTCCTGGCACATTCCATTTTAATTTACAACCTAGGAACAGGGATTCCAGAAGGGCTCTGCTGCCCTAGTAACGAGATTTGTGAATGGAGAAATGCTGCCGCCTAGTGGCTGTTTACCACAACAGCAGCTTTAAACCCAGTGCTAATGGTCACTAAATATTCACACTCATTACAGGCCTGTGAATGACACCTGCCCTCAAAAACAATCCTGGGAGCGAATATTGACCAAAAAATTCAATTTTGAGGGCAACCTCTCAAGAAGACAATTTCAAGAGGTTAATTGTATTCTACGTTTTTTTCATTTGTTCGTTAACAGAAATTTTAAAAGGTGTGGAAAAATGAACCTTAGAAAGAATTAAGGACATGCTAATCCAAATTACAAAAATCCCATCAGCTCACAACAGTCAGAATGAACATCAGCAAAAAATCTGCAAACAATAAATGCTGAAGGGGTTGTGGAGAAATGCCTAGGCTTGGTTCAACGTGGGACATGCTAAGAGCCAGTAAGGGAAACACAAAGGAGGTGCATTGAAAAGGTAAGTACTGAGCTACCATTCAATCAAGCATACCCACTGCTGGGCCTATCGCCTGAGAGGATGAGAATCAAAAAGACACAGGCTGGACTTCACTGGTGGCGCAGTGGTTGAGAGTCCGCCGCCGAAGCAGGGGACACGGGTTTATGCCCCGGTTCGGGAAAATCACACATGCCGTGGAGCGGCTGGTCCCGTGAGCTATGGCTGCTGGGCCTGTGCGTCCAGAGCCTGTGCTCTGCAATCGGAGTGGCCATGGCAGTGAGTGGCCTACGTACTGCAAAACAAGAAAAAAACAGCCTGGCAATCCTGCCCTCCAGCAATATTTATCATAGCCAAAACTTGGAAGCTACGAAAATGTCCATCAACAGAGGAATGCACAAAGAAGAAGTGGTCCATGTACACAATGGAATATGACTCCAATAAAAAAATATAAACTCAATCTAGAAAACAAACAAAAGTAAAAGAAAAACACATCAGCTTTTGGGGGTTTATCCAGGCACATTCCACTCTAACTTATAACCGAGAAATACCACTGCAAGGTAGTCTGTTTCCCTAGTTAAAAGCTTGTGAAAAGCAGAAATGCTGCCACCCTCTGGCCGTGACCTGCAACAGCAGCTTTAAAAACTGTGCTAAGGGTCACTTCATATGCACCAGTACTGGAGGGCTGTAAATGAAACCTGCCCTCAGAATGTCATTAGGCAGGTAATGGCCAAAATATTTCTAAATGTCACACATACTTCACGAAAACAATTGGAAGAGGTAAGCTCTACTCACAGTTTGAAGAAAAAAAGGACATGCCAGAAAGCTCAATTTCAATGGATTATGAGACGCATGCAAATCCAACCACAAACATATAGCGGCTCACACTTGTCAGAATAAACTTCAGCAAAAACAAAACTACAAACAATAAATGCTGAAGGTGTTGTGCAGAAGTGCATACCCTCAACTTTAAGTGGGATGTGACCTGGTAAGAGCCACTAACGAGAACAGAATGGAGGTGCTTTTACTACGTAAATATTTATCTACCATATGATCCAGCAGGCCCACTCCTGGGCCTATAACCTAAGAAGACAGAATTGGAAAGACACAGGGAGGCGAATGTGCATTGCCGCAGCATTACAATTGCCAAGTCATGGAAGCAAGCAAAAAGTCCATCAACATATGAGTGGACAAAGAAAACTGGTACATGTACAGACGGAGTATTGGCCAAGGATAAAAAGGACACGATGTCATTTGCAGCACTGTAGATGAGTCTACAGGCAATCACACAACTTGTAGTAAGTCACAAAGAGAAAGACACATATCGTATGATATCACTTTTAGGTATTACCTATAAATGGATACCAGTGAAGATATTTCCACAGAGAAGGGCAACCACTGATTCATTCAACAAACTTATGGTTCACCAATGGAAATTTGTGAGGATTGGATACATTAGGATATTGGGGTTAACAGACATATACAAACACAGGTGAAATATATCATCACCAAAGACCTACGGAATACCAAGAGAAGACTACTCAACATCCTGTCATAACGTACATGGGAAAAGGATTCCAGGAAGAAGAGACATATGTTTATGTGTCAAAGAACCACATCTTGCACACCTAGAACAAGCCAAACATTGTAGTCAAACTTGCTGTGATAAAAATAAAAATTAAATTAAATAAACGAACAAGAAGTAGTGAGACATATACTTAAGGGGCTTTTCCCTGGCACACGCCATTCTAAATTACAACCTAGAACACAACTTCCATTGAGGCTCTGTTGCCCTAGTAACCAGATTTGGTAAAGTAGAGCAGCTGCCACCTTGTGGGTGTTTCACACGACAGCAGCTTTAATCCCAGCGTTAATGGTCAGTTGATATTCAAAATAATTGCAGGCCTGTAAATCACACCTGCACTGAAAACAAATCCTGGGGTCGTATATCGACCAAAAAAATTCAAAGGCATCCATATTTCAAACCGACAGTTTCAAGAGGCATAATTTATGCACATTTGTCTTCTGTTTCTTTTTCTTTCTTTCGTTTTTCTTAAATCAACGGGAATGGAAAAAGGCTGAACATCAGGAATCAATAAAGCCATGCAAATCCAGTGTACACAAACGTTCACCTGACTGCCGTCAGAATGATCATCAGCAAAAAAAGTCTACAAAAAATAAATGCTGAAGGGGTTTTAGAGAACTGCATACCCTTTAGCTGCTTGTGGGTTGCAACCTGGTAAGAGCCAGTAGTGAGAACAGAATGGAGGTGCGTTTAAGGGTAAAAATGGAGCTACCATGTGATCTGGTAGGCCCACTCATGGGCCTATCACCTGAGTAGACCAGAATCAAAAACACACAGGCTGGCAATCCTGCACTGCAGCAAGGTGTACCATAGCCAAACCTGGAAGAAACCAAAATGTGCATCAACAGAAAAATGCACCAAGAAGAAGTCGTCCATGTACACAATGGAATATTAGCCATGAAAAAGCATGGAACAGTGCCGTTGGCGCCACCATAGAAGGACCTAGCGACAATCACCACACTGGAAGTAAGAAAGAAACCGAAAGACAGACATCCTATGACATCACTTATAGGTGTTACCTAAGAATTGATACCCATGAAATAATTTCCAAGAGAAGGACACGCATAGATTCAGAAAACCAAATTATGTTTAACCAAATGGAAAGGTGTAAGGAATGTATGAATTAGGATATGGGGGTTAACAGACATATACTAATACATAGGAAATATATAATCACAAAATACCTAAGGAATACGAAGAGAGGTCTACTCAGCACTCTATAATAACATACACGGGAATGGATCCAAAGAGGAATAGACAGATACATTGATAGGATGAACCAGAAACTGTACACCTAGGAGAATCTACATTTTGATCAAATTTCCTCTGATAATTAAATTTAAAAAGCAAACAACAATTTAGGAGATATAAGCTCTTGGGGGTTTGCACTGGCACATTGCACTCTAATTCGCAGCTTACTACCACGATTGCCACGAAAGCTCTGTGGCCCAAAATCCCAGAGTTGGAAATGTAGAAATGCTGCCGCCTTGTGGCCGTTTCCCACAAGAGCGGCTTTGAACCCACAGCTAATGGTCACTTAACATTCACAAGGATTCAGGGCTGTAAAGGACACCTGCCCTAAAAATTTGTGCGGAGGTAGGGAATGGCCAAAAAAATTCAAAAGTGTTAAATTTTTCAAGGAGATTGGATGGAGGGGTAAGTTTTACTCACTCATTTTCAAAAAAGAGGAAAATGGATAAAAGCTCAACATCAGTAATTATTACACTCATGCAAATCTAACCTCCAAAATGATTCCAACTCACACATGTCAACTACCATCAGCTGCAAGTCTACAAACATTAAATGCTGAAGGTGTTTTAGAGAACTGTGTACCCTCTAGCTGCTGGTGAGACGTAAAGTGCTGACAGCCAATAATGAGAATAGAAAGGAGCTGCGTTTAAAAGTAAAAATTGAGCCACCATTCCGTTCAGCAGGCCCACCGCTGAGACTCTCACCTGACAAGTCCAGAGTCGAGAAGGCACAGGCTTCAACAGCTGCACTGCAGGAATTTTCACAATAGCCAAGACACGGAAGCAACCAAAATGTCCATCACCATATCAGTTGAAAAAGAAGAAGTGGTCCATGTACACAACGGAATATTAGCCATGGAAAACAATGAAACACTGCTCTTTCAGGCACCATAGTTGAGCCTAGAGATAATCACAGAACATGAGGTAAGTCGGAAAGCAAAAGACATCCTATGATATCACTTACAGGCATTATCTAACAACTGACACAAATGAACATATTTGCACAGAGAAAGACACTCACACACTTAGAAAACAAACTAGGCTTATCTAAAAGGAAAGGTGGGGGGAATGGAAAAATTAAGATTAGGGTTACCATACGTGTACAAATACCTATTAAATACACATAACAAAAAGACCGACCATATAGCAAGGGAGGTCTATGGAACACTCTGCAATAATTTACATGGGAAGTGGACCTGTGCATGAATATATATATATATGTTAGGCACAAATGAACCAGATTGTGTACGCCTAGGACAAACAATATTCTAATCATTGCCCCTATTAAAAAAAACTATAACAACAAACAACAAATAATGTAACATAAACTTATGGGGTTTTCTCCTGGCACATTCCATTTTAATTTACAACCTAGGAACAGGGATTCCAGAAGGGCTCTGCTGCCCTAGTAACGAGATTTGTGAATGGAGAAATGCTGCCGCCTAGTGGCTGTTTACCACAACAGCAGCTTTCAACCCAGTGCTAATGGTCACTAAATATTCACACTCATTACAGGCCTGTGAATGACACCTGCCCTCAAAAACAATCCTGGGAGCAAATATTGACCAAAAAATTCAATTTTGAGGGCAACCTCTCAAGAAGACAATTTCAAGAGGTTAATTGTATTCTACGTTTTTTTCATTTGTTCGTTAACAGAAATTTTAAAAGGTGTGGAAAAATGAACCTTAGAAAGAATTAAGGACATGCTAATCCAAATTACAAAAATCCCATCAGCTCACAACAGTCAGAATGACCATCAGCAAAAAATCTGCAAACAATAAATGCTGAAGGGGTTGTGGAGAAATGCCTAGGCTTGGTTCAACGTGGGACATGCTAAGAGCCAGTAAGGGAAACACAAAGGAGGTGCATTGAAAAGGTAAGTACTGAGCTACCATTCAATCAAGCATACCCACTGCTGGGCCTATCGCCTGAGAGGATGAGAATCAAAAAGACACAGGCTGGACTTCACTGGTGGCGCAGTGGTTGAGAGTCCGCCGCCGAAGCAGGGGACACGGGTTTATGCCCCGGTTCGGGAAAATCACACATGCCGTGGAGCGGCTGGTCCCGTGAGCTATGGCTGCTGGGCCTGTGCGTCCAGAGCCTGTGCTCTGCAATCGGAGTGGCCATGGCAGTGAGTGGCCTATGTACTGCAAAACAAGAAAAAAACAGCCAGGCAATCCTGCCCTCCAGCAATATTTATCATAGCCAAAACTTGGAAGCTACGAAAATGTCCATCAACAGAGGAATGCACAAAGAAGAAGTGGTCCATGTACACAATGGAATATGACTCCAATAAAAAAATATAAACTCAATCTAGAAAACAAACAAAAGTAAAAGAAAAACACATCAGCTTTTGGGGGTTTATCCAGGCACATTCCACTCTAACTTATAACCGAGAAATACCACTGCAAGGTAGTCTGTTTCCCTAGTTAAAAGCTTGTGAAAAGCAGAAATGCTGCCACCCTCTGGCCGTGACCTGCAACAGCAGCTTTAAAAACTGTGCTAAGGGTCACTTCATATGCACCAGTACTGGAGGGCTGTAAATGAAACCTGCCCTCAGAATGTCATTAGGGAGGTAATGGCCAAAATATTTCTAAATGTCACACATACTTCACGAAAACAATTGGAAGAGGTAAGCTCTACTCACAGTTTGAAGAAAAAAAGGACATGCCAGAAAGCTCAATTTCAATGGATTATGAGACGCATGCAAATCCAACCACAAACATATAGCGGCTCACACTTGTCAGAATAAACTTCAGCAAAAACAAAACTACAAACAATAAATGCTGAAGGTGTTGTGCAGAAGTGCATACCCTCAACTTTAAGTGGGATGTGACCTGGTAAGAGCCACTAACGAGAACAGAATGGAGGTGCTTTTACTACGTAAATATTTATCTACCATATGATCCAGCAGGCCCACTCCTGGGCCTATAACCTAAGAAGACAGAATTGGAAAGACACAGGGAGGCGAATGTGCATTGCCGCAGCATTACAATTGCCAAGTCATGGAAGCAAGCAAAAAGTCCATCAACATATGAGTGGACAAAGAAAACTGGTACATGTACAGACGGAGTATTGGCCAAGGATAAAAAGGACACGATGTCATTTGCAGCACTGTAGATGAGTCTACAGGCAATCACACAACTTGTAGTAAGTCACAAAGAGAAAGACACATATCGTATGATATCACTTTTAGGTATTACCTATAAATGGATACCAGTGAAGATATTTCCACAGAGAAGGGCAACCACTGATTCATTCAACAAACTTATGGTTCACCAATGGAAATTTGTGAGGATTGGATACATTAGGATATTGGGGTTAACAGACATATACAAACACAGGTGAAATATATCATCACCAAAGACCTACGGAATACCAAGAGAAGGCTACTCAACATCCTGTCATAACGTACATGGGAAAAGGATTCCAGGAAGAAGAGACATATGTTTATGTGTCAAAGAACCACATCTTGCACACCTAGAACAAGCCAAACATTGTAGTCAAACTTGCTGTGATAAAAATAAAAATTAAATTAAATTAACGAACAAGAAGTAGTGAGACATATACTTAAGGGGCTTTTCCCTGGCACACGCCATTCTAAATTACAACCTAGAACACAACTTCCATTGAGGCTCTGTTGCCCTAGTAACCAGATTTGGTAAAGTAGAGCAGCTGCCACCTTGTGGGTGTTTCACACGACAGCAGCTTTAATCCCAGCGTTAATGGTCAGTTGATATTCAAAATAATTGCAGGCCTGTAATCACACCTGCACTGAAAACAAATCCTGGGGTCGTATATCGACCAAAAAAATTCAAAGGCATCCATATTTCAAACCGACAGTTTCAAGAGGCATAATTTATGCACATTTGTCTTCTGTTTCTTTTTCTTTCTTTCGTTTTTCTTAAATCAACGGGAATGGAAAAAGGCTGAACATCAGGAATCAATAAAGCCATGCAAATCCAGTGTACACAAACGTTCACCTGACTGCCGTCAGAATGATCATCAGCAAAAAAAGTCTACAAAAAATAAATGCTGAAGGGGTTTTAGAGAACTGCATACCCTTTAGCTGCTGGTGGGTTGCAACCTGGTAAGAGCCAGTAGTGAGAACAGAATGGAGGTGCGTTTAAGGGTAAAAATGGAGCTACCATGTGATCTGGTAGGCCCACTCATGGGCCTATCACCTGAGTAGACCAGAATCAAAAACACACAGGCTGGCAATCCTGCACTGCAGCAAGGTGTACCATAGCCAAACCTGGAAGAAACCAAAATGTGCATCAACAGAAAAATGCACCAAGAAGAAGTCGTCCATGTACACAATGGAATATTAGCCATGAAAAAGCATGGAACAGTGCCGTTGGCGCCACCATAGAAGGACCTAGCGACAATCACCACACTGGAAGTAAGAAAGAAACCGAAAGACAGACATCCTATGACATCACTTATAGGTGTTACCTAAGAATTGATACCCATGAAATAATTTCCAAGAGAAGGACACGCATAGATTCAGAAAACCAAATTATGTTTAACCAAATGGAAAGGTGTAAGGAATGTATGAATTAGGATATGGGGGTTAACAGACATATACTAATACATAGGAAATATATAATCACAAAATACCTAAGGAATACGAAGAGAGGTCTACTCAGCACTCTATAATAACATACACGGGAATGGATCCAAAGAGGAATAGACAGATACATTGATAGGATGAACCAGAAACTGTACACCTAGGAGAATCTACATTTTGATCAAATTTCCTCTGATAATTAAATTTAAAAAGCAAACAACAATTTAGGAGATATAAGCTCTTGGGGGTTTGCACTGGCACATTGCACTCTAATTCGCAGCTTACTACCACGATTGCCACGAAAGCTCTGTGGCCCAAAATCCCAGAGTTGGAAATGTAGAAATGCTGCCGCCTTGTGGCCGTTTCCCACAAGAGCGGCTTTGAACCCACAGCTAATGGTCACTTAACATTCACAAGGATTCAGGGCTGTAAAGGACACCTGCCCTAAAAAATTGTGCGGAGGTAGGGAATGGCCAAAAAAATTCAAAAGTGTTAAATTTTTCAAGGAGATTGGATGGAGGGGTAAGTTTTACTCACTCATTTTCAAAAAAGAGGAAAATGGATAAAAGCTCAACATCAGTAATTATTACACTCATGCAAATCTAACCTCCAAAATGATTCCAACTCACACATGTCAACTACCATCAGCTGCAAGTCTACAAACATTAAATGCTGAAGGTGTTTTAGAGAACTGTGTACCCTCTAGCTGCTGGTGAGACGTAAAGTGCTGACAGCCAATAATGAGAATAGAAAGGAGCTGCGTTTAAAAGTAAAAATTGAGCCACCATTCCGTTCAGCAGGCCCACCGCTGAGACTCTCACCTGACAAGTCCAGAGTCGAGAAGGCACAGGCTTCAACAGCTGCACTGCAGGAATTTTCACAATAGCCAAGACACGGAAGCAACCAAAATGTCCATCACCATATCAGTTGAAAAAGAAGAAGTGGTCCATGTACACAATGGAATATTAGCCATGGAAAACAATGAAACACTGCTCTTTCAGGCACCATAGTTGAGCCTAGAGATAATCACAGAACATGAGGTAAGTCGGAAAGCAAAAGACATCCTATGATATCACTTACAGGCATTATCTAACAACTGACACAAATGAACATATTTGCACAGAGAAAGACACTCACACACTTAGAAAACAAACTAGGCTTATCTAAAAGGAAAGGTGGGGGGAATGGAAAAATTAAGATTAGGGTTACCATACGTGTACAAATACCTATTAAATACACATAACAAAAAGACCGACCATATAGCAAGGGAGGTCTATGGAACACTCTGCAATAATTTACATGGGAAGTGGACCTGTGCATGAATATATATATATATATATATGTTAGGCACAAATGAACCAGATTGTGTACGCCTAGGACAAACAATATTCTAATCATTGCCCCTATTAAAAAAAACTATAACAACAAACAACAAATAATGTAACATAAACTTATGGGGTTTTCTCCTGGCACATTCCATTTTAATTTACAACCTAGGAACAGGGATTCCAGAAGGGCTCTGCTGCCCTAGTAACGAGATTTGTGAATGGAGAAATGCTGCCGCCTAGTGGCTGTTTACCACAACAGCAGCTTTAAACCCAGTGCTAATGGTCACTAAGTATTCACACTCATTACAGGCCTGTGAATGACACCTGCCCTCAAAAACAATCCTGGGAGCGAATATTGACCAAAAAATTCAATTTTGAGGGCAACCTTTCAAGAAGAAAATTTCAAGAGGTTAATTGTATTCTACGTTTTTTTCATTTGTTCGTTAACAGAAATTTTAAAAGGTGTGGAAAAATGAACCTTAGAAAGTATTAAGGACATGCTAATCCAAATTACAAAAATCCCATCAGCTCACAACAGTCAGAATGACCATCAGCAAAAAATCTGCAAACAATAAATGCTGAAGGGGTTGTGGAGAAATGCCTAGGCTTGGTTCAACGTGGGACATGCTAAGAGCCAGTAAGGGAAACACAAAGGAGGTGCATTGAAAAGGTAAGTACTGAGCTACCATTCAATCAAGCATACCCACTGCTGGGCCTATCGCCTGAGAGGATGAGAATCAAAAAGACACAGGCTGGACTTCACTGGTGGCGCAGTGGTTGAGAGTCCGCCGCCGAAGCAGGGGACACGGGTTTATGCCCCGGTTCGGGAAAATCACACATGCCGTGGAGCGGCTGGTCCCGTGAGCTATGGCTGCTGGGCCTGTGCGTCCAGAGCCTGTGCTCTGCAATCGGAGTGGCCATGGCAGTGAGTGGCCTACGTACTGCAAAACAAGAAAAAAACAGCCTGGCAATCCTGCCCTCCAGCAATATTTATCATAGCCAAAACTTGGAAGCTACGAAAATGTCCATCAACAGAGGAATGCACAAAGAAGAAGTGGTCCATGTACACAATGGAATATGACTCCAATAAAAAAATATAAACTCAATCTAGAAAACAAACAAAAGTAAAAGAAAAACACATCAGCTTTTGGGGGTTTATCCAGGCACATTCCACTCTAACTTATAACCGAGAAATACCACTGCAAGGTAGTCTGTTTCCCTAGTTAAAAGCTTGTGAAAAGCAGAAATGCTGCCACCCTCTGGCCGTGACCTGCAACAGCAGCTTTAAAAACTGTGCTAAGGGTCACTTCATATGCACCAGTACTGGAGGGCTGTAAATGAAACCTGCCCTCAGAATGTCATTAGGGAGGTAATGGCCAAAATATTTCTAAATGTCACACATACTTCACGAAAACAATTGGAAGAGGTAAGCTCTACTCACAGTTTGAAGAAAAAAAGGACATGCCAGAAAGCTCAATTTCAATGGATTATGAGACGCATGCAAATCCAACCACAAACATATAGCGGCTCACACTTGTCAGAATAAACTTCAGCAAAAACAAAACTACAAACAATAAATGCTGAAGGTGTTGTGCAGAAGTGCATACCCTCAACTTTAAGTGGGATGTGACCTGGTAAGAGCCACTAACGAGAACAGAATGGAGGTGCTTTTACTACGTAAATATTTATCTACCATATGATCCAGCAGGCCCACTCCTGGGCCTATAACCTAAGAAGACAGAATTGGAAAGGCACAGGGAGGCGAATGTGCATTGCCGCAGCATTACAATTGCCAAGTCATGGAAGCAAGCAAAAAGTCCATCAACATATGAGTGGACAAAGAAAACTGGTACATGTACAGACGGAGTATTGGCCAAGGATAAAAAGGACACGATGTCATTTGCAGCACTGTAGATGAGTCTACAGGCAATCACACAACTTGTAGTAAGTCACAAAGAGAAAGACACATATCGTATGATATCACTTTTAGGTATTACCTATAAATGGATACCAGTGAAGATATTTCCACAGAGAAGGGCAACCACTGATTCATTCAACAAACTTATGGTTCACCAATGGAAATTTGTGAGGATTGGATACATTAGGATATTGGGGTTAACAGACATATACAAACACAGGTGAAATATATCATCACCAAAGACCTACGGAATACCAAGAGAAGACTACTCAACATCCTGTCATAACGTACATGGGAAAAGGATTCCAGGAAGAAGAGACATATGTTTATGTGTCAAAGAACCACATCTTGCACACCTAGAACAAGCCAAACATTGTAGTCAAACTTGCTGTGATAAAAATAAAAATTAAATTAAATAAACGAACAAGAAGTAGTGAGACATATACTTAAGGGGCTTTTCCCTGGCACACGCCATTCTAAATTACAACCTAGAACACAACTTCCATTGAGGCTCTGTTGCCCTAGTAACCAGATTTGGTAAAGTAGAACAGCTGCCACCTTGTGGGTGTTTCACACGACAGCAGCTTTAATCCCAGCGTTAATGGTCAGTTGATATTCAAAATAATTGCAGGCCTGTAAATCACACCTGCACTGAAAACAAATCCTGGGGTCGTATATCGACCAAAAAAATTCAAAGGCATCCATATTTCAAACCGACAGTTTCAAGAGGCATAATTTATGCACATTTGTCTTCTGTTTCTTTTTCTTTCTTTCGTTTTTCTTAAATCAACGGGAATGGAAAAAGGCTGAACATCAGGAATCAATAAAGCCATGCAAATCCAGTGTACACAAACGTTCACCTGACTGCCGTCAGAATGATCATCAGCAAAAAAAGTCTACAAAAAATAAATGCTGAAGGGGTTTTAGAGAACTGCATACCCTTTAGCTGCTGGTGGGTTGCAACCTGGTAAGAGCCAGTAGTGAGAACAGAATGGAGGTGCGTTTAAGGGTAAAAATGGAGCTACCATGTGATCTGGTAGGCCCACTCATGGGCCTATCACCTGAGTAGACCAGAATCAAAAACACACAGGCTGGCAATCCTGCACTGCAGCAAGGTGTACCATAGCCAAACCTGGAAGAAACCAAAATGTGCATCAACAGAAAAATGCACCAAGAAGAAGTCGTCCATGTACACAATGGAATATTAGCCATGAAAAAGCATGGAACAGTGCCGTTGGCGCCACCATAGAAGGACCTAGCGACAATCACCACACTGGAAGTAAGAAAGAAACCGAAAGACAGACATCCTATGACATCACTTATAGGTGTTACCTAAGAATTGATACCCATGAAATAATTTCCAAGAGAAGGACACGCATAGATTCAGAAAACCAAATTATGTTTAACCAAATGGAAAGGTGTAAGGAATGTATGAATTAGGATATGGGGGTTAACAGACATATACTAATACATAGGAAATATATAATCACAAAATACCTAAGGAATACGAAGAGAGGTCTACTCAGCACTCTATAATAACATACACGGGAATGGATCCAAAGAGGAATAGACAGATACATTGATAGGATGAACCAGAAACTGTACACCTAGGAGAATCTACATTTTGATCAAATTTCCTCTGATAATTAAATTTAAAAAGCAAACAACAATTTAGGAGATATAAGCTCTTGGGGGTTTGCACTGGCACATTGCACTCTAATTCGCAGCTTACTACCACGATTGCCACGAAAGCTCTGTGGCCCAAAATCCCAGAGTTGGAAATGTAGAAATGCTGCCGCCTTGTGGCCGTTTCCCACAAGAGCGGCTTTGAACCCACAGCTAATGGTCACTTAACATTCACAAGGATTCAGGGCTGTAAAGGACACCTGCCCTAAAAATTTGTGCGGAGGTAGGGAATGGCCAAAAAAATTCAAAAGTGTTAAATTTTTCAAGGAGATTGGATGGAGGGGTAAGTTTTACTCACTCATTTTCAAAAAAGAGGAAAATGGATAAAAGCTCAACATCAGTAATTATTAGACTCATGCAAATCTAACCTCCAAAATGATTCCAACTCACACATGTCAACTACCATCAGCTGCAAGTCTACAAACATTAAATGCTGAAGGTGTTTTAGAGAACTGTGTACCCTCTAGCTGCTGGTGAGACGTAAAGTGCTGACAGCCAATAATGAGAATAGAAAGGAGCTGCGTTTAAAAGTAAAAATTGAGCCACCATTCCGTTCAGCAGGCCCACCGCTGAGACTCTCACCTGACAAGTCCAGAGTCGAGAAGGCACAGGCTTCAACAGCTGCACTGCAGGAATTTTCACAATAGCCAAGACACGGAAGCAACCAAAATGTCCATCACCATATCAGTTGAAAAAGAAGAAGTGGTCCATGTACACAATGGAATATTAGCCATGGAAAACAATGAAACACTGCTCTTTCAGGCACCATAGTTGAGCCTAGAGATAATCACAGAACATGAGGTAAGTCGGAAAGCAAAAGACATATCCTATGATATCACTTACAGGCATTATCTAACAACTGACACAAATGAACATATTTGCACAGAGAAAGACACTCACACACTTAGGAAACAAACTAGGCTTATCTAAAAGGAAAGGTGGGGGGAATGGAAAAATTAAGATTAGGGTTACCATACGTGTACAAATACCTATTAAATACACATAACAAAAAGACCGACCATATAGCAAGGGAGGTCTATGGAACACTCTGCAATAATTTACATGGGAAGTGGACCTGTGCATGAATATATATATATATGTTAGGCACAAATGAACCAGATTGTGTACGCCTAGGACAAACAATATTCTAATCATTGCCCCTATTAAAAAAATCTATAACAACAAACAACAAATAATGTAACATAAACTTATGGGGTTTTCTCCTGGCACATTCCATTTTAATTTACAACCTAGGAACAGGGATTCCAGAAGGGCTCTGCTGCCCTAGTAACGAGATTTGTGAATGGAGAAATGCTGCCGCCTAGTGGCTGTTTACCACAACAGCAGCTTTAAACCCAGTGCTAATGGTCACTAAATATTCACACTCATTACAGGCCTGTGAATGACACCTGCCCTCAAAAACAATCCTGGGAGCGAATATTGACCAAAAAATTCAATTTTGAGGGCAACCTTTCAAGAAGACAATTTCAAGAGGTTAATTGTATTCTACGTTTTTTTCATTTGTTCGTTAACAGAAATTTTAAAAGGTGTGGAAAAATGAACCTTAGAAAGAATTAAGGACATGCTAATCCAAATTACAAAAATCCCATCAGCTCACAACAGTCAGAATGACCATCAGCAAAAAATCTGCAAACAATAAATGCTGAAGGGGTTGTGGAGAAATGCCTAGGCTTGGTTCAACGTGGGACATGCTAAGAGCCAGTAAGGGAAACACAAAGGAGGTGCATTGAAAAGGTAAGTACTGAGCTACCATTCAATCAAGCATACCCACTGCTGGGCCTATCGCCTGAGAGGATGAGAATCAAAAAGACACAGGCTGGACTTCACTGGTGGCGCAGTGGTTGAGAGTCCGCCGCCGAAGCAGGGGACACGGGTTTATGCCCCGGTTCGGGAAAATCACACATGCCGTGGAGCGGCTGGTCCCGTGAGCTATGGCTGCTGGGCCTGTGCGTCCAGAGCCTGTGCTCTGCAATCGGAGTGGCCATGGCAGTGAGTGGCCTACGTACTGCAAAACAAGAAAAAAACAGCCTGGCAATCCTGCCCTCCAGCAATATTTATCATAGCCAAAACTTGGAAGCTACGAAAATGTCCATCAACAGAGGAATGCACAAAGAAGAAGTGGTCCATGTACACAATGGAATATGACTCCAATAAAAAAATATAAACTCAATCTAGAAAACAAACAAAAGTAAAAGAAAAACACATCAGCTTTTGGGGGTTTATCCAGGCACATTCCACTCTAACTTATAACCGAGAAATACCACTGCAAGGTAGTCTGTTTCCCTAGTTAAAAGCTTGTGAAAAGCAGAAATGCTGCCACCCTCTGGCCGTGACCTGCAACAGCAGCTTTAAAAACTGTGCTAAGGGTCACTTCATATGCACCAGTACTGGAGGGCTGTAAATGAAACCTGCCCTCAGAATGTCATTAGGGAGGTAATGGCCAAAATATTTCTAAATGTCACACATACTTCACGAAAACAATTGGAAGAGGTAAGCTCTACTCACAGTTTGAAGAAAAAAAGGACATGCCAGAAAGCTCAATTTCAATGGATTATGAGACGCATGCAAATCCAACCACAAACATATAGCGGCTCACACTTGTCAGAATAAACTTCAGCAAAAACAAAACTACAAACAATAAATGCTGAAGGTGTTGTGCAGAAGTGCATACCCTCAACTTTAAGTGGGATGTGACCTGGTAAGAGCCACTAACGAGAACAGAATGGAGGTGCTTTTACTACGTAAATATTTATCTACCATATGATCCAGCAGGCCCACTCCTGGGCCTATAACCTAAGAAGACAGAATTGGAAAGACACAGGGAGGCGAATGTGCATTGCCGCAGCATTACAATTGCCAAGTCATGGAAGCAAGCAAAAAGTCCATCAACATATGAGTGGACAAAGAAAACTGGTACATGTACAGACGGAGTATTGGCCAAGGATAAAAAGGACACGATGTCATTTGCAGCACTGTAGATGAGTCTACAGGCAATCACACAACTTGTAGTAAGTCACAAAGAGAAAGACACATATCGTATGATATCACTTTTAGGTATTACCTATAAATGGATACCAGTGAAGATATTTCCACAGAGAAGGGCAACCACTGATTCATTCAACAAACTTATGGTTCACCAATGGAAATTTGTGAGGATTGGATACATTAGGATATTGGGGTTAACAGACATATACAAACACAGGTGAAATATATCATCACCAAAGACCTACGGAATACCAAGAGAAGACTACTCAACATCCTGTCATAACGTACATGGGAAAAGGATTCCAGGAAGAATAGACATATGTTTATGTGTCAAAGAACCACATCTTGCACACCTAGAACAAGCCAAACATTGTAGTCAAACTTGCTGTGATAAAAATAAAAATTAAATTAAATAAACGAACAAGAAGTAGTGAGACATATACTTAAGGGGCTTTTCCCTGGCACACGCCATTCTAAATTACAAACTAGAACACAACTTCCATTGAGGCTCTGTTGCCCTAGTAACCAGATTTGGTAAAGTAGAACAGCTGCCACCTTGTGGGTGTTTCACACGACAGCAGCTTTAATCCCAGCGTTAATGGTCAGTTGATATTCAAAATAATTGCAGGCCTGTAAATCACACCTGCACTGAAAACAAATCCTGGGGTCGTATATCGACCAAAAAAATTCAAAGGCATCCATATTTCAAACCGACAGTTTCAAGAGGCATAATTTATGCACATTTGTCTTCTGTTTCTTTTTCTTTCTTTCGTTTTTCTTAAATCAACGGGAATGGAAAAAGGCTGAACATCAGGAATCAATAAAGCCATGCAAATCCAGTGTACACAAACGTTCACCTGACTGCCGTCAGAATGATCATCAGCAAAAAAAGTCTACAAAAAATAAATGCTGAAGGGGTTTTAGAGAACTGCATACCCTTTAGCTGCTGGTGGGTTGCAACCTGGTAAGAGCCAGTAGTGAGAACAGAATGGAGGTGCGTTTAAGGGTAAAAATGGAGCTACCATGTGATCTGGTAGGCCCACTCATGGGCCTATCACCTGAGTAGACCAGAATCAAAAACACACAGGCTGGCAATCCTGCACTGCAGCAAGGTGTACCATAGCCAAACCTGGAAGAAACCAAAATGTGCATCAACAGAAAAATGCACCAAGAAGAAGTCGTCCATGTACACAATGGAATATTAGCCATGAAAAAGCATGGAACAGTGCCGTTGGCGCCACCATAGAAGGACCTAGCGACAATCACCACACTGGAAGTAAGAAAGAAACCGAAAGACAGACATCCTATGACATCACTTATAGGTGTTACCTAAGAATTGATACCCATGAAATAATTTCCAAGAGAAGGACACGCATAGATTCAGAAAACCAAATTATGTTTAACCAAATGGAAAGGTGTAAGGAATGTATGAATTAGGATATGGGGGTTAACAGACATATACTAATACATAGGAAATATATAATCACAAAATACCTAAGGAATACGAAGAGAGGTCTACTCAGCACTCTATAATAACATACACGGGAATGGATCCAAAGAGGAATAGACAGATACATTGATAGGATGAACCAGAAACTGTACACCTAGGAGAATCTACATTTTGATCAAATTTCCTCTGATAATTAAATTTAAAAAGCAAACAACAATTTAGGAGATATAAGCTCTTGGGGGTTTGCACTGGCACATTGCACTCTAATTCGCAGCTTACTACCACGATTGCCACGAAAGCTCTGTAGCCCAAAATCCCAGAGTTGGAAATGTAGAAATGCTGCCGCCTTGTGGCCGTTTCCCACAAGAGCGGCTTTGAACCCACAGCTAATGGTCACTTAACATTCACAAGGATTCAGGGCTGTAAAGGACACCTGCCCTAAAAATTTGTGCGGAGGTAGGGAATGGCCAAAAAAATTCAAAAGTGTTAAATTTTTCAAGGAGATTGGATGGAGGGGTAAGTTTTA
The DNA here is from genome assembly GCF_964341445.2 of Mesoplodon mirus. NCBI lineage: Eukaryota > Metazoa > Chordata > Mammalia > Artiodactyla > Ziphiidae > Mesoplodon > Mesoplodon mirus. The sequence continues at coordinate 145,742,459 of NC_138981.1, forward strand.
CTCACTCATTTTCAAAAAAGAGGAAAATGGATAAAAGCTCAACATCAGTAATTATTACACTCATGCAAATCTAACCTCCAAAATGATTCCAACTCACACATGTCAACTACCATCAGCTGCAAGTCTACAAACATTAAATGCTGAAGGTGTTTTAGAGAACTGTGTACCCTCTAGCTGCTGGTGAGACGTAAAGTGCTGACAGCCAATAATGAGAATAGAAAGGAGCTGCGTTTAAAAGTAAAAATTGAGCCACCATTCCGTTCAGCAGGCCCACCGCTGAGACTCTCACCTGACAAGTCCAGAGTCGAGAAGGCACAGGCTTCAACAGCTGCACTGCAGGAATTTTCACAATAGCCAAGACACGGAAGCAACCAAAATGTCCATCACCATATCAGTTGAAAAAGAAGAAGTGGTCCATGTACACAATGGAATATTAGCCATGGAAAACAATGAAACACTGCTCTTTCAGGCACCATAGTTGAGCCTAGAGATAATCACAGAACATGAGGTAAGTCGGAAAGCAAAAGACATATCCTATGATATCACTTACAGGCATTATCTAACAACTGACACAAATGAACATATTTGCACAGAGAAAGACACTCACACACTTAGGAAACAAACTAGGCTTATCTAAAAGGAAAGGTGGGGGGAATGGAAAAATTAAGATTAGGGTTACCATACGTGTACAAATACCTATTAAATACACATAACAAAAAGACCGACCATATAGCAAGGGAGGTCTATGGAACACTCTGCAATAATTTACATGGGAAGTGGACCTGTGCATGAATATATATATATATGTTAGGCACAAATGAACCAGATTGTGTACGCCTAGGACAAACAATATTCTAATCATTGCCCCTATTAAAAAAAACTATAACAACAAACAACAAATAATGTAACATAAACTTATGGGGTTTTCTCCTGGCACATTCCATTTTAATTTACAACCTAGGAACAGGGATTCCAGAAGGGCTCTGCTGCCCTAGTAACGAGATTTGTGAATGGAGAAATGCTGCCGCCTAGTGGCTGTTTACCACAACAGCAGCTTTAAACCCAGTGCTAATGGTCACTAAATATTCACACTCATTACAGGCCTGTGAATGACACCTGCCCTCAAAAACAATCCTGGGAGCGAATATTGACCAAAAAATTCAATTTTGAGGGCAACCTTTCAAGAAGACAATTTCAAGAGGTTAATTGTATTCTACGTTTTTTTCATTTGTTCGTTAACAGAAATTTTAAAAGGTGTGGAAAAATGAACCTTAGAAAGAATTAAGGACATGCTAATCCAAATTACAAAAATCCCATCAGCTCACAACAGTCAGAATGACCATCAGCAAAAAATCTGCAAACAATAAATGCTGAAGGGGTTGTGGAGAAATGCCTAGGCTTGGTTCAACGTGGGACATGCTAAGAGCCAGTAAGGGAAACACAAAGGAGGTGCATTGAAAAGGTAAGTACTGAGCTACCATTCAATCAAGCATACCCACTGCTGGGCCTATCGCCTGAGAGGATGAGAATCAAAAAGACACAGGCTGGACTTCACTGGTGGCGCAGTGGTTGAGAGTCCGCCGCCGAAGCAGGGGACACGGGTTTATGCCCCGGTTCGGGAAAATCACACATGCCGTGGAGCGGCTGGTCCCGTGAGCTATGGCTGCTGGGCCTGTGCGTCCAGAGCCTGTGCTCTGCAATCGGAGTGGCCATGGCAGTGAGTGGCCTACGTACTGCAAAACAAGAAAAAAACAGCCTGGCAATCCTGCCCTCCAGCAATATTTATCATAGCCAAAACTTGGAAGCTACGAAAATGTCCATCAACAGAGGAATGCACAAAGAAGAAGTGGTCCATGTACACAATGGAATATGACTCCAATAAAAAAATATAAACTCAATCTAGAAAACAAACAAAAGTAAAAGAAAAACACATCAGCTTTTGGGGGTTTATCCAGGCACATTCCACTCTAACTTATAACCGAGAAATACCACTGCAAGGTAGTCTGTTTCCCTAGTTAAAAGCTTGTGAAAAGCAGAAATGCTGCCACCCTCTGGCCGTGACCTGCAACAGCAGCTTTAAAAACTGTGCTAAGGGTCACTTCATATGCACCAGTACTGGAGGGCTGTAAATGAAACCTGCCCTCAGAATGTCATTAGGGAGGTAATGGCCAAAATATTTCTAAATGTCACACATACTTCACGAAAACAATTGGAAGAGGTAAGCTCTACTCACAGTTTGAAGAAAAAAAGGACATGCCAGAAAGCTCAATTTCAATGGATTATGAGACGCATGCAAATCCAACCACAAACATATAGCGGCTCACACTTGTCAGAATAAACTTCAGCAAAAACAAAACTACAAACAATAAATGCTGAAGGTGTTGTGCAGAAGTGCATACCCTCAACTTTAAGTGGGATGTGACCTGGTAAGAGCCACTAACGAGAACAGAATGGAGGTGCTTTTACTACGTAAATATTTATCTACCATATGATCCAGCAGGCCCACTCCTGGGCCTATAACCTAAGAAGACAGAATTGGAAAGACACAGGGAGGCGAATGTGCATTGCCGCAGCATTACAATTGCCAAGTCATGGAAGCAAGCAAAAAGTCCATCAACATATGAGTGGACAAAGAAAACTGGTACATGTACAGACGGAGTATTGGCCAAGGATAAAAAGGACACGATGTCATTTGCAGCACTGTAGATGAGTCTACAGGCAATCACACAACTTGTAGTAAGTCACAAAGAGAAAGACACATATCGTATGATATCACTTTTAGGTATTACCTATAAATGGATACCAGTGAAGATATTTCCACAGAGAAGGGCAACCACTGATTCATTCAACAAACTTATGGTTCACCAATGGAAATTTGTGAGGATTGGATACATTAGGATATTGGGGTTAACAGACATATACAAACACAGGTGAAATATATCATCACCAAAGACCTACGGAATACCAAGAGAAGACTACTCAACATCCTGTCATAACGTACATGGGAAAAGGATTCCAGGAAGAATAGACATATGTTTATGTGTCAAAGAACCACATCTTGCACACCTAGAACAAGCCAAACATTGTAGTCAAACTTGCTGTGATAAAAATAAAAATTAAATTAAATAAACGAACAAGAAGTAGTGAGACATATACTTAAGGGGCTTTTCCCTGGCACACGCCATTCTAAATTACAACCTAGAACACAACTTCCATTGAGGCTCTGTTGCCCTAGTAACCAGATTTGGTAAAGTAGAACAGCTGCCACCTTGTGGGTGTTTCACACGACAGCAGCTTTAATCCCAGCGTTAATGGTCAGTTGATATTCAAAATAATTGCAGGCCTGTAAATCACACCTGCACTGAAAACAAATCCTGGGGTCGTATATCGACCAAAAAAATTCAAAGGCATCCATATTTCAAACCGACAGTTTCAAGAGGCATAATTTATGCACATTTGTCTTCTGTTTCTTTTTCTTTCTTTCGTTTTTCTTAAATCAACGGGAATGGAAAAAGGCTGAACATCAGGAATCAATAAAGCCATGCAAATCCAGTGTACACAAACGTTCACCTGACTGCCGTCAGAATGATCATCAGCAAAAAAAGTCTACAAAAAATAAATGCTGAAGGGGTTTTAGAGAACTGCATACCCTTTAGCTGCTGGTGGGTTGCAACCTGGTAAGAGCCAGTCGTGAGAACAGAATGGAGGTGCGTTTAAGGGTAAAAATGGAGCTACCATGTGATCTGGTAGGCCCACTCATGGGCCTATCACCTGAGTAGACCAGAATCAAAAACACACAGGCTGGCAATCCTGCACTGCAGCAAGGTGTACCATAGCCAAACCTGGAAGAAACCAAAATGTGCATCAACAGAAAAATGCACCAAGAAGAAGTCGTCCATGTACACAATGGAATATTAGCCATGAAAAAGCATGGAACAGTGCCGTTGGCGCCACCATAGAAGGACCTAGCGACAATCACCACACTGGAAGTAAGAAAGAAACCGAAAGACAGACATCCTATGACATCACTTATAGGTGTTACCTAAGAATTGATACCCATGAAATAATTTCCAAGAGAAGGACACGCATAGATTCAGAAAACCAAATTATGTTTAACCAAATGGAAAGGTGTAAGGAATGTATGAATTAGGATATGGGGGTTAACAGACATATACTAATACATAGGAAATATATAATCACAAAATACCTAAGGAATACGAAGAGAGGTCTACTCAGCACTCTATAATAACATACACGGGAATGGATCCAAAGAGGAATAGACAGATACATTGATAGGATGAACCAGAAACTGTACACCTAGGAGAATCTACATTTTGATCAAATTTCCTCTGATAATTAAATTTAAAAAGCAAACAACAATTTAGGAGATATAAGCTCTTGGGGGTTTGCACTGGCACATTGCACTCTAATTCGCAGCTTACTACCACGATTGCCACGAAAGCTCTGTGGCCCAAAATCCCAGAGTTGGAAATGTAGAAATGCTGCCGCCTTGTGGCCGTTTCCCACAAGAGCGGCTTTGAACCCACAGCTAATGGTCACTTAACATTCACAAGGATTCAGGGCTGTAAAGGACACCTGCCCTAAAAATTTGTGCGGAGGTAGGGAATGGCCAAAAAAATTCAAAAGTGTTAAATTTTTCAAGGAGATTGGATGGAGGGGTAAGTTTTACTCACTCATTTTCAAAAAAGAGGAAAATGGATAAAAGCTCAACATCAGTAATTATTACACTCATGCAAATCTAACCTCCAAAATGATTCCAACTCACACATGTCAACTACCATCAGCTGCAAGTCTACAAACATTAAATGCTGAAGGTGTTTTAGAGAACTGTGTACCCTCTAGCTGCTGGTGAGACGTAAAGTGCTGACAGCCGATAATGAGAATAGAAAGGAGCTGCGTTTAAAAGTAAAAATTGAGCCACCATTCCGTTCAGCAGGCCCACCGCTGAGACTCTCACCTGACAAGTCCAGAGTCGAGAAGGCACAGGCTTCAACAGCTGCACTGCAGGAATTTTCACAATAGCCAAGACACGGAAGCAACCAAAATGTCCATCACCATATCAGTTGAAAAAGAAGAAGTGGTCCATGTACACAATGGAATATTAGCCATGGAAAACAATGAAACACTGCTCTTTCAGGCACCATAGTTGAGCCTAGAGATAATCACAGAACATGAGGTAATTCGGAAAGCAAAAGACATATCCTATGATATCACTTACAGGCATTATCTAACAACTGACACAAATGAACATATTTGCACAGAGAAAGACACTCACACACTTAGAAAACAAACTAGGCTTATCTAAAAGGAAAGGTGGGGGGAATGGAAAAATTAAGATTAGGGTTACCATACGTGTACAAATACCTATTAAATACACATAACAAAAAGACCGACCATATAGCAAGGGAGGTCTATGGAACACTCTGCAATAATTTACATGGGAAGTGGACCTGTGCATGAATATATATATATATATATATATATGTTAGGCACAAATGAACCAGATTGTGTACGCCTAGGACAAACCATATTCTAATCATTGCCCCTATTAAAAAAACTAAAACAACAAACAAGAAATAATGTAACATAAACTTATGGGGTTTTCTCCTGGCACATTCCATTTTAATTTACAACCTAGGAACAGGGATTCCAGAAGGGCTCTGCTGCCCTAGTAACAAGATTTATGAATGGAGAAATGCTGCCGCCTAGTGGCTGTTTACCACAACAGCAGCTTTAAACCCAGTGCTAATGGTCACTAAATATTCACACTCATTACAGGCCTGTGAATGACACCTGCCCTCAAAAACAATCCTGGGAGCGAATATTGACCAAAAAATTCAATTTTGAGGGCAACCTTTCAAGAAGACAATTTCAAGAGGTTAATTGTATTCTACGTTTTTTTCATTTGTTCGTTAACAGAAATTTTAAAAGGTGTGGAAAAATGAACCTTAGAAAGAATTAAGGACATGCTAATCCAAATTACAAAAATCCCATCAGCTCACAACAGTCAGAATGACCATCAGCAAAAAATCTGCAAACAATAAATGCTGAAGGGGTTGTGGAGAAATGCCTAGGCTTGGTTCAACGTGGGACATGCTAAGAGCCAGTAAGGAAAACACAAAGGAGGTGCATTGAAAAGGTAAGTACTGAGCTACCATTCAATCAAGCATACCCACTGCTGGGCCTATCGCCTGAGAGGATGAGAATCAAAAAGACACAGGCTGGACTTCACTGGTGGCGCAGTGGTTGAGAGTCCGCCGCCGAAGCAGGGGACACGGGTTTATGACCCGGTTCGGGAAAATCACACATGCCGTGGAGCGGCTGGTCCCGTGAGCTATGGCTGCTGGGCCTGTGCGTCCAGAGCCTGTGCTCTGCAATCGGAGTGGCCATGGCAGTGAGTGGCCTACGTACTGCAAAACAAGAAAAAAACAGCCTGGCAATCCTGCCCTCCAGCAATATTTATCATAGCCAAAACTTGGAAGCTACGAAAATGTCCATCAACAGAGGAATGCACAAAGAAGAAGTGGTCCATGTACACAATGGAATATGACTCCAATAAAAAAATATAAACTCAATGTAGAAAACAAACAAAAGTAAAAGAAAAACACATCAGCTTTTGGGGGTTTATCCAGGCACATTCCACTCTAACTTATAACCGAGAAATACCACTGCAAGGTAGTCTGTTTCCCTAGTTAAAAGCTTGTGAAAAGCAGAAATGCTGCCACCCTCTGGCCGTGACCTGCAACAGCAGCTTTAAAAACTGTGCTAAGGGTCACTTCATATGCACCAGTACTGGAGGGCTGTAAATGAAACCTGCCCTCAGAATGTCATTAGGGAGGTAATGGCCAAAATATTTCTAAATGTCACACATACTTCACGAAAACAATTGGAAGAGGTAAGCTCTACTCACAGTTTGAAGAAAAAAAGGACATGCCAGAAAGCTCAATTTCAATGGATTATGAGACGCATGCAAATCCAACCACAAACATATAGCAGCTCACACTTGTCAGAATAAACTTCAGCAAAAACAAAACTACAAACAATAAATGCTGAAGGTGTTGTGCAGAAGTGCATACCCTCAACTTTAAGTGGGATGTGACCTGGTAAGAGCCACTAACGAGAACAGAATGGAGGTGCTTTTACTACGTAAATATTTATCTACCATATGATCCAGCAGGCCCACTCCTGGGCCTATAACCTAAGAAGACAGAATTGGAAAGACACAGGGAGGCGAATGTGCATTGCCGCAGCATTACAATTGCCAAGTCATGGAAGCAAGCAAAACGTCCATCAACATATGAGTGGACAAAGAAAACTGGTACATGTACAGACGGAGTATTGGCCAAGGATAAAAAGGACACGATGTCATTTGCAGCACTGTAGATGAGTCTACAGGCAATCACACAACTTGTAGTAAGTCACAAAGAGAAAGACACATATCGTATGATATCACTTTTAGGTATTACCTATGAATGGATACCAGTGAAGATATTTCCACAGAGAAGGGCAACCACTGATTCATTCAACAAACTTATGGTTCACCAATGGAAATTTGTGAGGATTGGATACATTAGGATATTGGGGTTAACAGACATATACAAACACAGGTGAAATATATCATCACCAAAGACCTACGGAATACCAAGAGAAGACTACTCAACATCCTGTCATAACGTACATGGGAAAAGGATTCCAGGAAGAAGAGACATATGTTTATGTGTCAAAGAACCACATCTTGCACACCTAGAACAAGCCAAACATTGTAGTCAAACTTGCTGTGATAAAAATAAAAATTAAATTAAATAAACGAACAAGAAGTAGTGAGACATATACTTAAGGGGCTTTTCCCTGGCACACGCCATTCTAAATTACAACCTAGAACACAACTTCCATTGAGGCTCTGTTGCCCTAGTAACCAAATTTGGTAAAGTAGAACAGCTGCCACCTTGTGGGTGTTTCACACGACAGCAGCTTTAATCCCAGCGTTAATGGTCAGTTGATATTCAAAATAATTGCAGGCCTGTAAATCACACCTGCACTGAAAACAAATCCTGGGGTCGTATATCGACCAAAAAAATTCAAAGGCATCCATATTTCAAACCGACAGTTTCAAGAGGCATAATTTATGCACATTTGTCTTCTGTTTCTTTTTCTTTCTTTCGTTTTTCTTAAATCAACGGGAATGGAAAAAGGCTGAACATCAGGAATCAATAAAGCCATGCAAATCCAGTGTACACAAACGTTCACCTGACTGCCGTCAGAATGATCATCAGCAAAAAAAGTCTACAAAAAATAAATGCTGAAGGGGTTTTAGAGAACTGCATACCCTTTAGCTGCTGGTGGGTTGCAACCTGGTAAGAGCCAGTAGTGAGAACAGAATGGAGGTGCGTTTAAGGGTAAAAATGGAGCTACCATGTGATCTGGTAGGCCCACTCATGGGCCTATCACCTGAGTAGACCAGAATCAAAAACACACAGGCTGGCAATCCTGCACTGCAGCAAGGTGTACCATAGCCAAACCTGGAAGAAACCAAAATGTGCATCAACAGAAAAATGCACCAAGAAGAAGTCGTCCATGTACACAATGGAATATTAGCCATGAAAAAGCATGGAACAGTGCCGTTGGCGCCACCATAGAAGGACCTAGCGACAATCACCACACTGGAAGTAAGAAAGAAACCGAAAGACAGACATCCTATGACATCACTTATAGGTGTTACCTAAGAATTGATACCCATGAAATAATTTCCAAGAGAAGGACACGCATAGATTCAGAAAACCAAATTATGTTTAACCAAATGGAAAGGTGTAAGGAATGTATGAATTAGGATATGGGGGTTAACAGACATATACTAATACATAGGAAATATATAATCACAAAATACCTAAGGAATACGAAGAGAGGTCTACTCAGCACTCTATAATAACATACACGGGAATGGATCCAAAGAGGAATAGACAGATACATTGATAGGATGAACCAGAAACTGTACACCTAGGAGAATCTACATTTTGATCAAATTTCCTCTGATAATTAAATTTAAAAAGCAAACAACAATTTAGGAGATATAAGCTCTTGGGGGTTTGCACTGGCACATTGCACTCTAATTCGCAGCTTACTACCACGATTGCCACGAAAGCTCTGTGGCCCAAAATCCCAGAGTTGGAAATGTAGAAATGCTGCCGCCTTGTGGCCGTTTCCCACAAGAGCGGCTTTGAACCCACAGCTAATGGTCACTTAACATTCACAAGGATTCAGGGCTGTAAAGGACACCTGCCCTAAAAAATTGTGCGGAGGTAGGGAATGGCCAAAAAAATTCAAAAGTGTTAAATTTTTCAAGGAGATTGGATGGAGGGGTAAGTTTTACTCACTCATTTTCAAAAAAGAGGAAAATGGATAAAAGCTCAACATCAGTAATTATTACACTCATGCAAATCTAACCTCCAAAATGATTCCAACTCACACATGTCAACTACCATCAGCTGCAAGTCTACAAACATTAAATGCTGAAGGTGTTTTAGAGAACTGTGTACCCTCTAGCTGCTGGTGAGACGTAAAGTGCTGACAGCCGATAATGAGAATAGAAAGGAGCTGCGTTTAAAAGTAAAAATTGAGCCACCATTCCGTTCAGCAGGCCCACCGCTGAGACTCTCACCTGACAAGTCCAGAGTCGAGAAGGCACAGGCTTCAACAGCTGCACTGCAGGAATTTTCACAATAGCCAAGACACGGAAGCAACCAAAATGTCCATCACCATATCAGTTGAAAAAGAAGAAGTGGTCCATGTACACAATGGAATATTAGCCATGGAAAACAATGAAACACTGCTCTTTCAGGCACCATAGTTGAGCCTAGAGATAATCACAGAACATGAGGTAAGTCGGAAAGCAAAAGACATATCCTATGATATCACTTACAGGCATTATCTAACAACTGACACAAATGAACATATTTGCACAGAGAAAGACACTCACACACCTAGAAAACAAACTAGGCTTATCTAAAAGGAAAGGTGGGGGGAATGGAAAAATTAAGATTAGGGTTACCATACGTGTACAAATACCTATTAAATACACATAACAAAAAGACCGACCATATAGCAAGGGAGGTCTATGGAACACTCTGCAATAATTTACATGGGAAGTGGACCTGTGCATGAATATATATATATATATGTTAGGCACAAATGAACCAGATTGTGTACGCCTAGGACAAACAATATTCTAATCATTGCCCCTATTAAAAAAAACTATAACAACAAACAAGAAATAATGTAACATAAACTTATGGGGTTTTCTCCTGGCACATTCCATTTTAATTTACAACCTAGGAACAGGGATTCCAGAAGGGCTCTGCTGCCCTAGTAACGAGATTTATGAATGGAGAAATGCTGCCGCCTAGTGGCTGTTTACCACAACAGCAGCTTTAAACCCAGTGCTAATGGTCACTAAATATTCACACTCATTACAGGCCTGTGAATGACACCTGCCCTCAAAAACAATCCTGGGAGCGAATATTGACCAAAAAATTCAATTTTGAGGGCAACCTTTCAAGAAGACAATTTCAAGAGGTTAATTGTATTCTACGTTTTTTTCATTTGTTCGTTAACAGAAATTTTAAAAGGTGTGGAAAAATGAACCTTAGAAAGAATTAAGGACATGCTAATCCAAATTACAAAAATCCCATCAGCTCACAACAGTCAGAATGACCATCAGCAAAAAATCTGCAAACAATAAATGCTGAAGGGGTTGTGGAGAAATGCCTAGGCTTGGTTCAACGTGGGACATGCTAAGAGCCAGTAAGGGAAACACAAAGGAGGTGCATTGAAAAGGTAAGTACTGAGCTACCATTCAATCAAGCATACCCACTGCTGGGCCTATCGCCTGAGAGGATGAGAATCAAAAAGACACAGGCTGGACTTCACTGGTGGCGCAGTGGTTGAGAGTCCGCCGCCGAAGCAGGGGACACGGGTTTATGCCCCGGTTCGGGAAAATCACACATGCCGTGGAGCGGCTGGTCCCGTGAGCTATGGCTGCTGGGCCTGTGCGTCCAGAGCCTGTGCTCTGCAATCGGAGTGGCCATGGCAGTGAGTGGCCTACGTACTGCAAAACAAGAAAAAAACAGCCTGGCAATCCTGCCCTCCAGCAATATTTATCATAGCCAAAACTTGGAAGCTACGAAAATGTCCATCAACAGAGGAATGCACAAAGAAGAAGTGGTCCATGTACACAATGGAATATGACTCCAATAAAAAAATATAAACTCAATCTAGAAAACAAACAAAAGTAAAAGAAAAACACATCAGCTTTTGGGGGTTTATCCAGGCACATTCCACTCTAACTTATAACCGAGAAATACCACTGCAAGGTAGTCTGTTTCCCTAGTTAAAAGCTTGTGAAAAGCAGAAATGCTGCCACCCTCTGGCCGTGACCTGCAACAGCAGCTTAAAAAACTGTGCTAAGGGCCACTTCATATGCACCAGTACTAGAGGGCTGTAAATGAAACCTGCCCTCAGAATGTCATTAGGGAGGTAATGGCCAAAATATTTCTAAATGTCACACATACTTCACGAAAACAATTGGAAGAGGTAAGCTCTACTCACAGTTTGAAGAAAAAAAGGACATGCCAGAAAGCTCAATTTCAATGGATTATGAGACGCATGCAAATCCAACCACAAACATATAGCAGCTCACACTTGTCAGAATAAACTTCAGCAAAAACAAAACTACAAACAATAAATGCTGAAGGTGTTGTGCAGAAGTGCATACCCTCAACTTTAAGTGGGATGTGACCTGGTAAGAGCCACTAACGAGAACAGAATGGAGGTGCTTTTACTACGTAAATATTTTTCTACCATATGATCCAGCAGGCCCACTCCTGGGCCTATAACCTAAGAAGACAGAATTGGAAAGACACAGGGAGGCGAATGTGCATTGCCGCAGCATTACAATTGCCAAGTCATGGAAGCAAGCAAAAAGTCCATCAACATATGAGTGGACAAAGAAAACTGGTACATGTACAGACGGAGTATTGGCCAAGGAAAAAAAGGACACGATGTCATTTGCAGCACTGTAGATGAGTCTACAGGCAATCACACAAATTGTAGTATGTCAGAAAGAGAAAGACACATATCGTATGATATCACTTTTAGGTATTACCTATAAATGGATACCAGTGAAGATATTTCCACAGAGAAGGGCAACCACTGATTCATTCAACAAACTTATGGTTCACCAATGGAAATTTGTGAGGATTGGATACATTAGGATATTGGGGTTAACAGACATATACAAACACAGGTGAAATATATCATCACCAAAGACCTACGGAATACCAAGAGAAGACTACTCAACATCCTGTCATAACGTACATGGGAAAAGGACTCCAGGAAGAATAGACATATGTTTATGTGTCAAAGAACCACATCTTGCACACCTAGAACAAGCCAAACATTGTAGTCAAACTTGCTGTGATAAAAATAAAAATTAAATTAAATAAACGAACAAGAAGTAGTGAGACATATACTTAAGGGGCTTTTCCCTGGCACACGCCATTCTAAATTACAACCTAGAACACAACTTCCATTGAGGCTCTGTTGCCCTAGTAACCAGATTTGGTAAAGTAGAGCAGCTGCCACCTTGTGGGTGTTTCACACGACAGCAGCTTTAATCCCAGCGTTAATGGTCAGTTGATATTCAAAATAATTGCAGGCCTGTAAATCACACCTGCACTGAAAACAAATCCTGGGGTCGTATATCGACCAAAAAAATTCAAAGGCATCCATATTTCAAACCGACAGTTTCAAGAGGCATAATTTATGCACATTTGTCTTCTGTTTCTTTTTCTTTCTTTCGTTTTTCTTAAATCAACGGGAATGGAAAAAGGCTGAACATCAGGAATCAATAAAGCCATGCAAATCCAGTGTACACAAACGTTCACCTGACTGCCGTCAGAATGATCATCAGCAAAAAAAGTCTACAAAAAATAAATGCTGAAGGGGTTTTAGAGAACTGCATACCCTTTAGCTGCTGGTGGGTTGCAACCTGGTAAGAGCCAGTAGTGAGAACAGAATGGAGGTGCCTTTAAGGGTAAAAATGGAGCTACCATGTGATCTGGTAGGCCCACTCATGGGCCTATCACCTGAGTAGACCAGAATCAAAAACACACAGGCTGGCAATCCTGCACTGCAGCAAGGTGTACCATAGCCAAACCTGGAAGAAACCAAAATGTGCATCAACAGAAAAATGCACCAAGAAGAAGTCGTCCATGTACACAATGGAATATTAGCCATGAAAAAGCATGGAACAGTGCCGTTGGCGCCACCATAGAAGGACCTAGCGACAATCACCACACTGGAAGTAAGAAAGAAACCGAAAGACAGACATCCTATGACATCACTTATAGGTGTTACCTAAGAATTGATACCCATGAAATAATTTCCAAGAGAAGGACACGCATAGATTCAGAAAACCAAATTATGTTTAACCAAATGGAAAGGTGTAAGGAATGTATGAATTAGGATATGGGGGTTAACAGACATATACTAATACATAGGAAATATATAATCACAAAATACCTAAGGAATACGAAGAGAGGTCTACTCAGCACTCTATAATAACATACACGGGAATGGATCCAAAGAGGAATAGACAGATACATTGATAGGATGAACCAGAAACTGTACACCTAGGAGAATCTACATTTTGATCAAATTTCCTCTGATAATTAAATTTAAAAAGCAAACAACAATTTAGGAGATATAAGCTCTTGGGGGTTTGCACTGGCACATTGCACTCTAATTCGCAGCTTACTACCACGATTGCCACGAAAGCTCTGTGGCCCAAAATCCCAGAGTTGGAAATGTAGAAATGCTGCCGCCTTGTGGCCGTTTCCCACAAGAGCGGCTTTGAACCCACAGCTAATGGTCACTTAACATTCACAAGGATTCAGGGCTGTAAAGGACACCTGCCCTAAAAATTTGTGCGGAGGTAGGGAATGGCCAAAAAAATTCAAAAGTGTTAAATTTTTCAAGGAGATTGGATGGAGGGGTAAGTTTTACTCACTCATTTTCAAAAAAGAGGAAAATGGATAAAAGCTCAACATCAGTAATTATTACACTCATGCAAATCTAACCTCCAAAATGATTCCAACTCACACATGTCAACTACCATCAGCTGCAAGTCTACAAACATTAAATGCTGAAGGTGTTTTAGAGAACTGTGTACCCTCTAGCTGCTGGTGAGACGTAAAGTGCTGACAGCCAATAATGAGAATAGAAAGGAGCTGCGTTTAAAAGTAAAAATTGAGCCACCATTCCGTTCAGCAGGCCCACCGCTGAGACTCTCACCTGACAAGTCCAGAGTCGAGAAGGCACAGGCTTCAACAGCTGCACTGCAGGAATTTTCACAATAGCCAAGACACGGAAGCAACCAAAATGTCCATCACCATATCAGTTGAAAAAGAAGAAGTGGTCCATGTACACAATGGAATATTAGCCATGGAAAACAATGAAACACTGCTCTTTCAGGCACCATAGTTGAGCCTAGAGATAATCACAGAACATGAGGTAAGTCGGAAAGCAAAAGACATATCCTATGATATCACTTACAGGCATTATCTAACAACTGACACAAATGAACATATTTGCACAGAGAAAGACACTCACACACCTAGAAAACAAACTAGGCTTATCTAAAAGGAAAGGTGGGGGGAATGGAAAAATTAAGATTAGGGTTACCATACGTGTACAAATACCTATTAAATACACATAACAAAAAGACCGACCATATAGCAAGGGAGGTCTATGGAACACTCTGCAATAATTTACATGGGAAGTGGACCTGTGCATGAATATATATATATATATGTTAGGCACAAATGAACCAGATTGTGTACGCCTAGGACAAACAATATTCTAATCATTGCCCCTATTAAAAAAAACTATAACAACAAACAAGAAATAATGTAACATAAACTTATGGGGTTTTCTCCTGGCACATTCCATTTTAATTTACAACCTAGGAACAGGGATTCCAGAAGGGCTCTGCTGCCCTAGTAACGAGATTTATGAATGGAGAAATGCTGCCGCCTAGTGGCTGTTTACCACAACAGCAGCTTTAAACCCAGTGCTAATGGTCACTAAATATTCACACTCATTACAGGCCTGTGAATGACACCTGCCCTCAAAAACAATCCTGGGAGCGAATATTGACCAAAAAATTCAATTTTGAGGGCAACCTTTCAAGAAGACAATTTCAAGAGGTTAATTGTATTCTACGTTTTTTTCATTTGTTCGTTAACAGAAATTTTAAAAGGTGTGGAAAAATGAACCTTAGAAAGAATTAAGGACATGCTAATCCAAATTACAAAAATCCCATCAGCTCACAACAGTCAGAATGACCATCAGCAAAAAATCTGCAAACAATAAATGCTGAAGGGGTTGTGGAGAAATGCCTAGGCTTGGTTCAACGTGGGACATGCTAAGAGCCAGTAAGGGAAACACAAAGGAGGTGCATTGAAAAGGTAAGTACTGAGCTACCATTCAATCAAGCATACCCACTGCTGGGCCTATCGCCTGAGAGGATGAGAATCAAAAAGACACAGGCTGGACTTCACTGGTGGCGCAGTGGTTGAGAGTCCGCCGCCGAAGCAGGGGACACGGGTTTATGCCCCGGTTCGGGAAAATCACACATGCCGTGGAGCGGCTGGTCCCGTGAGCTATGGCTGCTGGGCCTGTGCGTCCAGAGCCTGTGCTCTGCAATCGGAGTGGCCATGGCAGTGAGTGGCCTACGTACTGCAAAACAAGAAAAAAACAGCCTGGCAATCCTGCCCTCCAGCAATATTTATCATAGCCAAAACTTGGAAGCTACGAAAATGTCCATCAACAGAGGAATGCACAAAGAAGAAGTGGTCCATGTACACAATGGAATATGACTCCAATAAAAAAATATAAACTCAATCTAGAAAACAAACAAAAGTAAAAGAAAAACACATCAGCTTTTGGGGGTTTATCCAGGCACATTCCACTCTAACTTATAACCGAGAAATACCACTGCAAGGTAGTCTGTTTCCCTAGTTAAAAGCTTGTGAAAAGCAGAAATGCTGCCACCCTCTGGCCGTGACCTGCAACAGCAGCTTTAAAAACTGTGCTAAGGGTCACTTCATATGCACCAGTACTGGAGGGCTGTAAATGAAACCTGCCCTCAGAATGTCATTAGGGAGGTAATGGCCAAAATATTTCTAAATGTCACACATACTTCACGAAAACAATTGGAAGAGGTAAGCTCTACTCACAGTTTGAAGAAAAAAAGGACATGCCAGAAAGCTCAATTTCAATGGATTATGAGACGCATGCAAATCCAACCACAAACATATAGCGGCTCACACTTGTCAGAATAAACTTCAGCAAAAACAAAACTACAAACAATAAATGCTGAAGGTGTTGTGCAGAAGTGCATACCCTCAACTTTAAGTGGGATGTGACCTGGTAAGAGCCACTAACGAGAACAGAATGGAGGTGCTTTTACTACGTAAATATTTATCTACCATATGATCCAGCAGGCCCACTCCTGGGCCTATAACCTAAGAAGACAGAATTGGAAAGACACAGGGAGGCGAATGTGCATTGCCGAAGCATTACAATTGCCAAGTCATGGAAGCAAGCAAAAAGTCCATCAACATATGAGTGGACAAAGAAAACTGGTACATGTACAGACGGAGTATTGGCCAAGGATAAAAAGGACACGATGTCATTTGCAGCACTGTAGATGAGTCTACAGGCAATCACACAACTTGTAGTAAGTCACAAAGAGAAAGACACATATCGTATGATATCACTTTTAGGTATTACCTATAAATGGATACCAGTGAAGATATTTCCACAGAGAAGGGCAACCACTGATTCATTCAACAAACTTATGGTTCACCAATGGAAATTTGTGAGGATTGGATACATTAGGATATTGGGGTTAACAGACATATACAAACACAGGTGAAATATATCATCACCAAAGACCTACGGAATACCAAGAGAAGACTACTCAACATCCTGTCATAACGTACATGGGAAAAGGACTCCAGGAAGAATAGACATATGTTTATGTGTCAAAGAACCACATCTTGCACACCTAGAACAAGCCAAACATTGTAGTCAAACTTGCTGTGATAAAAATAAAAATTAAATTAAATTAACGAACAAGAAGTAGTGAGACATATACTTAAGGGGCTTTTCCCTGGCACACGCCATTCTAAATTACAACCTAGAACACAACTTCCATTGAGGCTCTGTTGCCCTAGTAACCAGATTTGGTAAAGTAGAACAGCTGCCACCTTGTGGGTGTTTCACACGACAGCAGCTTTAATCCCAGCGTTAATGGTCAGTTGATATTCAAAATAATTGCAGGCCTGTAAATCACACCTGCACTGAAAACAAATCCTGGGGTCGTATATCGACCAAAAAAATTCAAAGGCATCCATATTTCAAACCGACAGTTTCAAGAGGCATAATTTATGCACATTTGTCTTCTGTTTCTTTTTCTTTCTTTCGTTTTTCTTAAATCAACGGGAATGGAAAAAGGCTGAACATCAGGAATCAATAAAGCCATGCAAATCCAGTGTACACAAACGTTCACCTGACTGCCGTCAGAATGATCATCAGCAAAAAAAGTCTACAAAAAATAAATGCTGAAGGGGTTTTAGAGAACTGCATACCCTTTAGCTGCTGGTGGGTTGCAACCTGGTAAGAGCCAGTAGTGAGAACAGAATGGAGGTGCGTTTAAGGGTAAAAATGGAGCTACCATGTGATCTGGTAGGCCCACTCATGGGCCTATCACCTGAGTAGACCAGAATCAAAAACACACAGGCTGGCAATCCTGCACTGCAGCAAGGTGTACCATAGCCAAACCTGGAAGAAACCAAAATGTGCATCAACAGAAAAATGCACCAAGAAGAAGTCGTCCATGTACACAATGGAATATTAGCCATGAAAAAGCATGGAACAGTGCCGTTGGCGCCACCATAGAAGGACCTAGCGACAATCACCACACTGGAAGTAAGAAAGAAACCGAAAGACAGACATCCTATGACATCACTTATAGGTGTTACCTAAGAATTGATACCCATGAAATAATTTCCAAGAGAAGGACACGCATAGATTCAGAAAACCAAATTATGTTTAACCAAATGGAAAGGTGTAAGGAATGTATGAATTAGGATATGGGGGTTAACAGACATATACTAATACATAGGAAATATATAATCACAAAATACCTAAGGAATACGAAGAGAGGTCTACTCAGCACTCTATAATAACATACACGGGAATGGATCCAAAGAGGAATAGACAGATACATTGATAGGATGAACCAGAAACTGTACACCTAGGAGAATCTACATTTTGATCAAATTTCCTCTGATAATTAAATTTAAAAAGCAAACAACAATTTAGGAGATATAAGCTCTTGGGGGTTTGCACTGGCACATTGCACTCTAATTCGCAGCTTACTACCACGATTGCCACGAAAGCTCTGTGGCCCAAAATCCCAGAGTTGGAAATGTAGAAATGCTGCCGCCTTGTGGCCGTTTCCCACAAGAGCGGCTTTGAACCCACAGCTAATGGTCACTTAACATTCACAAGGATTCAGGGCTGTAAAGGACACCTGCCCTAAAAATTTGTGCGGAGGTAGGGAATGGCCAAAAAAATTCAAAAGTGTTAAATTTTTCAAGGAGATTGGATGGAGGGGTAAGTTTTACTCACTCATTTTCAAAAAAGAGGAAAATGGATAAAAGCTCAACATCAGTAATTATTAGACTCATGCAAATCTAACCTCCAAAATGATTCCAACTCACACATGTCAACTACCATCAGCTGCAAGTCTACAAACATTAAATGCTGAAGGTGTTTTAGAGAACTGTGTACCCTCTAGCTGCTGGTGAGACGTAAAGTGCTGACAGCCAATAATGAGAATAGAAAGGAGCTGCGTTTAAAAGTAAAAATTGAGCCACCATTCCGTTCAGCAGGCCCACCGCTGAGACTCTCACCTGACAAGTCCAGAGTCGAGAAGGCACAGGCTTCAACAGCTGCACTGCAGGAATTTTCACAATAGCCAAGACACGGAAGCAACCAAAATGTCCATCACCATATCAGTTGAAAAAGAAGAAGTGGTCCATGTACACAATGGAATATTAGCCATGGAAAACAATGAAACACTGCTCTTTCAGGCACCATAGTTGAGCCTAGAGATAATCACAGAACATGAGGTAAGTCGGAAAGCAAAAGACATATCCTATGATATCACTTACAGGCATTATCTAACAACTGACACAAATGAACATATTTGCACAGAGAAAGACACTCACACACCTAGAAAACAAACTAGGCTTATCTAAAAGGAAAGGTGGGGGGAATGGAAAAATTAAGATTAGGGTTACCATACGTGTACAAATACCTATTAAATACACATAACAAAAAGACCGACCATATAGCAAGGGAGGTCTATGGAACACTCTGCAATAATTTACATGGGAAGTGGACCTGTGCATGAATATATATATATATATGTTAGGCACAAATGAACCAGATTGTGTACGCCTAGGACAAACAATATTCTAATCATTGCCCCTATTAAAAAAAACTATAACAACAAACAAGAAATAATGTAACATAAACTTATGGGGTTTTCTCCTGGCACATTCCATTTTAATTTACAACCTAGGAACAGGGATTCCAGAAGGGCTCTGCTGCCCTAGTAACGAGATTTATGAATGGAGAAATGCTGCCGCCTAGTGGCTGTTTACCACAACAGCAGCTTTAAACCCAGTGCTAATGGTCACTAAATATTCACACTCATTACAGGCCTGTGAATGACACCTGCCCTCAAAAACAATCCTGGGAGCGAATATTGACCAAAAAATTCAATTTTGAGGGCAACCTTTCAAGAAGACAATTTCAAGAGGTTAATTGTATTCTACGTTTTTTTCATTTGTTCGTTAACAGAAATTTTAAAAGGTGTGGAAAAATGAACCTTAGAAAGAATTAAGGACATGCTAATCCAAATTACAAAAATCCCATCAGCTCACAACAGTCAGAATGACCATCAGCAAAAAATCTGCAAACAATAAATGCTGAAGGGGTTGTGGAGAAATGCCTAGGCTTGGTTCAACGTGGGACATGCTAAGAGCCAGTAAGGGAAACACAAAGGAGGTGCATTGAAAAGGTAAGTACTGAGCTACCATTCAATCAAGCATACCCACTGCTGGGCCTATCGCCTGAGAGGATGAGAATCAAAAAGACACAGGCTGGACTTCACTGGTGGCGCAGTGGTTGAGAGTCCGCCGCCGAAGCAGGGGACACGGGTTTATGCCCCGGTTCGGGAAAATCACACATGCCGTGGAGCGGCTGGTCCCGTGAGCTATGGCTGCTGGGCCTGTGCGTCCAGAGCCTGTGCTCTGCAATCGGAGTGGCCATGGCAGTGAGTGGCCTACGTACTGCAAAACAAGAAAAAAACAGCCTGGCAATCCTGCCCTCCAGCAATATTTATCATAGCCAAAACTTGGAAGCTACGAAAATGTCCATCAACAGAGGAATGCACAAAGAAGAAGTGGTCCATGTACACAATGGAATATGACTCCAATAAAAAAATATAAACTCAATGTAGAAAACAAACAAAAGTAAAAGAAAAACACATCAGCTTTTGGGGGTTTATCCAGGCACATTCCACTCTAACTTATAACCGAGAAATACCACTGCAAGGTAGTCTGTTTCCCTAGTTAAAAGCTTGTGAAAAGCAGAAATGCTGCCACCCTCTGGCCGTGACCTGCAACAGCAGCTTTAAAAACTGTGCTAAGGGTCACTTCATATGCACCAGTACTGGAGGGCTGTAAATGAAACCTGCCCTCAGAATGTCATTAGGGAGGTAATGGCCAAAATATTTCTAAATGTCACACATACTTCACGAAAACAATTGGAAGAGGTAAGCTCTACTCACAGTTTGAAGAAAAAAAGGACATGCCAGAAAGCTCAATTTCAATGGATTATGAGACGCATGCAAATCCAACCACAAACATATAGCGGCTCACACTTGTCAGAATAAACTTCAGCAAAAACAAAACTACAAACAATAAATGCTGAAGGTGTTGTGCAGAAGTGCATACCCTCAACTTTAAGTGGGATGTGACCTGGTAAGAGCCACTAACGAGAACAGAATGGAGGTGCTTTTACTACGTAAATATTTATCTACCATATGATCCAGCAGGCCCACTCCTGGGCCTATAACCTGAGAAGACAGAATTGGAAAGACACAGGGAGGCGAATGTGCATTGCCGCAGCATTACAATTGCCAAGTCATGGAAGCAAGCAAAAAGTCCATCAACATATGAGTGGACAAAGAAAACTGGTACATGTACAGACGGAGTATTGGCCAAGGATAAAAAGGACACGATGTCATTTGCAGCACTGTAGATGAGTCTACAGGCAATCACACAACTTGTAGTAAGTCACAAAGAGAAAGACACATATCGTATGATATCACTTTTAGGTATTACCTATAAATGGATACCAGTGAAGATATTTCCACAGAGAAGGGCAACCACTGATTCATTCAACAAACTTATGGTTCACCAATGGAAATTTGTGAGGATTGGATACATTAGGATATTGGGGTTAACAGACATATACAAACACAGGTGAAATATATCATCACCAAAGACCTACGGAATACCAAGAGAAGACTACTCAACATCCTGTCATAACGTACATGGGAAAAGGACTCCAGGAAGAATAGACATATGTTTATGTGTCAAAGAACCACATCTTGCACACCTAGAACAAGCCAAACATTGTAGTCAAACTTGCTGTGATAAAAATAAAAATTAAATTAAATAAACGAACAAGAAGTAGTGAGACATATACTTAAGGGGCTTTTCCCTGGCACACGCCATTCTAAATTACAACCTAGAACACAACTTCCATTGAGGCTCTGTTGCCCTAGTAACCAGATTTGGTAAAGTAGAGCAGCTGCCACCTTGTGGGTGTTTCACACGACAGCAGCTTTAATCCCAGCGTTAATGGTCAGTTGATATTCAAAATAATTGCAGGCCTGTAAATCACACCTGCACTGAAAACAAATCCTGGGGTCGTATATCGACCAAAAAAATTCAAAGGCATCCATATTTCAAACCGACAGTTTCAAGAGGCATAATTTATGCACATTTGTCTTCTGTTTCTTTTTCTTTCTTTCGTTTTTCTTAAATCAACGGGAATGGAAAAAGGCTGAACATCAGGAATCAATAAAGCCATGCAAATCCAGTGTACACAAACGTTCACCTGACTGCCGTCAGAATGATCATCAGCAAAAAAAGTCTACAAAAAATAAATGCTGAAGGGGTTTTAGAGAACTGCATACCCTTTAGCTGCTGGTGGGTTGCAACCTGGTAAGAGCCAGTAGTGAGAACAGAATGGAGGTGCCTTTAAGGGTAAAAATGGAGCTACCATGTGATCTGGTAGGCCCACTCATGGGCCTATCACCTGAGTAGACCAGAATCAAAAACACACAGGCTGGCAATCCTGCACTGCAGCAAGGTGTACCATAGCCAAACCTGGAAGAAACCAAAATGTGCATCAACAGAAAAATGCACCAAGAAGAAGTCGTCCATGTACACAATGGAATATTAGCCATGAAAAAGCATGGAACAGTGCCGTTGGCGCCACCATAGAAGGACCTAGCGACAATCACCACACTGGAAGTAAGAAAGAAACCGAAAGACAGACATCCTATGACATCACTTATAGGTGTTACCTAAGAATTGATACCCATGAAATAATTTCCAAGAGAAGGACACGCATAGATTCAGAAAACCAAATTATGTTTAACCAAATGGAAAGGTGTAAGGAATGTATGAATTAGGATATGGGGGTTAACAGACATATACTAATACATAGGAAATATATAATCACAAAATACCTAAGGAATACGAAGAGAGGTCTACTCAGCACTCTATAATAACATACACGGGAATGGATCCAAAGAGGAATAGACAGATACATTGATAGGATGAACCAGAAACTGTACACCTAGGAGAATCTACATTTTGATCAAATTTCCTCTGATAATTAAATTTAAAAAGCAAACAACAATTTAGGAGATATAAGCTCTTGGGGGTTTGCACTGGCACATTGCACTCTAATTCGCAGCTTACTACCACGATTGCCACGAAAGCTCTGTGGCCCAAAATCCCAGAGTTGGAAATGTAGAAATGCTGCCGCCTTGTGGCCGTTTCCCACAAGAGCGGCTTTGAACCCACAGCTAATGGTCACTTAACATTCACAAGGATTCAGGGCTGTAAAGGACACCTGCCCTAAAAATTTGTGCGGAGGTAGGGAATGGCCAAAAAAATTCAAAAGTGTTAAATTTTTCAAGGAGATTGGATGGAGGGGTAAGTTTTACTCACTCATTTTCAAAAAAGAGGAAAATGGATAAAAGCTCAACATCAGTAATTATTAGACTCATGCAAATCTAACCTCCAAAATGATTCCAACTCACACATGTCAACTACCATCAGCTGCAAGTCTACAAACATTAAATGCTGAAGGTGTTTTAGAGAACTGTGTACCCTCTAGCTGCTGGTGAGACGTAAAGTGCTGACAGCCAATAATGAGAATAGAAAGGAGCTGCGTTTAAAAGTAAAAATTGAGCCACCATTCCGTTCAGCAGGCCCACCGCTGAGACTCTCACCTGACAAGTCCAGAGTCGAGAAGGCACAGGCTTCAACAGCTGCACTGCAGGAATTTTCACAATAGCCAAGACACGGAAGCAACCAAAATGTCCATCACCATATCAGTTGAAAAAGAAGAAGTGGTCCATGTACACAATGGAATATTAGCCATGGAAAACAATGAAACACTGCTCTTTCAGGCACCATAGTTGAGCCTAGAGATAATCACAGAACATGAGGTAAGTCGGAAAGCAAAAGACATATCCTATGATATCACTTACAGGCATTATCTAACAACTGACACAAATGAACATATTTGCACAGAGAAAGACACTCACACACCTAGAAAACAAACTAGGCTTATCTAAAAGGAAAGGTGGGGGGAATGGAAAAATTAAGATTAGGGTTACCATACGTGTACAAATACCTATTAAATACACATAACAAAAAGACCGACCATATAGCAAGGGAGGTCTATGGAACACTCTGCAATAATTTACATGGGAAGTGGACCTGTGCATGAATATATATATATATATATATATGTTAGGCACAAATGAACCAGATTGTGTACGCCTAGGACAAACCATATTCTAATCATTGCCCCTATTAAAAAAACTAAAACAACAAACAAGAAATAATGTAACATAAACTTATGGGGTTTTCTCCTGGCACATTCCATTTTAATTTACAACCTAGGAACAGGGATTCCAGAAGGGCTCTGCTGCCCTAGTAACGAGATTTGTGAATGAAGAAATGCTGCCGCCTAGTGGCTGTTTACCACAACAGCAGCTTTAAACCCAGTGCTAATGGTCACTAAATATTCACACTCATTACAGGCCTGTGAATGACACCTGCCCTCAAAAACAATCCTGGGAGCGAATATTGACCAAAAAATTCAATTTTGAGGGCAACCTTTCAAGAAGACAATTTCAAGAGGTTAATTGTATTCTACGTTTTTTTCATTTGTTCGTTAACAGAAATTTTAAAAGGTGTGGAAAAATGAACCTTAGAAAGAATTAAGGACATGCTAATCCAAATTACAAAAATCCCATCAGCTCACAACAGTCAGAATGACCATCAGCAAAAAATCTGCAAACAATAAATGCTGAAGGGGTTGTGGAGAAATGCCTAGGCTTGGTTCAACGTGGGACATGCTAAGAGCCAGTAAGGGAAACACAAAGGAGGTGCATTGAAAAGGTAAGTACTGAGCTACCATTCAATCAAGCATACCCACTGCTGGGCCTATCGCCTGAGAGGATGAGAATCAAAAAGACACAGGCTGGACTTCACTGGTGGCGCAGTGGTTGAGAGTCCGCCGCCGAAGCAGGGGACACGGGTTTATGCCCCGGTTCGGGAAAATCACACATGCCGTGGAGCGGCTGGTCCCGTGAGCTATGGCTGCTGGGCCTGTGCGTCCAGAGCCTGTGCTCTGCAATCGGAGTGGCCATGGCAGTGAGTGGCCTACGTACTGCAAAACAAGAAAAAAACAGCCTGGCAATCCTGCCCTCCAGCAATATTTATCATAGCCAAAACTTGGAAGCTACGAAAATGTCCATCAACAGAGGAATGCACAAAGAAGAAGTGGTCCATGTACACAATGGAATATGACTCCAATAAAAAAATATAAACTCAATCTAGAAAACAAACAAAAGTAAAAGGAAAACACATCAGCTTTTGGGGGTTTATCCAGGCACATTCCACTCTAACTTATAACCGAGAAATACCACTGCAAGGTAGTCTGTTTCCCTAGTTAAAAGCTTGTGAAAAGCAGAAATGCTGCCACCCTCTGGCCGTGACCTGCAACAGCAGCTTTAAAAACTGTGCTAAGGGTCACTTCATATGCACCAGTACTGGAGGGCTGTAAATGAAACCTGCCCTCAGAATGTCATTAGGGAGGTAATGGCCAAAATATTTCTAAATGTCACACATACTTCACGAAAACAATTGGAAGAGGTAAGCTCTACTCACAGTTTGAAGAAAAAAAGGACATGCCAGAAAGCTCAATTTCAATGGATTATGAGACGCATGCAAATCCAACCACAAACATATAGCGGCTCACACTTGTCAGAATAAACTTCAGCAAAAACAAAACTACAAACAATAAATGCTGAAGGTGTTGTGCAGAAGTGCATACCCTCAACTTTAAGTGGGATGTGACCTGGTAAGAGCCACTAACGAGAACAGAATGGAGGTGCTTTTACTACGTAAATATTTATCTACCATATGATCCAGCAGGCCCACTCCTGGGCCTATAACCTAAGAAGACAGAATTGGAAAGACACAGGGAGGCGAATGTGCATTGCCGCAGCATTACAATTGCCAAGTCATGGAAGCAAGCAAAAAGTCCATCAACATATGAGTGGACAAAGAAAACTGGTACATGTACAGACGGAGTATTGGCCAAGGATAAAAAGGACACGATGTGATTTGCAGCACTGTAGATGAGTCTACAGGCAATCACACAACTTGTAGTAAGTCACAAAGAGAAAGACACATATCGTATGATATCACTTTTAGGTATTACCTATAAATGGATACCAGTGAAGATATTTCCACAGAGAAGGGCAACCACTGATTCATTCAACAAACTTATGGTTCACCAATGGAAATTTGTGAGGATTGGATACATTAGGATATTGGGGTTAACAGACATATACAAACACAGGTGAAATATATCATCACCAAAGACCTACGGAATACCAAGAGAAGACTACTCAACATCCTGTCATAACGTACATGGGAAAAGGATTCCAGGAAGAAGAGACATATGTTTATGTGTCAAAGAACCACATCTTGCACACCTAGAACAAGCCAAACATTGTAGTCAAACTTGCTGTGATAAAAATAAAAATTAAATTAAATAAACGAACAAGAAGTAGTGAGACATATACTTAAGGGGCTTTTCCCTGGCACACGCCATTCTAAATTACAACCTAGAACACAACTTCCATTGAGGCTCTGTTGCCCTAGTAACCAGATTTGGTAAAGTAGAGCAGCTGCCACCTTGTGGGTGTTTCACACGACAGCAGCTTTAATCCCAGCGTTAATGGTCAGTTGATATTCAAAATAATTGCAGGCCTGTAAATCACACCTGCACTGAAAACAAATCCTGGGGTCGTATATCGACCAAAAACATTCAAAGGCATCCATATTTCAAACCGACAGTTTCAAGAGGCATAATTTATGCACATTTGTCTTCTGTTTCTTTTTCTTTCTTTCGTTTTTCTTAAATCAACGGGAATGGAAAAAGGCTGAACATCAGGAATCAATAAAGCCATGCAAATCCAGTGTACACAAACGTTCACCTGACTGCCGTCAGAATGATCATCAGCAAAAAAAGTCTACAAAAAATAAATGCTGAAGGGGTTTTAGAGAACTGCGTACCCTTTAGCTGCTGGTGGGTTGCAACCTGGTAAGAGCCAGTCGTGAGAACAGAATGGAGGTGCGTTTAAGGGTAAAAATGGAGCTACCATGTGATCTGGTAGGCCCACTCATGGGCCTATCACCTGAGTAGACCAGAATCAAAAACACACAGGCTGGCAATCCTGCACTGCAGCAAGGTGTACCATAGCCAAACCTGGAAGAAACCAAAATGTGCATCAACAGAAAAATGCACCAAGAAGAAGTCGTCCATGTACACAATGGAATCTTAGCCATGAAAAAGCATGGAACAGTGCCGTTGGCACCACCATAGAAGGACCTAGCGATAATCACCACACTGGAAGTAAGAAAGAAACCGTAAGACAGACATCCTATGACATCACTTATAGGTGTTACCTAAGAATTGATACCCATGAAATAATTTCCAAGAGAAGGACACGCATAGATTCAGAAAACCAAATTATGTTTAACCAAATGGAAAGGTGTAAGGAATGTATGAATTAGGATATGGGGGTTAACAGACATATACTAATACATAGGAAATATATAATCACAAAATACCTAAGGAATACAAAGAGAGGTCTACTCAACACTCTATAATAACATACACGGGAATGGATCCAAAGAGGAATATAGACAGATACATTGATAGGATGAACCAGAAACTGTACACCAAGGAGAATCTACATTTTGATCAAATTTCCTCTGATAATTAAATTTAAAAAGCAAACAACAATTTAGGAGATATAAGCTCTTGGGGGTTTGCACTGGCACATTGCACTCTAATTCGCAGCTTACTACCACGATTGCCACGAAAGCTCTGTGGCCCAAAATCCCAGAGTTGGAAATGTAGAAATGCTGCCGCCTTGTGGCCGTTTCCCACAAGAGCGGCTTTGAACCCACAGCTAATGGTCACTTAACATTCACAAGGATTCAGGGCTGTAAAGGACACCTGCCCTAAAAAATTGTGCGGAGGTAGGGAATGGCCAAAAAAATTCAAAAGTGTTAAATTTTTCAAGGAGATTGGATGGAGGGGTAAGTTTTACTCACTCATTTTCAAAAAAGAGGAAAATGGATAAAAGCTCCACATCAGTAATTATTAGACTCATGCAAATCTAACCTCCAAAATGATTCCAACTCACACATGTCAAGTACCATCAGCTGCAAGTCTACAAACATTAAATGCTGAAGGTGTTTGAGAGAACTGTGTACCCTCTAGCTGCTGGTGAGATGTAAAGTGGTGACAGCCAATAATGAGAATAGAAAGGAGCTGCGTTTAAAAGTAAAAATTGAGCCACCATTCCGTTCAGAAGGCCCACCGCTGAGACTCTCACCTGACAAGTCCAGAGTCGAGAAGGCACAGGCTTCAACAGCTGCACTGCAGGAATTTTCACAATAGCCAAGACACGGAAGCAACCAAAATGTCCATCACCATATCAGTTGAAAAAGAAGAAGTGGTCCATGTACACAATGGAATATTAGCCATGGAAAACAATGAAACACTGCTCTTTCAGGCACCATAGTTGAGCCTAGAGATAATCACAGAACATGAGGTAAGTCGGAAAGCAAAAGACATATCCTATGATATCACTTACAGGCATTATCTAACAACTGACACAAATGAACATATTTGCACAGAGAAAGACACTCACACACTTAGAAAACAAACTAGGCTTATCTAAAAGGAAAGGTGGGGGGAATGGAAAAATTAAGATTAGGGTTACCATACGTGTACAAATACCTATTAAATACACATAACAAAAAGACCGACCATATAGCAAGGGAGGTCTATGGAACACTCTGCAATAATTGACATGGGAAGGGGATCTGTGCATGAATATATATATATATATATATATATATATATATATATATATATATATATATGTTAGGCACAAATGAACCAGATTGTGTACACCTAGGACAAACAATATTCTAATCATTGCCCCTATTAAAAAAACTAAAACAACAAACAAGAAATAATGTAACATAAACTTATGGGGTTTTCTCCTGGCACATTCCATTTTAATTTACAACCTAGGAACAGGGATTCCAGAACGGCTCTGCTGCCCTAGTAACGAGATTTGTGAATGGAGAAATGCTGCCGCCTAGTGGCTGCTTACCACAACAGCAGCTTTAAACCCAGTGCTAATGGTCACTAAATATTCACACTCATTACAGGCCTGTGAATGACACCTGCCCTCAAAAACAATCCTGGGAGCGAATATTGACCAAAAAATTCAATTTTGAGGGCAACCTTTCAAGAAGACAATTTAAGAGGTTAATTGTATCCTACGGTTTTTTCATTGGCTCGTTAACAGAAATTTTAAAAGGTGTGGATAAATGAATCTTAGAAAGATTTAAGGACATGCAAGTCCAAATTACAAAAATCCTATCAGCTCACAACAGCCATATGACCATCAGCAAAAATTCTGCAAACAATAAATGCTGAAGGGGTTGTGGAAAAATGCCTAGGCTTGGTTCAACGTGGGACATGCTAAGAGCCAGTAAGGAAAACAGAAAGGAGGTGCATTGAAAAGGTAAGTACTGAGCTACCATTCAATCAAGCATACCCACTGCTGGGCCTATCGCCTGAGAGGATGAGAATCAAAAAGACACAGGCTGGACTTCACTGGTGGCGCAGTGGTTGAGAGTCTGCCGCCCAAGCAGGGGACACGGGTTTATGCCCCGGATCGGGAAAATCACACATGCCATGGAGCGGCTGGTCCCGTGAGCTATGGCTCCTGGGCCTGTGCGTCCAGAGCCTGTGCTCTGCAATCGGAGTGGCCATGGCAGTGAGTGGCCTACGTACTGCAAAACAAGAAAAAATCTGCCTGGCTTTCCTTCACTCCAGCAATATTTATCATAGCCGACACTTGGAAGCTACGAAAATGTCCATCAACAGAGGAATGCACAAAGAAGAAGTGGTCCATGTACACAATGGAATATGACTCCAATAAAAAAATATAAACTCAATCTAGAAAACAAACAACAGTAACAAAAAACACATCAGCTTTTGGGGGTTTATCCGGGCACATTCCACTCTAATTTATAACCGAGAAATACCACTGCAAGGTAGTCTGTTTCCCTAGTTAAAAGCTTGTGAAAAGCAGAAATGCTGCCACCCTCTGGCCGTGACCTGCAACAGCAGCTTTAGAACCTGTGCTAAGGGTCACTTCATATGCATCAGTACTGGAGGGCTGTAAATGAAAACTGCCCTCAGAATGTCATTAGGGAGGTAATGGCCAAAATATTTGTAAATGTCACACATACTTCACGAAAACAATTTGAAGAGGTAAGCTCTACTCACAGTTTGAAGAAAAAAAGGACATGCCAGAAAGCTCAATTTCAATGGATTATGAGACGCATGCAAATCCAACCACAAACATATAGCAGCTCACACTTGTCAGAATAAACTTCAGCAAAAAAATCTACAAACAATAAATGCTGAAGGTGCTGTGCACAAGTGCATACCCTCAACTTTAAGTGGGATGTGACCTGGTAAGAGCCACTAACGAGAACAGAATGGAGGTGCTTCTACTACGTAAATATTTTTCTACCATATGATCCAGCAGGCCCACTCCTGGGCCTATAACCTAAGAAGACAGAATTGGAAAGACACAGGGAGGCGAATGTGCATTGCCACAGCATTACAATTGCCAAGTCATGGAAGCAACCAAAAAGTCCATCAACATATGAGTGGACAAAGAAAACTGGTACATGTACAGACGGAGTATTGGCCAAGGAAAAAAAGGGGACGATGTCATTTGCAGCACGGTAGATGAGTCTAGAGGCAATCACACGACTTGTAGTTTGTCAGAAAGAGAAAGACACATATCGTATGATATCACTTTTAGGTATTACCTATAAATGGATACCAGTGAAGATATTTCCACAGAGAAGGGCAACCACTGATTCATTCAACAAACTTATGGTTCACCAATGGAAATTTGTGAGGATTGGATACATTAGGATATTGGGGTTAACAGACATATACAAACACAGGTGAAATATATCATCACCAAAGACCGACGGAATACCAAGAGAAGACTACTCAATATTCTGTCATAACGTAAATGGGAAAAGGATTCCAGGAAGAATAGACATATGTTTATGTGTAAAAGAACCACATCTTGCACACCTAGAACAAGCCAAACATTGTAATCAAAATAGCTGTGATAAAAATAAAAATTAAATTAAATAAACGAACAAGAAGTAGTGAGACCTATACTTAAGGGGCTTTTCCCTGGCACACGCCATTCTAAATTACAACCTAGAACACAACTTCCATTGAGGCTCTGTTGCCCTAGTAACCAGATTTGGTAAAGTAGAACTGCTGCCACCTTGTGGGCGTTTCACACAACAGCAGCTTTAATCCCAGCGTTAATGCTCAGTTGATATTCAAAATAATTGCAGGCCTGTAAATCACACCTGCACTGAAACAAATCCTGGGGTCGTATATCGACCAAAAAATTCAAAGGCATCCATATTTCAAACAGACAGTTTCAAGAGGCATAATTTATGCACATTTGTCTTCTGTTTCTTTTTCTTTCTTTCTTTTTTGTTAAAAAAACGGGAATGGAAAAAGGCTGAACATCAGGAATCAATAAAGCCATGCAAATCCAGTGTACACAAACGTTCACCTGACAGCCGTCAGAATGATCATCAGCAAAAAAAGTCTACAAATAATAAATGCTGAAGGGGTTTTAGAGAACTGCGTACCCTTTAGCTGCTGGTGGGATGCAACCTGGTAGCAGCCAGTAGTGAGAACAGAATGGAGGTGCGTTTAAGGGTAAAAATGGAGCTACCATGTGATCTGGTAGGCCCACTCATGGGCCTATCACCTGAGTAGACCAGAATCAAAAACACACAGGTTGGCAATTCTGCACTGCAGCAAGGTGTACCATAGCCAACCTGGAAGAAACCAAAATGTGCATCAACAGAAAAATGCACCAAGAAGAAGTTGTCCATGTACACAATGGAATATCAGCCATGAAAAAGCATGGAACAGTGCCGTTGGCACCACCATAGAAGGACCTAGAGATAATCACCACACTGGAAGTAAGAAAGAAACCGAAAGACAGACATCCTATGACATCACTTATAGGTGTTACCTAAGAATTGATACCCATGAAATAATTTCCAAGAGAGGGACACACATAGATTCAGAAAACCAAATTATGTTTAACCAAATGGAAAGGTGTAAGGAATGTATGAATTAGGATATGTGGGTTAACAGACATATACTAATACATATGAAATATATAATCACAAAATAGCTAAGGAATACGAAGAGAGGTCTACTCAACACTCTATAATAACATACACGGGAATGGATCCAAAGAGGAATAGACAGATACATTGATAGGATGAACCAGAAACTGTACACGTAGGAGAATCTACATTTTGATCCAATTTCCTCTGATAATTAATAAAAATAAAATTTAAAAAGCAAACAACAATTTAGGAGATATAAGCTCTTGGGGGTTTGCACTGGCACATTGCACTCTAATTCGCAGCTTACTAACACAATTTCCACGAAAGCTCTGTGGCCCAAATTCCCAGAGATCGAAATGTAGAAATGCTGCCGCCTTGTGGCCGTTTCCCACAAGAGGGGCTTTGAACCAACAGCTAATGGTCACTTAACACTCACAAGGATTCAGGGCTGTAAAGGACACGTGCCCTAAAAAATTGGGCGGAGGTAGGGAATGGCCAAAAATATTCAAAAGTGTTAAATTTTTTAAGGAGATTGGATGGAGGGGTAAGTTTTACTCACTCATTTTCGAAAAAGAGGAAAACGGATAAAAGCTCCACATCAGTAATTATTAGACTCATGCACATCTAAACTCCAAAATGATTTCAACTCACACATGTCAAGTACCATCAGCTGCAAGTCTACAAACATTAAATGCTGAAGGTGTTTGAGAGAACTGTGTACCCTCTAGCTGCTGGTGAGATGTAAAGTGGTGACAGCCAATAATGAGAATAGAAAGGAGCTGCGTTTAAAAGTAAAAATTGAGCCACCATTCCGTTCAGAAGGCCCACCGCTGAGACTCTCACCTGACAAGTCCAGAGTCGAGAAGGCACAGGCTTCAACAGCTGCACTGCAGGAATTTTCACAATAGCCAAGACACGGAAGCAACCAAAATGTCCATCACGATATCAGTTGAAAAAGAAGTGGTCCATGTACACAATAGAATATTAGCCATGGAAAACAATGAAACACTGCTCTTTCAGGCACCATAGTTGAGCCTAGAGATAATCACAGAACATGAGGTAAGTCGGAAAGCAAAAGACATATCCTATGATATCACTTACAGGCATTATCTAACAACTGACACAAATGAACATATTTGCACAGAGAAAGACACTCACACACTTAGAAAACAAACTAGGCTTATCTAAAAGGAAAGGTGGGGGGAATGGAAAAATTAAGATTAGGGTTACCATACGTGTACAAATACCTATTAAATACACATAACAAAAAGACCGACCATATAGCAAGGGAGGTCTATGGAACACTCTGCAATAATTTACATGGGAAGTGGACCTGTGCATGAATATATATATATATATATATATATATATATATATATATATATATATATATATGTTAGGCACAAATGAACCAGATTGTGTACGCCTAGGACAAACCATATTCTAATCATTGCCCCTATTAAAAAAACTAAAACAACAAACAAGAAATAATGTAACATAAACTTATGGGGTTTTCTCCTGGCACATTCCATTTTAATTTACAACCTAGGAACAGGGATTCCAGAAGGGCTCTGCTGCCCTAGTAACGAGATTTGGGAATGGAGAAATGCTGCCGCCTAGTGGCTGTTTACCACAACAGCAGCTTTAAACCCAGTGCTAATGGTCACTAAATATTCACACTCATTACAGGCCTGTGAATGACACCTGCCCTCAAAAACAATCCTGGGAGCGAATATTGACCAAAAAATTCAATTTTGAGGGCAAACTTTCAAGAAGACAATTTCAAGAGGTTAATTGTATTCTACGGTTTTTTCATTTGCTCGTTAACAGAAATTTTAAAAGGTGTGGAAAAATGAACCTTAGAAAGAATTAAAGACATGCAAATCCATATTACAAAAATCCTATCAGCTCACAACAGTCAGAATGACCATCAGCTAAAATTCTGCAAGCAATAAATGCTGAAGGGGTTGTGGAGAAATGTCTAGGCTTGGTTCAACGTGGGACATGGTAAGAGCCAGTAAGGAAAACACAAAGGAGGTGCATTGAAAAGGTACATACTGAGCTACCATTCAATCAAGCATACCCACTGCTGGGCCTATCGCCTGAGAGGATGAGAATCGAAAAGACACAGGCTGCACTTCACTGGTGGCGCAGTGGTTGAGATTCTGCCGCCCAAGCAGGGGACACGGGTATGCCCCGGTTCGGGAAAATCACACATGCCACGGAGCGGCTGGTCCCGTGAGCTATGGCTCCTGGGCCTGTGCGTCCAGATCCTGTGCTCTGCAATCGGAGTGGCCATGGCAGTGAGTGGCCTACGTACTGCAAAACAAGAAAAAAACATCCTGGCAATCCTGCACTCCAGAAATATTTATCATAGCCAACACTTGGAAGCTACGAAAATGTCCATCAACAGAGGAATGCACAAAGAAGAAGTGGTCCATGTACACCATGGAATATGACTCCAATAAAAAAATATAAACTCAATCTAGAAAACAAACAAAAGTAAAAAAAAAAACATCAGCTTTTGGGGGTTTATCCGGGCACATTCCACTCTAATTTCTAACCGAGAAATACCACTGCAAAGTAGTCTGTTTCCCTAGTTAAAAGCTTGTGAAAAGCAGAAATGCTGCCACCCTCTGGCCGTGACCTGCAACAGCAGCTTTAAAACCTGTGCTAAGGGTCACTTCATATGCACCAGTACTGGAGGGCTGTAAATGAAACCTGCCCTCAGAATGTCATTAGGCAGGTAATGGCCAAAATATTTCTAAATGTCACACATACTTCACGAAAACAATTGGAAGAGGTAAGCTCTACTCACAGTTTGAAGAAAAAAAGGACATGCCAGAAAGCTCAATTTCAATGGGTTATGAGACGCATGCAAATCCAACCACAAACATATAGCGGCTCACACTTTTCAGAATAAACTTCAGCAAAAAAAATCTACAAACAATAAATGCTGAAGGTGTTGTGCAGAAGTGCATACCCTCAACTTTAAGTGGGATGTGACCTGGTAAGAGCCACTAACGAGAACAGAATGGAGGTGCTTTTACTACATAAATATTTTTCTACCATATGATCCAGCAGGCCCACTCCTGGGCCTATAACCTAAGATGACTGAATTGGAAAGACACAGGGAGGCGAATGTGCAATGCCACAGCATTACAATTGCCAAGTCATGGAAGCAACCAAAAAGTCCATCAACATATGAGTGGACAAAGAAAACTGGTACATGTACAGACGGAGTATTGGCCAAGGAAAAAAAGGGCACGATGTCATTTGCAGCACGGTAGATGAGTCTAGAGGCAATCACACGACTTGTAGTATGTCAGAAAGAGAAAGACACATATCGTATGGTATCACTTTTAAGTATTACCTATAAATGGATACCAGTGAAGATATTTCCACAGAGAAGGGCAACCACTGATTCATTCAACAAACTTATGGTTCACCAATGGAAATTTGTGAGGATTGGATACATTAGGATATTGGGGTTAACAGACATATACAAACACAGGTGAAATATATCATCACCAAAGACTGATGGAATACCAAGAGAAGACTACTCAACATTCTGTCATAACGTACATGGGAAAAGGATTCCAGGAATAATAGACATATGTTTATGTGTAAAAGAACCACATCTTGCACACCTAGAACAAGCCAAACATTGTAATCAAACTTTCTGTGATAAAAAATAAAAAATAAAATTAAAAATACGAATAAGATATAGTGAGACAAACTTAAGGGGCTTTCTCCTGGCACATTCCATTGTAAATTACAACCTAGAACAGGACTTCCTTTGAGTTTCTGTTGTCCTAGTAACCAGATTTGGTAAGGGAGAACTGCTGCCGCCCTGTGGCCATTTCATACAAGAGCAGCTTTAATTCCAGCGCTAATGGTCAGTTGATATTCAAAATAATTGCAGGCCTGTAAATGACACCTGCCCTGAAAACAAATCCTGGGGTCGTATATCGACCAAAAAATTCAAAAGACGTCCATATTTCAAACCGACAGTTTCAAGAGGCATATTTTATGCACAGTAGTGTTCTGCTTCTTCTTCTTTCTTTCTTTTTTTGTTACAAAAACGGGAATGGACAAAGGCAACCTTCAGAATGGGAGAAAATATTTGCAAACGAATCAATGGACAAAGGTTTAATCTCCAGTATATATAATCAGCTCATGCAGCTTAATAGTAAAAAACACAAACAACCCAATACAAAAATGTGCAGAAGATCTAAATAGACATTTCTTCAAAGAAGACACAGAGATGGCCAAGACGCACATGAAAAGCTGCTCAACATCACTAATTATTAGAGTAATGCAAATGAAAACTACAATGAGGTATCACCTCACACTTGTTAGCATGGGCATCATCAGAAAATCTACAAACAACAAATGCTGGGGAGGGTGTGGACAAAAGGAACCCTCTTCCACTATTGGTGGGAATGTAAATTGATACAGTCACTATGGAGAACAGTATGGAGGTTCCTTAAAAAACTAAAAATAGAATTACCATATGATCCAGCCATCCCACTTCTGGGCATATACCCAGAGAAAACCATAAATCAAAAAGACACATTCACCACAATGTTCATTGCAGCACTATTTACAATAGCCAGGTAATGGAAGCAACCTAAATGCCCACAGACAGACGGATGGATAAAGATGTGGTACATATACAAAATGGAATATTACTCAGCCATAAAAAGGAATGAAACTGGGTCATTGTAGAGACATCGATGGATCTAGAGACTGTCATACAGAGTGAAGTAAGTCAGAAAGAGAAAAACCAATATTGTATATTAATGCATATATGTGGAACCTAGAAAAATGGTACAGATGAACCGGTTTGCAGGGCAGAAATAGAGACACAGAGGTAGAGAACAAACGTATGGACACCAAAGGGGGAAAGCCATGGGGTGGTGGTGGTGGGATGAGTTGGGAGATTGGGATTGACCTGTATACATGTATATGCATAAAATAGATAACTAATAATAACCTCCTGTATACAAAAATAAATAAAATTAAATTTCAAAATTTTTAAAAATAAATAAAATTTAAAAATAAAACAGAAAAATGTTCTTCTCTTCACACAGATGTATTTATATGAATGAATTATTTCCATATTTATATCTATAAATACATAAAAGAGAAATAAAATCTAACTTAAACCAAAAGAGAAAAAAAAAACAGAACCCACCAGTTATACAAGGAAAGCCCTATCAGGGCACTTGCTCCAGCAGTAAACAATTCTGAAGTTAGTCAGAGGTGGGGAATCATCTCTGATGCAACCAGCAGCCCCCCCCGCAAGGAGGGTCCTCATTGCAAAGCTGGGGGACCGTGCCAAGGCGTCTGTGAGTAAACGTGAGCTGAGCCCCAGGCCAGCTGCTGCTGAACTGTTCCCACCCTTCCCAGGGAAAACACCTGAATATGTACAAGGACTTGAAAGCCTAGAGGAAGGGCCGTGGAGCCACACCAGCGACAGCACGCAAGCCGACTTGGTGCCTGCAGGCCAGCCAGGATGGTCCTGGACCCAGGCGCTCTTCTGGAAGCTTTCCATTTCCCTGCCTGAGATACCCCTCCTATCCCGGCCCTCACTGCTTGTTTCCTTCCTCACCTCTGCCCGGGGAGAAATTCCAGTGGAAGGTATGGGTGACACATCCTCTTCTTTAGCAGGTGGCAGCCTGGCAACTCCTGCAGAAAGTAGAGCAGAGCCCCACTCACACCGGGCCACCCACAAAGCCGTGGCCCCTCACTCACTCCCACCAGCACAGCCCCGAGACTGCTGTTGGGGCAGAGAAAATGGCGTCAGGCACAGCTGCAGGGGCACTTGCTGCCTGGAGCCATGTTTATATTAACCTCAAACCAGGCACACCTGGGGAGGGCTGGCCGGCAGTGTCAGGCTACCCAGTTCAGCCAATCCTCACCCCTCAGGGACTCACATTGCAGAAAATGGACCTCGCTGAACCGGCCAGGTCCAAGGAACAGGTGTGGGCTCCTGAGAGTCAGGATAGACAAGGGGCTGCAGCTCTGGCTTGTTTTCTAATCATTTTATCTGACCCATGAGTGGGAGACAACTTCAAGAAGACCCTCTCCTAATGAGAGGAACCCAGGAGTCAGGGAGAGGAGGGGTGATGGGTAGAGACAGAGGCCTGGCGCCCCAGCTGCAGTGGAAGTCTCTGAAAGACCAGGCAAAGGGAGGCCACACAGAGTGATGCCCAAGGTCACAGGCCTGTCAGAGCTGCTGTTTGTTAGTTCAAGTCCTGCACTGAGGTGCTCTGGTCAGCTCTGAGTGACAGTTGATCTGGGGTGCTTTGCAATGAGGGCTATGTGCACGGTTCCTGTGTGCCCAGACCTGATGGGCTATCTGTCCAGAGGAGCTCTGTATCCTGGGAGGGGCCTGACCACGAGAGCCCCATTGGCGGTGGGTAAGGGGTTCTTGCCCAGGTGAGCTACATATCCTGGAATTGCCCTGACCACGAGAGCCCCATGGGCTGCTGGGGACATGGTAAACGATGTCAGTGAAGCCAACGAGGATATACATCCAGTAGTCCCTAATTCCTACACCCTGCTGCTCATTCTACCATCCACCAGGACATGGGATTCTGTACTAGACTTCAATGATGTCTTCTTCTGTATTCCATTCATCCCAGAAAGGCTCAGCTGCCCAAGTAACCAGATTTGGGAATGGAGAAATGCTGCCGCCTTGTGGCCGTTTCCCAAAACAGCAGCTTTAAACCCAGTGCTAATGGTCACTAAATATTCACACTCATTGCAGCCTCTAAATGACACCTGCCCTCAAAAACAATCCTGGGGTCAAAAATTGACCAAAAAATTCAAAAGAGGGCAACAATCCAAGAAGACAATTTCAAGAGGTTAATTGTACTCTCCGTTTTTTTTCTGTTTTTCTGTACCAGAAATTTCAAAAAGGCATGGAAAAATGCTGAACATTAGGAATAATTAAAGAGATGCAAATCCAAATTAAAAAAACCTATCAGCTCTCACCAGTCAGAATGGCCATCAGCAAAAATTCTGCAAACAATAAATGCTGAAGGGGTTGTGGAGAAATTCCTACCCTTGGTTCAACGTGGGACATGGTAAGAGGCAGTAATGAAAACAAAAAAGAGGTGCCTTGTAAAGGTAATACCTGAGATACCATTCAATCAAGCATACCCACTGCTGGCCCTATCGCCTGAGTGGATGAGAATCAAAAACACACAGGCTGGGCTTCACTGGTGGCGCAGTGGTTGAGAGTCCGCCTGCCAATGCAGGGGACACGGGTTCATGCCCCGGGTCGGGAAGATCCCACATGAGGAGGAGCGCCTGGTACCGTGAGCTATGGCTGCTGCGCATGCGCATCCGGAGCCTGTGCTCTGCAATGGGAGGGTCCACGGCAGTGAGAGGTCCACGTACCGCAAAAAAAATCCACACGCTGGCAATACTGCAGTCCAGCAATATTTACCATAGCCAACACTTGGAAGCTACGAAAATGTCCATCAACAGAGGAATGCACAAAGAAGAAGTGGTCCATGTACACAATGGAATATCACTCTAATAAAAAATATATAAACTCAATTGATAACACAAACATAAGTAAGGAGACATCAGCTTTTGGGGGCACATTACAATCTAATATATAACCGAGGAACACCACTGCCAGGACGGTCTGTTTCCCTACTTACCAGATTGGGAAAAGCAGAAATGCTGCCGCCCTTTGTTCATTACCTGAAACAGCAGCTTTAAAACCTGTGCTAAGGGTCACTTCAAATGCACCAGTACTGGAGGGCTGTAAATGAAACCTTCCCTCAAAATGTCTTGAGGGAGATAATGGACAAAATATTTCTAAATGTCACACATACTTCATGAAAACAATTTGAAGAGGTAAGCTGTACTCACAGTTTGAAGAAAAATAGGGCATGCCAGAAAGCTCAATTTCAAGGGATTATGAGGCGAATGCAAATCCAACCACAAAGTGGTATCAGCACACACTAGTCAGAATAAACATCAGCAAAACAAATCTACAAACAAAAAATGCTGAAGGTGTTGTGGCGAAGTGAATTCCCTCAACTTTAAGTGGGACGTAACCTGATAAGAGCCACTAATGAGAACAGAATGGAGGTGCCTCTACTAGGTAAACATTTTGCTACCATATGATCCAGCAGGCCCACTCTTGGGCCTATAAACTAAGAAGACAGAATTGGAAAGACACAGGTAGGCAAATGTACATTGCCAAAGCATTACAATAGCCATGACATGGAAGCAACCAAAAACTCCATCAACAGATGAGTGGTCAAATAAGAACAGGTATATGTACAGACAGAATATTAGACAAGGAAAAAAGGACACAATGCCATTTGCAGCACCGTAGATGAGTCTAGAGGAAATCACGTGACTTGTAGTAAGTCAGAAAGAGAAAGACACATATCATGTGATATCACTTATAGGTGTTACCTATAAATTGATACGCATGAAATAATTTCCAAGAGAAGGACATGCATAGATTCAGAAAACCAGATTCTATTTAACCAAATGGAAAGGTGTAAGGAATGTATGAATTAGGATATGGGGGTTAACAGACATATACTAATACTTATGAAATATATAATCACAAAATACCTATGGAATACAAAGAGAGGTCTACACAACACTCTATAATAAAATACACGGGAAAGGATCCAAAGACGAATACACAGATAAATGGACAGGATGAACCAGAAACTGTAAACCTAGGAGAATCTACATTTTAATCAAATTTGTTCTGATAATTAATAAAAATTAAATTTAAAAAGCAAACAACAATTTAGGAGATATAAGTTCTTGGGCATTTGCACTGGCACACTGCACTCTAATTTGCAGCTTACTAACACGATTGCCACGAAAGCTCTGTGGCCCAAAATCCCAGAGTTGGAAATGTAGAAATGCTGCCGCCTTGTGGCCGTTTCCCACAAGAGTGGCTTTAAACCCACAGCTAATGGTCACTTAACATTCACAAGGATTCAGGGCTGTAAAGGACACCTGCCCTAAAAAATTGTGCGGAGGTAGGGAATGGCCAAAAAAATTCAAAACTGTCCAATTTTTCAAGGAGATTGTATGGAGGGGTAAGTTTTACTCACTCATTTTCAAAAAAGAGGAAAATGGATAAAAGCTCAACATCAGTAATTATTACACTCATGCAAATCTAACCTCCAAAATGATTTCAACTCACACATGTCAACTACCATCAGCTGGAAGTCTACAAACATTAAATGCTGAAGGTGTTTGAGAGAACTGTGTACCCTCTAGCTGCTGGTGAGATGTAAAGTGGTGACAGCCAATAATAAGAATAGAAAGGAGCTGGGTGTAAAAGTAAAAATTGAGCCACCATTCCATTCAGCAGGCCCGCCACTGAGACTCTCACCTGACAAGTCCAGAGTCGTCAAGGCACAGGCTTCAACAGCTGCACTGCAGGAATTTTCACAATAGTCAAGACACGGAAGCAAGCAAAATGTCCATCACCATATCAGTTCAAAAAGAAGAAGTGGTCCATGTACACAATGGAGTATTAGCCATGGAAAACAATGAAACACTGCTCTTTGAGGCACCATAGTTGAGCCTAGGGATAATCACAGAACATGAGGTAAGTCGGAAAGCAAAAGACATATCCTATGATATCACTTATAGGCGTTATCTAACAACTGACACAAAAGAACATATGTGCACAGAAAAAGACACTCACACACGTAGAAAACAAACTATGCTTACCCAAAAGGAAAGGTGGGGGGAATGGAAAAGTTAAGATTAGTGTTACCATACGTGTACAAATACCTGTTAAATACACATAACAAAAAGACCGACCATATAGCAAGGGAGGTCTATGGAACACTCTGTAATAATTTACATGGGCAGTGGAACTGTACATGAATATATATATATATGATATGCACAAATGAACCAGATTGTGTACACGAAGGACAAGCAATATTCTAATCATTATCCCAATTAAAAAACCTAAAACAACAAACAGGAA
Organism: Mesoplodon mirus; assembly: GCF_964341445.2. Classification (NCBI taxonomy): domain Eukaryota; kingdom Metazoa; phylum Chordata; class Mammalia; order Artiodactyla; family Ziphiidae; genus Mesoplodon; species Mesoplodon mirus. The sequence goes on from NC_138981.1 coordinate 145,784,795, forward strand.
ATAATGTAACATAAACTTATGGGGGTTTCTCCTGGCACATTCCATTTCAATTTACAACTTAGGAACAGGGGTTCCAGAACGGCTCTGCTGCCCTAGTAACCAGATTTGGGAATGGAGAAATGCTGCCGCCTAGTGGCCGTTTACCACAACAGCAGCTTTAAACGCAGTGCTAATGGTCACTAAATATTCACACTCATTACAGGCCTGTGAATGACACCTGCCCTCAAAAACAGTCCTGGGGGCGAATATTGACCAAAACATCAATTTTGAGGGCAACCTTTCAAGAAGACAATTTAAGGACGTTAATTGTATTCTCCATTTTTTTCATTTTTTCTTTAAAAGAAATTTTAAAAGGTGTGGGAAAATGAACCTTAGAAAGAATTAAAGACATGCAAATCCAAATTACAAAAGTCCTATCAGCTCACACCAGTCAGAATGGCCATCAGCAAAAATTCTGCAAACAATAAATGCTGACGGGGTTGTGGAGAAATGCCTAGCCTTGGTTCAACGTGGGACATGGTAAGAGCCAGTAAGGAAAACACAAAGGAGGTGCCTTGAAAAGGTAAATACTGAGCTACCATTCAATCAAGCATGCCCACTGCTGGGCCTATCGACTGAGAGGATGAGAATCAAAAAGACACAGGCTGGACTTCACGAGTGGCACAGTGGTTGACGGTCTTCCGCCGAAAAAGGGGACACGGGTTCATGCCCTGTTTCGGGAAAATGACACACACCGCGGAGCGGCTGGTCCCGTGAGCTATGGCTGCTGGGCCTGTGCGTCCAGAGCCTGTGCTCTGCAATGGGAGTAGCCATGGCAGTGAGTGGCCCACGTACCGCAAAAAATAAAAAAAAAAACACAGACTGGCAATCCTACACTCCAGCAATATTTGTCATAGCCAACACGTGGAAGCTGTGAAAATGTCCATCAACAGAGGAATGCACAAAGAAAAAGTGGTCCATGTACACAAGGGTATATGACTCCAATAAAAAAATATAAATTCAAGGTAGAAAACAAACATAAGTAAAGAAACATCAGCTTTTCGGTGTTTATCCAGGCACATTCCACTCTAATTTATAACCGAGGAATACCACTGCAAGGTAGTCTGTTTCCCCAGTTCAAAGTTTGGGAAAAGCAGAAATGCTGCCACCCTCTGTCCGTGACCTGCAACAGCAGCTTTAAAACCTGTGCTAAGGGTCACTTCATATGCATCAGTACTGGAGGGCTGTAAATGAAACCTTCCCTCAAAATGTCTTGAGGTGGGTAATGGCCAAAATATTTCTAAATGTCACACATACTTCAAGAAAACAGTTTGAAGAGGTAAGCTGTATTCACAGCTTGAAGACAAAAAGGACATGCCAGAAAGCTCAATTTCAATGGATTATGAGACGCATGCAAATCCAACCACAAACATGGACCAGCTCACACTAGTCAGAATAAACCTCAGCAAAAAAACTACAAAAAATAAATGCTGAAGGTGTTGTGCAGAAGTGCATACCCTCAACGTTAAGTGGGACGTGACCTGGAAAGAGCCACTAATGAGAACAGAATGGAGGTGCCTTTACAAGGTAAACATTTTGCTACCTTATGATCCAGCCGGCCCACTCCTGGGGCTATAACCTAAGAAGACAGAATTGGAAAGACACAGGCAGGCAAATGTGCATTGCCACAGCATTACAATAGCCAAGTCATGGAAGCAACCAAAAAGTCCATCAACATATGAGTGGACAAAGAAGAACTGGTACATGTACAGACAGAGTATTAGCCAAGGAAATAAAGGACACGATGCCATTTGCAGCACCGTAGATGAGTCTAGAGGTAATCACACAACTTGTAGTATGTCAGAAAGAGAAAGACACATATCCTATGATATCACTTATAGGTATTACCTATAAATTCATACCAGTGAAGATATTTCCACACAGAAGGGCAACCACAGATTCATTAAACAAACTTATGGTTCCCCAATGGAAATTTGTGAGGATTGGATACATTAGCATATTGGGGTTAAGAGACGTATACAAACACAGGTGAAATATATAATCACCAAAGACCTACGGAACACCAAGCAAAGACTACTCAACATTCTGTCATAACGTACATGGGAAAAGGATTCCAGGAAAAAAAGACATATTTGTATGTGTCAAAGAACCACATCTTGCACACCTAGAACAAGCCAAACATTGTAATCAAACTTGCTGTGGTAAAAATAAAAGTTAAATGTAAACAAATGAACAAGAAGTAGGGAGACATCTACTTAAGGGGCTTTTTCCTGGCACATTCCATTCTAAATTACAACCTAGAACACGACTTCCATTGAGGCTCTGTTGCCCTAGTCACCAGAGTTGGTAAAGTAGAACTGCTGCCACCTTGTGGGCGTTTCACACAACAGCAGCTTTCATCCCAGCATCAATGGTCAGTTGATATTCAAAATAATTGCAGGCCTGTAAATCACACCTGCCCAGAAAACCAATCCTGGGGTCATATGTCGACCAAAAAATTCAAAAGGCGTCCATATTTCAAACCGACAGTTTCAAGAGGCATAATTTATGTACATTTGTCTTCTGTTTCTTTTTCTCTGTTTCTTTTTTCTTAAAAAAACAGGAATGGAAAAAGGCTGAACATCAGGAATTAATAAAGCCATGCAAATCCAGTGTACACAAACGTTCACCTCACAGCCGTCAGAATGATCATCAGTAAAAATTGTCTACAAACAATAAAGGCTGAAGGGGTTTTAGAGAACTGCGTACCCTTTAGCTGCTGGTGGGATGTAACCTGGTAACAGCCAGTAGTGAGAGCAGAATGGAGGTGCGTTTACGGGTAAAAATGGAGCTACCATGTGATGTGGTAGGCCCACTCATGGGACTATCACCGGAGTAGACCAGAATCAAAAAGACACAGGCGGGCAATCCCGCACTGCAGCAAAATGTACCATAGCCAGGACCTGGAAGAAACCAAAATGTGCATCAACAGAAAAATGCACCAAGAAGAAGTCGCCCATGTACACAATATAATATTAGCCATGAAAAAGCATGGAACTGTGCCGTTGGCACCACCACAGAAGGACCAAGTGATAATCACCCAACTTGAACTAAGAAAGAAACCGAAAGGCCGACATCCTATGACGTCACTTATAGGTGTTACCTAAAAATTGATACTCATGAAATAATCTCCAAGAGAAGGACACACATAGATTCAGAAAACCAAATTATGTTTAACCAAATGGAAAGGTGTAAGGAATGTATGAATTAGGATATGGGGGTTAACAGACATATACTACTACATAGGAAATATATAATCACAAAATACCTAGGGAATACAAAGAGAGGTCTACTCAACACTCTATAATAACATACACGGGAAAGGATCCAAACAGGAATAGACAGATACACAGATAGGATGAACCAGAAACTGTACACCTAGGAGAATCTACATTTTGATCAAATTTGCTCTGATAATTTAAAAACGTAAATTTAAATAACAAACAACAATTTAGGAGATATAAGCCCTTGGGGGTTTGCGCTGGCACATTCCACTCTAATTCGCAGCTTACTAACATGATTGCCAGGAAAGCTCTGTGTCCCAAAAACCCAGAGTTGGAAATGTAGAAATGCTGCCGCCTCGTGGCCGTTTCCCACAAGAGCAGCTTTAAACCCACAGCTAATGGTCACTTAACATTCACAAGGATTCAGGGCTGTAAAGGACACCTGCCTTAAAAAATTGTGCGGAGGTAGGGAATGGCCAAATATTTTCAAAACTCTCAAATTTTTCAAGGAGATTGTATGGAGGGGTAAGTTTTACTCACTCACTTTCAAAAAAGAGGAAAATGGATAAAAGCTCCACATCAGTAATTATTAGACTCATGCAAATCTAACCTCCAAAAAGGTTTCAACTCACACATGTCAACTACCATCAACTAAAAGTGTAAAAACATTACATGCTGAAGGGGTTTAGAGAACTGTGTACCCTCTAGCTGCTGGTGAGATGTAAATTGGTGACAGCCAATAATGAAAATAGAGAGGAGCTGTGTTTAAAAGTAAAAATTGAGCCACCATTCCGTTCAGCAGGCCCACCGCTGAGACTCTCACCTGACAAGGTCAGAGTCGAGAAGGCACAGGCTTCAACAGCTGCACTGCAGGAATTTTCACAATAGCCAAGACACGGAAGCAACCAAAATGTCCATCACCATATCAGTTGAAAAAGAAGAAGTGGTTCATGTACACAATAGAATATCAGCCATGAAAAACAATGAAACACTGCTCTGTGAGGCACCATAGATGACCCTAGAGATAATCACAGAACATGAGGTAAGTCGGAAAGCAAAAGACATATCCTATGATATCACTTACCGGCGTTATCGAACAACTGACACAAATGAACTTATTTGCACAGAGAAAGACACTCACACACTTAGAAAACAAACTATGCTTATCTAAAAGGAAAGGTGGGGGGAATGGAAAAATTAGAGATTAGGGTTACCATACGTGTACAAATACCTAATAAATACATATATCAAAAGACCGACCGTATAGTAAGGGAGGTCTATGGAACACTCTGCAATAAATTACATGGGAAGTGGATCTGTAAATGAATATATATATATAGATATACATATAGTTAGACATATGTATGTTATGCACAAATGAACCAGATTATCTGCACCTAGCACAAACAATATTCTAATCATTACCCCAATTAAAAAAACTAAAAAACAAACAGGAAATAATGTAACATAAACTTATGGGGGTTTCTCCTGGCACATTCCATTTCAATTTACAACTTAGGAACAGGGATTCCAGAAGGGCTCTGCTGCCCTAGTAACCAGATTTGGGAATGGAGAAATGCTGCCGTCTAGTGGCCGTTTAACACAACAGCAGCTTTAAACGCAGTGATAATGGTCACTAAATATTCACACTCATTACAGGCTTGTGAATGACACCTGCCCTCAAAAACAGTCCTGGGGGCGAATATTGACCAAAACATCAATTTTTGAGGGCAACCTTTCAAGAAGACAATTTCAGGACGTTAATTGTATTCTCCATTTTTTTCATTTTTTTCTTTAACAGAAATTTTAAAAGGTGTGGGAAAATGAACCTTAGAAAGAATTAAAGACATGCAAATCCAAATTACAAAAGTCCTATCAGCTCACACCAGTCAGAATGGCCATCAGAAAAAATTCTGCAAACAATAAATGCTGTAGGGGTTGTGGAGAAATGCCTAGCTTGGTTCAATGTGGGACATGGTAAGAGCCAGTAAGGAAAACACAAAGGAGGTGCCTTGAAAAGGTAAATACTGAGCTACCATTTATTGAAGCATGCCCACTGCTGGGCCTATCGACTGAGAGGATGAGAATCAAAAAGACACAGACTGGACTTCACTAGTGGCACAGTGGTTGACGGTCTTCCGCCGAAGAAGGGGACACGGGTTCATGCCCTGGTTCGGGAAAATGACACACGCCTTGGAGCGGCTGGTCCCGTGAGCTATGGCTGCTGGGCCTGTGCGTCCAGAGCCTGTGCTCTGCAATGGGAGTAGCCATGGCAGTGAGTGGCCCACGTACCACAAAAAAGAAAAAAAAACACAGACTGGCAATCCTACACTCCAACAATATTTATCACAGCCAACACTTGGAAGCTATGAAAATGTCCATCAACAGAGGAATGCACAAAGAAAAATTGGTCCATGTACACAATGGTATATGACTCCAATAAAACAATATAGATTCAATGTAGAAAACAAACATAAGTAAAGAAACATCAGCATTTCGGGGTTTATCCAGGCACATTCCACTCTAATTTATAACCGAGGAATACCACTGCAAGGTAGTCTGTTTCCCTAGTTAAAAGTTTGGGAAAAGCAGAAATGCTGCCACCCTCTGTCCGTGACCTGCAACAGCAGCTTTAAAACCTGTGCTAAGGGTCACATCATATGCATCAGTACTGGAGGGCTGTAAATGAAACCTTCCCTCAAAATGTCTTGAGGGGGGTAATGGCCAAAATATTTCTAAATGTCACACATACTTCAAGAAAACAGTTTGAAGAGGTAAGATGTACTCACAGCTTGAAGACAAAAAGGACATGCCAGAAAGCTCAATTTCAATGGATTATGAGACGCATGCAAATCCAACCACAAACATGGACCAGCTCACACTAGTCAGAATAAACCTCAGCAAAAAAACTACAAACAATAAATGCTGAAGGTGTTGTGCAGAAGTGCATACCCTCAACGTTAAGTGGGACGTGACCTGGAAAGAGCCACTAATGAGAACAGAATGGAGGTGCCTTTACAAGGTAAACATTTTGCTACAATATGATCCAGCAGGCCCACTCCTGGGCCTATAACCTAAGAAGACAGAATTGGAAAAACACAGGCAGGCGAATGTGCATTGCCGCAGCATTACAATAGCCAAGTCATGGAAGCAACCAAAAAGTCCATCAACAGATGAGTGGACAAAGAAAACTGGTACATGTACAGACAGAGTATTGGCCAAGGAAAAAAAGGACACGATGTCATTTGCAGCACTGTAGATGAGTCTACAGGCAATCACACAACTTGTAGTATGTCAGAAAGAGAAAGACACATATCGTATGATATCACTTTTAGGTATTACCTATAAATGGATACCAGTGAAGATATTTCCACAGAGAAGGGCAACCATTGATTCATTCAACAAACTTATGGTTCACCAATGGAAATTTGTGAGGATTGGATACATTAGGATATTGGGGTTAACAGACATATACAAACACAGGTGAAATATATCATCACCAAAGACCTACGGAATACCAAGAGAAGACTACTCAACATCCTGTCATAACGTACATGGGAAAAGGATTCCAGGAAGAATAGACATATGTTTATGTGTAAAAGAACCACATCTTGCACACCTAGAACAAGCCAAACATTGTAATCAAACTTGCTGTGATAAAAATAAAAATTAAATTAAATAAACGAACAAGAAGTAGTGAGACATATACTTAAGGGGCTTTTCCCTGGCACATGCCATTCTAAATTACAACCTAGAACACAACTTCCATTGAGGCTCTGTTGCCCTAGTAACCAGATTTGGTAAAGTAGAACAGCTGCCACCTTGTGGGCGTTTCACACGACAGCAGCTTTAATCCCAGCGTTAATGCTCAGTTGATATTCAAAATAATTGCAGGCCTGTAAATCACACCTGCACTGAAAACAAATCCTGGGGTCGTATATAGACCAAAAAAATTCAAAGGCATCCATATTTCAAACCGACAGTTTCAAGAGGCATAATTTATGCACATTTGTCTTCTGTTTCTTTTTCTTTCTTTTTTCTTTTTTTTTCAGCTTTCAAACTACTATTTATTTAATCATGTGTTCATTCCACAGATAATTTTTAAAGTGTCTACTATGTACTAATTGCAAGTTAGGTCCCAGGATTACAGCAATGAGTTAAACAGGTAAAATCCCCTGACCTTATGGAACTTAAAGCCTAGTGGGTGACTCGGTCAATAATCCACTTCATAGATAAGTACGTAGTTATAATACAGGGTACAGTGAGAGGGCTATCAAAGGGCTCTAATTTAGGCTGGAGTTCAGAGAGGTTCCCCATGAAGAAATGATAGTTTACTTCTCAGGTACTTAATAAACAAAAGTGGTAAAATTAAATGGAAGTGTTTAAATGAACAGAGTTAGGCACCACTTTTAATTACATACATACATATACACACACATAAAATAGATCCCAACTTTCTAAATAAATTATAAGTAAATTGAACGCAAAATTTGTTAATAATGTTAAAGTAGTGCATATTCCAGAAATAAAGTCATGATGAGTAGCAAAAAAATCTAGGTACTGTTAATGTCATCACATTAATACATGTTTTAATGGTGATTTAAATGGCTATAGAAAAGGCATCTATGAAAAAAAACTGCTTAGTAAATTAGTAAAATAAGGAAAATCCTTAACCTAATGAGAGAAGGATTTTTTAAAGATCCTTTAGCAAATATATTTAATGATAAAACTTTAAAGTTAAAGTTTGGAGACCACAACTATTGCACATTGTTCTATAAGTGCTAGTCAATAGAATAAGAAAAGAATAAGCAGTGTAAGAATTAGAGAATGGGTCAGATAGACTGCACATCAGTCAATCTGTTTTGGTTTGGAAATTTAAAAAGTTAACCATATTGTCCACTTCTGAAAGGAAGAGAATGTTTGTCATTATTTGCAAATGATATGATAATCTTATCAAAATCAAGGCAAGGAATGGAAAAACTATGAATAAGATAATTCAGCAGAAATTTCCGGTAAGATAAAAAGTCAGCATAACAACTCAAAAGTATTTCTTTTACCAATTTTTTTATACCACGTCATTCTCAAGAGCAGCAAATATTGTAAATACTTTTTTTCTTTTTCTTTTTTTGCGGTACACGGGCCTCTCCCGCTGCGGAGCACAGGCTCCTGATGCGCAGGCTCAGTGGCCATGACTCATAGGCCCAGACGCTCCACGGCATGTGGGATCTTCCCGGACCGGGGCATGAACCCTCGTCCCCTGCATCAGCAGGCGGACTCTCAACCACTGTGCCACCAGGGAAGCCCGCAAATATTATAAAATGTCAAGAAATTAATTTTTTCGGGCTTCCCTTGTGGCACAGTGGTTGAGAGACTGCATGCTGATGCAGGGGACACGGGTTCTTGCCCCGGTCCGGGAGGATCCCACATGCCGCGGAGTGGCTGGGCCCGTGAGCCATGGCCGCTGAGCCTACACGTCTGGAGCCTGTGCTCCGCAACGGGAGAGGTCACAGCAGTGAGAGGCCCGTGTAACGCAAAAAAAAAAAAAAGAAATTAATTTTTTCAATGTTAGATTTTTATACAGAAATTCTGAAATTTTGTGAAGGGCATAATAAGAAAATCTGAATAAATAAAGATTATTTTCAAGGGAGAAAGGGCACATTTTAATAAAAATATCTCCTTACGTTAAGCTACATATTTAATAAGTTCCAATAAAATTACAAAATGATTTCTTCAGCAAATTTGATAACCTGAATCCAAAGATCATGTAAGTCAAAATACATGAATATCTAAGGCAATTTTTTTTTATCTCCCTGAAGGACCTTCTCTCTTATTTCCTATTTTAATTTTTTTTTATTTATTTTTACTTTTTTATTTTTTATTTTTATTTTTTTTTAATTTTTTGCTTTATAACAAATTTAATCAGTTATACATATACATGTTTCCATATCCCCTCCCTTTTGCGTCTCCCTCCCACTCTTTCTTTTTTCTTAAAACAACGGGAATGGAAAAAGGCTGAACATCAGGAATCAATAAAGCCATGCAAATCCAGTGTACACAAACGTTCACCTGACAGCCGTCAGAATGATCATCAGCAAAAAAAGTCTACAAAAAATAAATGCTGAAGGGGTTTTAGAGAACTGCGTACCCTTTAGCTGCTGGTGGGTTGCAACCTGGTAAGAGCCAGTCGTGAGAACAGAATGGAGGTGCGTTTAAGGGTAAAAATGGAGCTACCATGTGATCTGGTAGGCCCACTCATGGGCCTATCACCTGAGTAGACCAGAATCAAAAACACACAGGCTGGCAATCCTGCACTGCAGCAAGGTGTACCATAGCCAAACCTGGAAGAAACCAAAATGTGCATCAACAGAAAAATGCACCAAGAAGAAGTCGTCCATGTACACAATGGAATCTTAGCCATGAAAAAGCATGGAACAGTGCCGTTGGCACCACCATAGAAGGACCTAGCGATAATCACCACACTGGAAGTAAGAAAGAAACCGTAAGACAGACATCCTATGACATCACTTATAGGTGTTACCTAAGAATTGATACCCATGAAATAATTTCCAAGAGAAGGACACGCATAGATTCAGAAAACCAAATTATGTTTAACCAAATGGAAAGGTGTAAGGAATGTATGAATTAGGATATGGGGGTTAACAGACATATACTAATACATAGGAAATATATAATCACAAAATACCTAAGGAATACAAAGAGAGGTCTACTCAACACTCTATAATAACATACACGGGAATGGATCCAAAGAGGAATATAGACAGATACATTGATAGGATGAACCAGAAACTGTACACCTCGGAGAATCTACATTTTGATCAAATTTCCTCTGATAATTAAATTTAAAAAGCAAACAACAATTTAGGAGATATAAGCTCTTGGGGGTTTGCACTGGCACATTGCACTCTAATTCGCAGCTTACTACCACGATTGCCACGAAAGCTCTGTGGCCCAAAATCCCAGAGTTGGAAATGTAGAAATGCTGCCGCCTTGTGGCCGTTTCCCACAAGAGCGGCTTTGAACCCACAGCTAATGGTCACTTAACATTCACAAGGATTCAGGGCTGTAAAGGACACCTGCCCTAAAAAATTGTGCGGAGGTAGGGAATGGCCAAAAAAATTCAAAAGTGTTAAATTTTTCAAGGAGATTGGATGGAGGGGTAAGTTTTACTCACTCATTTTCAAAAAAGAGGAAAATGGATAAAAGCTCAACATCAGTAATTATTAGACTCATGCAAATCTAACCTCCAAAATGATTCCAACTCACACATGTCAACTACCATCAGCTGCAAGTCTACAAACATTAAATGCTGAAGGTGTTTTAGAGAACTGTGTACCCTCTAGCTGCTGGTGAGATGTAAAGTGGTGACAGCCAATAATGAGAATAGAAAGGAGCTGTGTTTAAAAGTAAAAATTGAGCCACCATTCCTTTCAGCAGGCCCACCGCTGAGACTCTCACCTGACAAGTCCAGAGTCGAGAAGGCACAGGCTTCAACAGCTGCACTGCAGGAATTTTCACAATAGCCAAGACACGGAAGCAACCAAAATGTCCATCACCATATCAGTTGAAAAAGAAGAAGTGGTCCATGTACACAATGGAATATTAGCCATGGAAAACAATGAAACACTGCTCTTTCAGGCACCATAGTTGAGCCTAGAGATAATCACAGAACATGAGGTAAGTCGGAAAGCAAAAGACATATCCTATGATATCACTTACAGGCATTATCTAACAACTGACACAAATGAACATATTTGCACAGAGAAAGACACTCACACACTTAGAAAACAAACTAGGCTTATCTAAAAGGAAAGGTGGGGGGAATGGAAAAATTAAGATTAGGGTTACCATACGTGTACAAATACCTATTAAATACACATAACAAAAAGACCGACCATATAGCAAAGGAGGTCTATGGAACACTCTGCAATAATTTACATGGAAAGGGGATCTGTGCATGAATATATATATATATATATATATATATATATATATATTTATGTTAGGCACAAATGGACCAGATTGTGTACACCTAGGACAAACAATATTCTAATCATTGCCCCTATTAAAAAAACTAAAAGAACAAACAAGAAATAATGTAACATAAACTTATGGGGTTTTCTCCTGGCACATTCCATTTTAATTTACAACCTAGGAACAGGGAATCCAGAACGGCTCTGCTGCCCTAGTAACGAGATTTGTGAATGGAGAAATGCTGCCGCCTAGTGGCTGCTTACCACAACAGCAGCTTTAAACCCAGTGCTAATGGTCACTAAATATTCACACTCATTACAGGCCTGTGAATGACACCTGCCCTCAAAAACAATCCTGGGAGCGAATATTGACCAAAAAATTCAATTTTGCGGGCAACCTTTCAAGAAGACAATTTCAAGAGGTTAATTGTATTCTACGTTTTTTTCATTTGTTCATTAACAGAAATTTTAAAAGGTGTGGAAAAATGAACCTTAGAAAGAATTAAGGACATGCAAATCCAAATTACAAAAATCCTATCAGCTCACAACAGTCAGAATGACCATCAGCAAAAATTCTGCAAACAATAAATGCTGAAGGGGTTGTGGAAAAATGCCTAGGCTTGGTTCAACGTGGGACATGCTAAGAGCCAGTAAGGAAAACACAAAGGAGGTGCATTGAAAAGGTAAGTACTGAGCTACCATTCAATCAAGCATGCCCACTGCTGGCCCTATCGCCTGAGAGGATGAGAATCAAAAAGACACAGGCTGGACTTCACTGGTGGCGCAGTGGTTGAGAGTCCGCCGCCGAAGCAGGGGACACGGGTTTATGCCCCGGTTCGGGAAAATCACACATGCCGTGGAGCGGCTGGTCCCGTGAGCTATGGCTGCTGGGCCTGTGCGTCCAGAGCCTGTGCTCTGCAATCGGAGTGGCCATGGCAGTGAGTGGCCTACGTACTGCAAAACAAGAAAAAAACAGCCTGGCAATCCTGCCCTCCAGCAATATTTATCATAGCCAAAACTTGGAAGCTACGAAAATGTCCATCAACAGAGGAATGCACAAAGAAGAAGTGGTCCATGTACACAATGGAATATGACTCCAATAAAAAAATATAAACTCAATCTAGAAAACAAACAAAAGTAAAAAAAAAAAACACATCACCTTTGGGGGTTTATCCAGGCACATTCCACTCTAATTTATAACCGAGAAATACCACTGCAAGGTAGTCTGTTTCCCTAGTTAAAAGCTTGTGAAAAGCAGAAATGCTGCCACCCTCTGGCAGTGACCTGCAACAGCAGCTTTAAAAACTGTGCTAAGGGTCACTTCATATGCACCAGTACTGGAGGGCTGTAAATGAAACCTGCCCTCAGAATGTCATTAGGGAGGTAATGGCCAAAATATTTCTAAATGTCACACATACTTCACGAAAACAATTGGAAGAGGTAAGCTCTACTCACAGTTTGAATAAAAAAAGGACATGCCAGAAAGCTCAATTTCAATGGATTATGAGACGAATGCAAATCCAACCACAAACATATAGCAGCTCACACTTGTCAGAATAAACTTCAGCAAAAAAAAAAACTACAAACAATAAATGCTGAAGGTGTTGTGCAGAAGTGCATACCCTCAACTTTAAGTGGGATGTGACCTGGTAAGAGCCACTAACGAGAACAGAATGGAGGTGCTTTTACTACGTAAATATTTTTCTACCATATGATCCAGCAGGCCCACTCCTGGGCCTATAACCTAAGAAGACAGAATTGGAAAGACACAGGGAGGCGAATGTGCATTGCCGCAGCATTACAATTGCCAAGTCATGGAAGCAAGCAAAAAGTCCATCAACATATGAGTGGACAAAGAAAACTGGTACATGTACAGACGGAGTATTGGCCAAGGAAAAAAAGGACACGATGTCATTTGCAGCACTGTAGATGAGTCTAGAGGCAATCACACAACGTGTAGTATGTCAGAAAGAGAAAGACACATATCGTATGATATCACTTTTAGGTATTACCTATAAATGGATACCAGTGAAGATATTTCCACAGAGAAGGGCAACCACTGATTCATTCAACAAACTTATGGTTCACCAATGGAAATTTGTGAGGATTGGATACATTAGGATATTGGGGTTAACAGACATATACAAACACAGGTGAAATATATCATCACCAAAGACCTACGGAATACCAAGAGAAGACTACTCAACATCCTGTCATAACGTACATGGGAAAAGGATTCCAGGAAGAATAGACATATGTTTATGTGTAAAAGAACCACATCTTGCACACCTAGAACAAGCCAAACTTTGTAATCAAACTTGCTGTGATAAAAATAAAAATTAAATTAAATAAACGAACAAGAAGTAGTGAGACATATACTTAAGGGGCTTTTCCCTGGCACACGCCATTCTAAATTACAACCTAGAACACAACTTCCATTGAGGCTCTGTTGCCCTAGTAACCAGATTTGGTAAAGTAGAACAGCTGCCACCTTGTGGGCGTTTCACACGACAGCAGCTTTAATCCCAGCGTTAATGCTCAGTTGATATTCAAAATAATTGCAGGCCTGTAAATCACACCTGCACTGAAAACAAATCCTGGGGTCGTATATCGACCAAAAAAATTCAAAGGCATCCATATTTCAAACAGACAGTTTCAAGAGGCATAATTTATGCACATTTGTCTTCTGTTTCTTTTTCTTTCTTTCTTTTTTCTTTTTTTTCAGCTTTCAAACTACTATTTATTTAATCATGTGTTCATTCTACAGATAATTTTTAAAGTGTCTACTATGTACTAATTGCAAGTTAGGTCCCAGGATTACAGCAGTGAGTTAAACAGATAAAATCCCCGGACCTTATGGAACTTAAAGCCTAGTGGGTGACTCGGTCAATAATCCACTTCATAGATAACTACGTAGTTATAATACAGGGTACAGTGAGAGGGCTAACAAAGGGCTCTAATTTAGGCTGGAGTTCAGAGAGGTTCCCCATGAAGAAATGATAGTTTACTTCTCAGGTACTTAATAAACAAAAGTGGTAAAATTAAATGGAAGTGTTTAAATGAACAGAGTTAGGTACCACTTTTAATTACATACATACATATACACACACATAAAATAGATCCCAACTTTCTAAATAAATTATAAGTAAATTGAACGCAAAATTTGTTAATAATGATAAAGTAGTACATATTCCAGAAATAAAGTCATGATGAGTAGCAAAAAAATCTAGGTACTGTTAATGTTATCACATTAATACATGTTTTAATGGTGATTTCAATGGCTATAGAAAAGGCATCTATGAAAAAAAACTGCTTAGTAAATTAGTAAAATAAGGAAATTCCTTAACCTAACGAGAGAAGGATTTTTTAAAGATCCTTTAGCAAATATATTTAATGATAAAACTTTAAAGTTAAAGTTTGGAGACCACAACTATTGCACATTGTTCTATAAGTCCTAGTCAATAGAATAAGAAAAGAATAAGCAGTGTAAGAATTAGAGAATGTGTCAGATAGACTGCACATCAGTCAATCTGTTGTGGTTTGGAAATTTAAAATGTTAACCACATTGCCCACTTCTGAAAGGAAGAGAAAGTTTGTCATTATTTGCAAATGATATGATAATCTTATCAAAATCAAGGCAAGGAATGGAAAAACTATGAATAAGATAATTCAGCAGAAATTTCCGGTAAGATAAAAAGTCAGCATAACAACTCAAAAGTATTTCTTTTACAAATTTTTTTTATACCAAGTCAATCTCAAGAGCAGCAAATATAATAAATACTTTTTTTTTTTTTGCGGTACACGGGCCTCTCACTGTTGTGGCCTCTCCCTCCGCGGAGCACAGGCTCCTGATGCGCAGGCACAGTGGCCATGGCTCATGGGCCCAGACGCTCCACGGCATGTGGGATCTTCCTGGACCGGGGCATGAACCCGTGTCCCCTGCATCAGCAGGCGGACTCTCAACCATGGCGCCACCAGGGAAGCCCACAAATATTATAACATGTCAAGAAATTAATTTTTTCAATGTTAGATTTTTATAGAGAAATTCTGAAATTTTGTGAAGGGCATAATAAGAAAATCTGAATAAATAAAGATTATTTTCAAGGAAGAAAGGGCACATTTTAATAAAAATATCTCCTTACGTTAAGCTACATATTTAATAAGTTCCAATAAAATTACAAAATGAATTCTTCAGCAAATTTGATAATCTGAATCCAAAGTTCATGTAAGTCAAAATACATGAATAGCTAAGGCAATTTTTTTTATCTCCCTGAAGGACCTTCTCTCTTATTTATTTTTTTTTATTTTTTTTTATTTTTTTATTTTTTATTTTTATTTTTTTTAATTTTTTGCTTTATAACAAATTTAATCAGTTATACATATACATGTTTCCATATCCCCTCCCTTTTGCGTCTCCCTCCCACTCTTTCTTTTTTCTTAAAACAACGGGAATGGAAAAAGGCTGAACATCAGGAATCAATAAAGCCATGCAAATCCAGTGTACACAAACGTTCACCTGACAGCCGTCAGAATGATCATCAGCAAAAAAAGTCTACAAAAAATAAATGCTGAATGGGTTTTAGAGAACTGTGTACCCTTTAGCTGCTGGTGGGTTGCAACCTGGTAAGAGCCAGTCGTGAGAACAGAATGGAGGTGCATTTAAGGGTAAAAATGGAGCTACCATGTGATCTGGTAGGCCCACTCATGGGCCTATCACCTGAGTAGACCAGAATCAAAAACACACAGGCTGGCAATCCTGCACTGCAGCAAGGTGTACCATAGCCAAACCTGGAAGAAACCAAAATGTGCATCAACAGAAAAATGCACCAAGAAGAAGTCGTCCATGTACACAATGGAATCTTAGCCATGAAAAAGCATGGAACAGTGCCGTTGGCACCACCATAGAAGGACCTAGCGATAATCACCACACTGGAAGTAAGAAAGAAACCGTAAGACAGACATCCTATGACATCACTTATAGGTGTTACCTAAGAATTGATACCCATGAAATAATTTCCAAGAGAAGGACACGCATAGATTCAGAAAACCAAATTATGTTTAACCAAATGGAAAGGTGTAAGGAATGTATGAATTAGGATATGGGGGTTAACAGACATATACTAATACATAGGAAATATATAATCACAAAATACCTAAGGAATACAAAGAGAGGTCTACTCAACACTCTATAATAACATACACGGGAATGGATCCAAAGAGGAATATAGACAGATACATTGATAGGATGAACCAGAAACTGTACACCTCGGAGAATCTACATTTTGATCAAATTTCCTCTGATAATTAAATTTAAAAAGCAAACAACAATTTAGGAGATATAAGCTCTTGGGGGTTTGCACTGGCACATTGCACTCTAATTCGCAGCTTACTACCACGATTGCCACGAAAGCTCTGTGGCCCCAAATCCCAGAGTTGGAAATGTAGAAATGCTGCCGCCTTGTGGCCGTTTCCCACAAGAGCGGCTTTGAACCCACAGCTAATGGTCACTTAACATTCACAAGGATTCAGGGCTGTAAAGGACACCTGCCCTAAAAAATTGTGCGGAGGTAGGGAATGGCCAAAAAAATTCAAAAGTGTTAAATTTTTCAAGGAGATTGGATGGAGGGGTAAGTTTTACTCACTCATTTTCAAAAAAGAGGAAAATGGATAAAAGCTCAACATCAGTAATTATTAGACTCATGCAAATCTAACCTCCAAAATGATTCCAACTCACACATGTCAACTACCATCAGCTGCAAGTCTACAAACATTAAATGCTGAAGGTGTTTTAGAGAACTGTGTACCCTCTAGCTGCTGGTGAGATGTAAAGTGGTGACAGCCAATAATGAGAATAGAAAGGAGCTGTGTTTAAAAGTAAAAATTTAGCCACCATTCCTTTCAGCAGGCCCACCGCTGAGACTCTCACCTGACAAGTCCAGAGTCGAGAAGGCACAGGCTTCAACAGCTGCACTGCAGGAATTTTCACAATAGCCAAGACACGGAAGCAACCAAAATGTCCATCACCATATCAGTTGAAAAAGAAGAAGTGGTCCATGTACACAATGGAATATTAGCCATGGAAAACAATGAAACACTGCTCTTTCAGGCACCATAGTTGAGCCTAGAGATAATCACAGAACATGAGGTAAGTCGGAAAGCAAAAGACATATCCTATGATATCACTTACAGGCATTATCTAACAACTGACACAAATGAACATATTTGCACAGAGAAAGACACTCACACACTTAGAAAACAAACTAGGCTTATCTAAAAGGAAAGGTGGGGGGAATGGAAAAATTAAGATTAGGGTTACCATACGTGTACAAATACCTATTAAATACACATAACAAAAGACCGACCATATAGCAAGGGAGGTCTATGGAACACTCTGCAATAATTTACATGGGAAGGGGATCTGTGCATGCATATATATATATATATATATATATATATATATATATATATATATATATATATATATATATATATGTTAGGCACAAATGAACCAGATTGTGTACACCTAGGACAAACAATATTCTAATCATTGCCCTTATTAAAAAAAACTAAAACAACAAACAAGAAATAATGTAACATAAACTTATGGGGTTTTCTCCTGGCACATTCCATTTTAATTTACAACCTAGGAACAGGGATTCCAGAACGGCTCTGCTGCCCTAGTAACGAGATTTGTGAATGGAGAAATGCTGCCGCCTAGTGGCTGCTTACCACAACAGCAGCTTTAAACCCAGTGCTAATGGTCACTAAATATTCACACTCATTACAGGCCTGTGAATGACACCTGCCCTCAAAAACAATCCTGGGAGCGAATATTGACCAAAACATTCAATTTTGAGGGCAACCTTTCAAGAAGACAATTTCAAGAGGTTAATTGTATTCTACGTTTTTTTCATTTGTTCATTAACAGAAATTTTAAAAGGTGTGGAAAAATGAACCTTAGAAAGAATTAAGGACATGCAAATCCAAATTACAAAAATCCTATCAGCTCACAACAGTCAGAATGACCATCAGCAAAAATTCTGCAAACAATAAATGCTGAAGGGGTTGTGGAAAAATGCCTAGGCTTGGTTCAACGTGGGACATGCTAAGAGCCAGTAAGGAAAACACAAAGGAGGTGCATTGAAAAGGTAAGTACTGAGCTACCATTCAATCAAGCATGCCCACTGCTGGCCCTATCGCCTGAGAGGATGAGAATCAAAAAGACACAGGCTGGACTTCACTGGTGGCGCAGTGGTTGAGAGTCCGCCGCCGAAGCAGGGGACACGGGTTTATGCCCCGGTTCGGGAAAATCACACATGCCGTGGAGCGGCTGGTCCCGTGAGCTATGGCTGCTGGGCCTGTGCGTCCAGAGCCTGTGCTCTGCAATCGGAGTGGCCATGGCAGTGAGTGGCCTACGTACTGCAAAACAAGAAAAAAACAGCCTGGCAATCCTGCCCTCCAGCAATATTTATCATAGCCAAAACTTGGAAGCTACGAAAATGTCCATCAACAGAGGAATGCACAAAGAAGAAGTGGTCCATGTACACAATGGAATATGACTCCAATAAAAAAATATAAACTCAATCTAGAAAACAAACAAAAGTAAAAAAAAAAACCACATCACCTTTGGGGGTTTATCCAGGCACATTCCACTCTAATTTATAACCGAGAAATACCACTGCAAGGTAGTCTGTTTCCCTAGTTAAAAGCTTGTGAAAAGCAGAAATGCTGCCACCCTCTGGCAGTGACCTGCAACAGCAGCTTTAAAAACTGTGCTAAGGGTCACTTCATATGCACCAGTACTGGAGGGCTGTAAATGAAACCTGCCCTCAGAATGTCATTAGGGAGGTAATGGCCAAAATATTTCTAAATGTCACACATACTTCACGAAAACAATTGGAAGAGGTAAGCTCTACTCACAGTTTGAATAAAAAAAGGACATGCCAGAAAGCTCAATTTCAATGGATTATGAGACGAATGCAAATCCAACCACAAACATATAGCAGCTCACACTTGTCAGAATAAACTTCAGCAAAAAAAAAAACTACAAACAATAAATGCTGAAGGTGTTGTGCAGAAGTGCATACCCTCAACTTTAAGTGGGATGTGACCTGGTAAGAGCCACTAACGAGAACAGAATGGAGGTGCTTTTACTACGTAAATATTTTTCTACCATATGATCCAGCAGGCCCACTCCTGGGCCTATAACCTAAGAAGACAGAATTGGAAAGACACAGGGAGGCGAATGTGCATTGCCGCAGCATTACAATTGCCAAGTCATGGAAGCAAGCAAAAAGTCCATCAACATATGAGTGGACAAAGAAAACTGGTACATGTACAGACGGAGTATTGGCCAAGGAAAAAAAGGACACGATGTCATTTGCAGCACTGTAGATGAGTCTAGAGGCAATCACACAACGTGTAGTATGTCAGAAAGAGAAAGACACATATCGTATGATATCACTTTTAGGTATTACCTATAAATGGATACCAGTGAAGATATTTCCACAGAGAAGGGCAACCACTGATTCATTCAACAAACTTATGGTTCACCAATGGAAATTTGTGAGGATTGGATACATTAGGATATTGGGGTTAACAGACATATACAAACACAGGTGAAATATATCATCACCAAAGACCTACGGAATACCAAGAGAAGACTACTCAACATCCTGTCATAACGTACATGGGAAAAGGATTCCAGGAAGAATAGACATATGTTTATGTGTAAAAGAACCACATCTTGCACACCTAGAACAAGCCAAACTTTGTAATCAAACTTGCTGTGATAAAAATAAAAATTAAATTAAATAAACGAACAAGAAGTAGTGAGACATATACTTAAGGGGCTTTTCCCTGGCACACGCCATTCTAAATTACAAACTAGAACACAACTTCCATTGAGGCTCTGTTGCCCTAGTAACCAGATTTGGTAAAGTAGAACAGCTGCCACCTTGTGGGCGTTTCACACGACAGCAGCTTTAATCCCAGCGTTAATGCTCAGTTGATATTCAAAATAATTGCAGGCCTGTAAATCACACCTGCACTGAAAACAAATCCTGGGGTCGTATATCGACCAAAAAAATTCAAAGGCATCCATATTTCAAACAGACAGTTTCAAGAGGCATAATTTATGCACATTTGTCTTCTGTTTCTTTTTCTTTCTTTCTTTTTTCTTTTTTTTCAGCTTTCAAACTACTATTTATTTAATCATGTGTTCATTCTACAGATAATTTTTAAAGTGTCTACTATGTACTAATTGCAAGTTAGGTCCCAGGATTACAGCAGTGAGTTAAACAGATAAAATCCCCGGACCTTATGGAACTTAAAGCCTAGTGGGTGACTCGGTCAATAATCCACTTCATAGATAACTACGTAGTTATAATACAGGGTACAGTGAGAGGGCTAACAAAGGGCTCTAATTTAGGCTGGAGTTCAGAGAGGTTCCCCATGAAGAAATGATAGTTTACTTCTCAGGTACTTAATAAACAAAAGTGGTAAAATTAAATGGAAGTGTTTAAATGAACAGAGTTAGGTACCACTTTTAATTACATACATACATATACACACACATAAAATAGATCCCAACTTTCTAAATAAATTATAAGTAAATTGAACGCAAAATTTGTTAATAATGATAAAGTAGTACATATTCCAGAAATAAAGTCATGATGAGTAGCAAAAAAATCTAGGTACTGTTAATGTTATCACATTAATACATGTTTTAATGGTGATTTCAATGGCTATAGAAAAGGCATCTATGAAAAAAAACTGCTTAGTAAATTAGTAAAATAAGGAAATTCCTTAACCTAACGAGAGAAGGATTTTTTAAAGATCCTTTAGCAAATATATTTAATGATAAAACTTTAAAGTTAAAGTTTGGAGACCACAACTATTGCACATTGTTCTATAAGTCCTAGTCAATAGAATAAGAAAAGAATAAGCAGTGTAAGAATTAGAGAATGTGTCAGATAGACTGCACATCAGTCAATCTGTTGTGGTTTGGAAATTTAAAATGTTAACCACATTGCCCACTTCTGAAAGGAAGAGAAAGTTTGTCATTATTTGCAAATGATATGATAATCTTATCAAAATCAAGGCAAGGAATGGAAAAACTATGAATAAGATAATTCAGCAGAAATTTCCGGTAAGATAAAAAGTCAGCATAACAACTCAAAAGTATTTCTTTTACAAATTTTTTTTATACCAAGTCAATCTCAAGAGCAGCAAATATAATAAATACTTTTTTTTTTTTTTGCGGTACACGGGCCTCTCACTGTTGTGGCCTCTCCCTCCGCGGAGCACAGGCTCCTGATGCGCAGGCACAGTGGCCATGGCTCATGGGCCCAGACGCTCCACGGCATGTGGGATCTTCCTGGACCGGGGCATGAACCCGCGTCCCCTGCATCAGCAGGCGGACTCTCAACCATGGCGCCACCAGGGAAGCCCACAAATATTATAACATGTCAAGAAATTATTTTTTTCAATGTTAGATTTTTATAGAGAAATTCTGAAATTTTGTGAAGGGCATAATAAGAAAATCTGAATAAATAAAGATTATTTTCAAGGAAGAAAGGGCACATTTTAATAAAAATATCTCCTTACGTTAAGCTACATATTTAATAAGTTCCAATAAAATTACAAAATGAATTCTTCAGCAAATTTGATAATCTGAATCCAAAGTTCATGTAAGTCAAAATACATGAATAGCTAAGGCAATTTTTTTTATCTCCCTGAAGGACCTTCTCTCTTATTTATTTTTTTTTATTTTTTTAATTTTTTTATTTTTTATTTTTATTTTTTTTAATTTTTTGCTTTATAACAAATTTAATCAGTTATACATATACATGTTTCCATATCCCCTCCCTTTTGCGTCTCCCTCCCACTCTTTCTTTTTTCTTAAAACAACGGGAATGGAAAAAGGCTGAACATCAGGAATCAATAAAGACATGCAAATCCAGTGTACACAAACGTTCACCTGACAGCCGTCAGAATGATCATCAGCAAAAAAAGTCTACAAAAAATAAATGCTGAAGGGGTTTTAGAGAACTGCGTACCCTTTAGCTGCTGGTGGGTTGCAACCTGGTAAGAGCCAGTCGTGAGAACAGAATGGAGGTGCGTTTAAGGGTAAAAATGGAGCTACCATGTGATCTGGTAGGCCCACTCATGGGCCTATCACCTGAGTAGACCAGAATCAAAAACACACAGGCTGGCAATCCTGCACTGCAGCAAGGTGTACCATAGCCAAACCTGGAAGAAACCAAAATGTGCATCAACAGAAAAATGCACCAAGAAGAAGTCGTCCATGTACACAATGGAATCTTAGCCATGAAAAAGCATGGAACAGTGCCGTTGGCACCACCATAGAAGGACCTAGCGATAATCACCACACTGGAAGTAAGAAAGAAACCGTAAGACAGACATCCTATGACATCACTTATAGGTGTTACCTAAGAATTGATACCCATGAAATAATTTCCAAGAGAAGGACACGCATAGATTCAGAAAACCAAATTATGTTTAACCAAATGGAAAGGTGTAAGGAATGTATGAATTAGGATATGGGGGTTAACAGACATATACTAATACATAGGAAATATATAATCACACAATACCTAAGGAATACAAAGAGAGGTCTACTCAACACTCTATAATAACATACATGGGAATGGATCCAAAGAGGAATATAGACAGATACATTGATAGGATGAACCAGAAACTGTACACCTCGGAGAATCTACATTTTGATCAAATTTCCTCTGATAATTAAATTTAAAAAGCAAACAACAATTTAGGAGATATAAGCTCTTGGGGGTTTGCACTGGCACATTGCACTCTAATTCGCAGCTTACTACCACGATTGCCACGAAAGCTCTGTGGCCCAAAATCCCAGAGTTGGAAATGTAGAAATGCTGCCGCCTTGTGGCCGTTTCCCACAAGAGCGGCTTTGAACCCACAGCTAATGGTCACTTAACATTCACAAGGATTCAGGGCTGTAAAGGACATCTGCCCTAAAAAATTGTGCGGAGGTAGGGAATTGTCAAAAAAATTCAAAAGTGTTAAATTTTTCAAGGAGATTGGATGGAGGGGTAAGTTTTACTCACTCATTTTCAAAAAAGAGGAAAATGGATAAAAGCTCAACATCAGTAATTATTAGACTCATGCAAATCTAACCTCCAAAATGATTCCAACTCACACATGTCAACTACCATCAGCTGCAAGTCTACAAACATTAAATGCTGAAGGTGTTTTAGAGAACTGTGTACCCTCTAGCTGCTGGTGAGATGTAAAGTGGTGACAGCCAATAATGAGAATAGAAAGGAGCTGTGTTTAAAAGTAAAAATTGAGCCACCATTCCTTTCAGCAGGCCCACCACTGAGACTCTCACCTGACAAGTCCAGAGTCGAGAAGGCACAGGCTTCAACAGCTGCACTGCAGGAATTTTCACAATAGCCAAGACACGGAAGCAACCAAAATGTCCATCAACATATCAGTTGAAAAAGAAGAAGTGGTCCATGTACACAATGGAATATTAGCCATGGAAAACAATGAAACACTGCTCTTTCAGGCACCATAGTTGAGCCTAGAGATAATCACAGAACATGAGGTAAGTCGGAAAGCAAAAGACATATCCTATGATATCACTTACAGGCATTATCTAACAACTGACACAAATGAACATATTTGCACAGAGAAAGACACTCACACACTTAGAAAACAAACTAGGCTTATCTAAAAGGAAAGGTGGGGGGAATGGAAAAATTAAGATTAGGGTTACCATACGTGTACAAATACCTATTAAATACACATAACAAAAAGACCGACCATATAGCAAGGGAGGTCTATGGAACACTCTGCAATAATTGACATGGGAAGGGGATCTGTGCATGAATATATATATATATATATATATATATATATATATATATATATATATATATATGTTAGGCACAAACGAACCAGATTGTGTACACCTAGGACAAACAACATTCTAATCATTGCCCCTATTAATAAAACTAAAACAACAAACAAGAAATAATGTAACATAAACTTATGGGGTTTTCTCCTGGCACATTCCATTTTAATTTACAACCTAGGAACAGGGATTCCAGAACGGCTCTGCTGCCCTAGTAACGAGATTTGTGAATGGAGAAATGCTGCCGCCTAGTGGCTGCTTACCACAACAGCAGCTTTAAACCCAGTGCTAATGGTCACTAAATATTCACACTCATTACAGGCCTGTGAATGACACCTGCCCTCAAAAACAATCCTGGGAGCGAATATTGACCAAAAAATTCAATTTTGAGGGCAACCTTTCAAGAAGACAATTTCAAGAGGTTAATTGTATTCTACGTGTTTTTCATTTGTTCATTAACAGAAATTTTAAAAGGTGTGGAAAAATGAACCTTAGAAAGAATTAAGGACATGCAAATCCAAATTACAAAAATCCTATCAGCTCACAACAGTCAGAATGACCATCAGCAAAAATTCTGCAAACAATAAATGCTGAAGGGGTTGTGGAAAAATGCCTAGGCTTGGTTCAACGTGGGACATGCTAAGAGCCAGTAAGGAAAACACAAAGGAGGTGCATTGAAAAGGTAAGTACTGAGCTACCATTCAATCAAGCATGCCCACTGCTGGCCCTATCGCCTGAGAGGATGAGAATCAAAAAGACACAGGCTGGACTTCACTGGTGGCGCAGTGGTTGAGAGTCCGCCGCCGAAGCAGGGGACACGGGTTTATGCCCCGGTTCGGGAAAATCACACATGCCGTGGAGCGGCTGGTCCCGTGAGCTATGGCTGCTGGGCCTGTGCGTCCAGAGCCTGTGCTCTGCAATCGGAGTGGCCATGGCAGTGAGTGGCCTACGTACTGCAAAACAAGAAAAAAACAGCCTGGCAATCCTGCCCTCCAGCAATATTTATCATAGCCAAAACTTGGAAGCTACGAAAATGTCCATCAACAGAGGAATGCACAAAGAAGAAGTGGTCCATGTACACAATGGAATATGACTCCAATAAAAAAATATAAACTCAATCTAGAAAACAAACAAAAGTAAAAAAAAAAAACACATCACCTTTGGGGGTTTATCCAGGCACATTCCACTCTAATTTATAACCGAGAAATACCACTGCAAGGTAGTCTGTTTCCCTAGTTAAAAGCTTGTGAAAAGCAGAAATGCTGCCACCCTCTGGCAGTGACCTGCAACAGCAGCTTTAAAAACTGTGCTAAGGGTCACTTCATATGCACCAGTACTGGAGGGCTGTAAATGAAACCTGCCCTCAGAATGTCATTAGGGAGGTAATGGCCAAAATATTTCTAAATGTCACACATACTTCACGAAAACAATTGGAAGAGGTAAGCTCTACTCACAGTTTGAATAAAAAAAGGACATGCCAGAAAGCTCAATTTCAATGGATTATGAGACGAATGCAAATCCAACCACAAACATATAGCAGCTCACACTTGTCAGAATAAACTTCAGCAAAAAAAAAAACTACAAACAATAAATGCTGAAGGTGTTGTGCAGAAGTGCATACCCTCAACTTTAAGTGGGATGTGACCTGGTAAGAGCCACTAACGAGAACAGAATGGAGGTGCTTTTACTACGTAAATATTTTTCTACCATATGATCCAGCAGGCCCACTCCTGGGCCTATAACCTAAGAAGACAGAATTGGAAAGACACAGGGAGGCGAATGTGCATTGCCGCAGCATTACAATTGCCAAGTCATGGAAGCAAGCAAAAAGTCCATCAACATATGAGTGGACAAAGAAAACTGGTACATGTACAGACGGAGTATTGGCCAAGGAAAAAAAGGACACGATGTCATTTGCAGCACTGTAGATGAGTCTAGAGGCAATCACACAACGTGTAGTATGTCAGAAAGAGAAAGACACATATCGTATGATATCACTTTTAGGTATTACCTATAAATGGATACCAGTGAAGATATTTCCACAGAGAAGGGCAACCACTGATTCATTCAACAAACTTATGGTTCACCAATGGAAATTTGTGAGGATTGGATACATTAGGATATTGGGGTTAACAGACATATACAAACACAGGTGAAATATATCATCACCAAAGACCTACGGAATACCAAGAGAAGACTACTCAACATCCTGTCATAACGTACATGGGAAAAGGATTCCAGGAAGAATAGACATATGTTTATGTGTCAAAGAACCACATCTTGCACACCTAGAACAAGCCAAACTTTGTAATCAAACTTGCTGTGATAAAAATAAAAATTAAATTAAATAAACGAACAAGAAGTAGTGAGACATATACTTAAGGGGCTTTTCCCTGGCACACGCCATTCTAAATTACAACCTAGAACACAACTTCCATTGAGGCTCTGTTGCCCTAGTAACCAGATTTGGTAAAGTAGAACAGCTGCCACCTTGTGGGCGTTTCACACGACAGCAGCTTTAATCCCAGCGTTAATGCTCAGTTGATATTCAAAATAATTGCAGGCCTGTAAATCACACCTGCACTGAAAACAAATCCTGGGGTCGTATATCGACCAAAAAAATTCAAAGGCATCCATATTTCAAACAGACAGTTTCAAGAGGCATAATTTATGCACATTTGTCTTCTGTTTCTTTTTCTTTCTTTCTTTTTTCTTTTTTTTCAGCTTTCAAACTACTATTTATTTAATCATGTGTTCATTCTACAGATAATTTTTAAAGTGTCTACTATGTACTAATTGCAAGTTAGGTCCCAGGATTACAGCAGTGAGTTAAACAGATAAAATCCCCGGACCTTATGGAACTTAAAGCCTAGTGGGTGACTCGGTCAATAATCCACTTCATAGATAACTACGTAGTTATAATACAGGGTACAGTGAGAGGGCTAACAAAGGGCTCTAATTTAGGCTGGAGTTCAGAGAGGTTCCCCATGAAGAAATGATAGTTTACTTCTCAGGTACTTAATAAACAAAAGTGGTAAAATTAAATGGAAGTGTTTAAATGAACAGAGTTAGGTACCACTTTTAATTACATACATACATATACACACACATAAAATAGATCCCAACTTTCTAAATAAATTATAAGTAAATTGAACGCAAAATTTGTTAATAATGATAAAGTAGTACATATTCCAGAAATAAAGTCATGATGAGTAGCAAAAAAATCTAGGTACTGTTAATGTTATCACATTAATACATGTTTTAATGGTGATTTCAATGGCTATAGAAAAGGCATCTATGAAAAAAAACTGCTTAGTAAATTAGTAAAATAAGGAAATTCCTTAACCTAACGAGAGAAGGATTTTTTAAAGATCCTTTAGCAAATATATTTAATGATAAAACTTTAAAGTTAAAGTTTGGAGACCACAACTATTGCACATTGTTCTATAAGTCCTAGTCAATAGAATAAGAAAAGAATAAGCAGTGTAAGAATTAGAGAATGTGTCAGATAGACTGCACATCAGTCAATCTGTTGTGGTTTGGAAATTTAAAATGTTAACCACATTGCCCACTTCTGAAAGGAAGAGAAAGTTTGTCATTATTTGCAAATGATATGATAATCTTATCAAAATCAAGGCAAGGAATGGAAAAACTATGAATAAGATAATTCAGCAGAAATTTCCGGTAAGATAAAAAGTCAGCATAACAACTCAAAAGTATTTCTTTTACAAATTTTTTTTATACCAAGTCAATCTCAAGAGCAGCAAATATAATAAATACTTTTTTTATTTGCGGTACACGGGCCTCTCACTGTTGTGGCCTCTCCCTCCGCGGAGCACAGGCTCCTGATGCGCAGGCACAGTGGCCATGGCTCATGGGCCCAGACGCTCCACGGCATGTGGGATCTTCCTGGACCGGGGCATGAACCCGCGTCCCCTGCATCAGCAGGCGGACTCTCAACCATGGCGCCACCAGGGAAGCCCACAAATATTATAACATGTCAAGAAATTAATTTTTTCAATGTTAGATTTTTATAGAGAAATTCTGAAATTTTGTGAAGGGCATAATAAGAAAATCTGAATAAATAAAGATTATTTTCAAGGAAGAAAGGGCACATTTTAATAAAAATATCTCCTTACGTTAAGCTACATATTTAATAAGTTCCAATAAAATTACAAAATGAATTCTTCAGCAAATTTGATAATCTGAATCCAAAGTTCATGTAAGTCAAAATACATGAATAGCTAAGGCAATTTTTTTTATCTCCCTGAAGGACCTTCTCTCTTATTTCTTTTTTTTTATTTTTTTTTATTTTTTTATTTTTTATTTTTATTTTTTTTAATTTTTTGCTTTATAACAAATTTAATCAGTTATACATATACATGTTTCCATATCCCCTCCCTTTTGCGTCTCCCTCCCACTCTTTCTTTTTTCTTAAAACAACGGGAATGGAAAAAGGCTGAACATCAGGAATCAATAAAGCCATGCAAATCCAGTGTACACAAACGTTCACCTGACAGCCGTCAGAATGATCATCAGCAAAAAAAGTCTACAAAAAATAAATGCTGAAGGGGTTTTAGAGAACTGCGTACCCTTTAGCTGCTGGTGGGTTGCAACCTGGTAAGAGCCAGTCGTGAGAACAGAATGGAGGTGCGTTTAAGGGTAAAAATGGAGCTACCATGTGATCTGGTAGGCCCACTCATGGGCCTATCACCTGAGTAGACCAGAATCAAAAACACACAGGCTGGCAATCCTGCACTGCAGCAAGGTGTACCATAGCCAAACCTGGAAGAAACCAAAATGTGCATCAACAGAAAAATGCACCAAGAAGAAGTCGTCCATGTACACAATGGAATCTTAGCCATGAAAAAGCATGGAACAGTGCCGTTGGCACCACCATAGAAGGACCTAGCGATAATCACCACACTGGAAGTAAGAAAGAAACCGTAAGACAGACATCCTATGACATCACTTATAGGTGTTACCTAAGAATTGATACCCATGAAATAATTTCCAAGAGAAGGACACGCATAGATTCAGAAAACCAAATTATGTTTAACCAAATGGAAAGGTGTAAGGAATGTATGAATTAGGATATGGGGGTTAACAGACATATACTAATACATAGGAAATATATAATCACAAAATACCTAAGGAATACAAAGAGAGGTCTACTCAACACTCTATAATAACATACACGGGAATGGATCCAAAGAGGAATATAGACAGATACATTGATAGGATGAACCAGAAACTGTACACCTCGGAGAATCTACATTTTGATCAAATTTCCTCTGATAATTAAATTTAAAAAGCAAACAACAATTTAGGAGATATAAGCTCTTGGGGGTTTGCACTGGCACATTGCACTCTAATTCGCAGCTTACTACCACGATTGCCACGAAAGCTCTGTGGCCCCAAATCCCAGAGTTGGAAATGTAGAAATGCTGCCGCCTTGTGGCCGTTTCCCACAAGAGCGGCTTTGAACCCACAGCTAATGGTCACTTAACATTCACAAGGATTCAGGGCTGTAAAGGACACCTGCCCTAAAAAATTGTGCGGAGGTAGGGAATGGCCAAAAAAATTCAAAAGTGTTAAATTTTTCAAGGAGATTGGATGGAGGGGTAAGTTTTACTCACTCATTTTCAAAAAAGAGGAAAATGGATAAAAGCTCAACATCAGTAATTATTAGACTCATGCAAATCTAACCTCCAAAATGATTCCAACTCACACATGTCAACTACCATCAGCTGCAAGTCTACAAACATTAAATGCTGAAGGTGTTTTAGAGAACTGTGTACCCTCTAGCTGCTGGTGAGATGTAAAGTGGTGACAGCCAATAATGAGAATAGAAAGGAGCTGTGTTTAAAAGTAAAAATTTAGCCACCATTCCTTTCAGCAGGCCCACCGCTGAGACTCTCACCTGACAAGTCCAGAGTCGAGAAGGCACAGGCTTCAACAGCTGCACTGCAGGAATTTTCACAATAGCCAAGACACGGAAGCAACCAAAATGTCCATCACCATATCAGTTGAAAAAGAAGAAGTGGTCCATGTACACAATGGAATATTAGCCATGGAAAACAATGAAACACTGCTCTTTCAGGCACCATAGTTGAGCCTAGAGATAATCACAGAACATGAGGTAAGTCGGAAAGCAAAAGACATATCCTATGATATCACTTACAGGCATTATCTAACAACTGACACAAATGAACATATTTGCACAGAGAAAGACACTCACACACTTAGAAAACAAACTAGGCTTATCTAAAAGGAAAGGTGGGGGGAATGGAAAAATTAAGATTAGGGTTACCATACGTGTACAAATACCTATTAAATACACATAACAAAAGACCGACCATATAGCAAGGGAGGTCTATGGAACACTCTGCAATAATTTACATGGGAAGGGGATCTGTGCATGCATATATATATATATATATATATATATATATATATATATATATATATATATATATATATATATATATATGTTAGGCACAAATGAACCAGATTGTGTACACCTAGGACAAACAATATTCTAATCATTGCCCTTATTAAAAAAAACTAAAACAACAAACAAGAAATAATGTAACATAAACTTATGGGGTTTTCTCCTGGCACATTCCATTTTAATTTACAACCTAGGAACAGGGATTCCAGAACGGCTCTGCTGCCCTAGTAACGAGATTTGTGAATGGAGAAATGCTGCCGCCTAGTGGCTGCTTACCACAACAGCAGCTTTAAACCCAGTGCTAATGGTCACTAAATATTCACACTCATTACAGGCCTGTGAATGACACCTGCCCTCAAAAACAATCCTGGGAGCGAATATTGACCAAAACATTCAATTTTGAGGGCAACCTTTCAAGAAGACAATTTCAAGAGGTTAATTGTATTCTACGTTTTTTTCATTTGTTCATTAACAGAAATTTTAAAAGGTGTGGAAAAATGAACCTTAGAAAGAATTAAGGACATGCAAATCCAAATTACAAAAATCCTATCAGCTCACAACAGTCAGAATGACCATCAGCAAAAATTCTGCAAACAATAAATGCTGAAGGGGTTGTGGAAAAATGCCTAGGCTTGGTTCAACGTGGGACATGCTAAGAGCCAGTAAGGAAAACACAAAGGAGGTGCATTGAAAAGGTAAGTACTGAGCTACCATTCAATCAAGCATGCCCACTGCTGGCCCTATCGCCTGAGAGGATGAGAATCAAAAAGACAGAGACTGGACTTCACTGGTGGCGCAGTGGTTGAGAGTCCGCCGCCGAAGCAGGGGACACGGGTTTATGCCCCGGTTCGGGAAAATCACACATGCCGTGGAGCGGCTGGTCCCATGAGCTATGGCTGCTGGGCCTGTGCGTCCAGAGCCTGTGCTCTGCAATCGGAGTGGCCATGGCAGTGAGTGGCCTACGTACTGCAAAACAAGAAAAAAACAGTCTGGCAATCCTGCCCTCCAGCAATATTTATCATAGCCAAAACTTGGAAGCTACGAAAATGTCCATCAACAGAGAAATGCACAAAGAAGAAGTGGTCCATGTACACAATGGAATATGACTCCAATAAAAAAAAATAAACTCAATCTAGAAAACAAACAAAAGTAAAAAAAAAACACATCAGCTTTTGGGGGTTTATCCAGGCACATTCCACTCTAATTTATAACCGAGAAATACCACTGCAAGGTAGTCTGTTTCCCTAGTTAAAAGCTTGTGAAAAGCAGAAATGCTGCCACCCTCTGGCCGTGACCTGCAACAGCAGCTTTAAAAACTGTGCTAAGGGTCACTTCATATGCACCAGTACTGGAGGGCTGTAAATGAAACCTGCCCTCAGAATGTCATTAGGGAGGTAATGGCCAAAATATTTCTAAATGTCACACATACTTCACGAAAACAATTGGAAGAGGTAAGCTCTACTCACAGTTTGAAGAAAAAAAGGACATGCCAGAAAGCTCAATTTCAATGGATTATGAGACGCATGCAAATCCCACCACAAACATATAGCGGCTCACACTTGTCAGAATAAACTTCAGCAAAAAAAAACTACAAACAATAAATGCTGAAGGTGTTGTGCAGAAGTGCATACCCTCAACTTTAAGTGGGATGTGACCTGGTAAGAGCCACTAACGAGAACAGAATGGAGGTGCTTTTACTACGTAAATATTTTTCTACCATATGATCCAGCAGGCCCACTCCTGGGCCTATAACCTAAGAAGACAGAATTGGAAAGACACAGGGAGGCGAATGTGCATTGCCGCAGCATTACAATTGCCAAGTCATGGAAGCAAGCAAAAAGTCCATCAACATATGAGTGGACAAAGAAAACTGGTACATGTACAGACGGAGTATTGGCCAAGGAAAAAAAGGACACGATGTCATTTGCAGCACTGTAGATGAGTCTAGAGGCAATCACACAACGTGTAGTATGTCAGAAAGAGAAAGACACATATCGTATGATATCACTTTTAGGTATTACCTATAAATGGATACCAGTGAAGATATTTCCACAGAGAAGGGCAACCACTGATTCATTCAACAAACTTATGGTTCACCAATGGAAATTTGTGAGGATTGGATACATTAGGATATTGGGGTTAACAGACATATACAAACACAGGTGAAATATATCATCACCAAAGACCTACGGAATACCAAGAGAAGACTACTCAACATCCTGTCATAACGTACATGGGAAAAGGATTCCAGGAAGAATAGACATATGTTTATGTGTCAAAGAACCACATCTTGCACACCTAGAACAAGCCAAACATTGTAATCAAACTTGCTGTGATAAAAATAAAAATTAAATTAAATAAACGAACAAGAAGTAGTGAGACATATACTTAAGGGGCTTTTCCCTGGCACACGCCATTCTAAATTACAACCTAGAACACAACTTCCATTGAGGCTCTGTTGCCCTAGTAACCAGATTTGGTAAAGTAGAACAGCTGCCACCTTGTGGGCGTTTCACACGACAGCAGCTTTAATCCCAGCGTTAATGGTCAGTTGATATTCAAAATAATTGCCGGCCTGTAAATCACACCTGCACTGAAAACAAATCCTGGGGTCGTATATCGACCAAAAAAATTCAAAGGCATCCATATTTCAAACCGACAGTTTCAAGAGGCATAATTTATGCACATTTGTCTTCTGTTTCTTTTTCTTTCTTTCTTTTTTTTTTTTTTTCAGCTTTCAAACCACTATTTATTTAATCATGTGTTCATTCCACAGATAATTTTTAAAGTGTCTACTATGTACTAATTGCAAGTTAGGTCCCAGGATTACAGCAGTGAGTTAAACAGATAAAATCCCCTGACCTTATGGAACTTAAAGCCTAGTGGGTGACTCGGTCAATAATCCACTTCATAGATAACTACGTAGTTATAATACAGGGTACAGTGAGAGGGCTAACAAAGGGCTCTAATTTAGGCTGGAGTTCAGAGAGGTTCCCCATGAAGAAATGATAGTTTACTTCTCAGGTACTTAATAAACAAAAGTGGTAAAATTAAATGGAAGTGTTTAAATGAACAGAGTTAGGCACCACTTTTAATTACATACATACATATACACACACATAAAATAGATCCCAACTTTCTAAATAAATCATTAGTAAATTGAACGCAAAATTTGTTAATAATGATAAAGTAGTACATATTGCAGAAATAAAGTCACGATGAGTAGCAAAAAAATCTAGGTACTGTTAATGTTATCACATTAATACATGTTTTAATGGTGATTTCAATGGCTATAGAAAAGGCATCTATGAAAAAAAACTGCTTAGTAAATTAGTAAAATAAGGAAATTCCTTAACCTAACGAGAGAAGGATTTTTTAAAGATCCTTTAGCAAATATATTTAATGATAAAACTTTAAAGTTAAAGTTTGGAGACCACAACTATTGCACATTGTTCTATAAGTCCTAGTCAATAGAATAAGAAAAGAATAAGCAGTGTAAGAATTAGAGAATGTGTCAGATAGACTGCACATCAGTCAATCTGTGGTGGTTTGGAAATTTAAAATGTTAACCACATTGTCCACTTCTGAAAGGAAGAGAAAGTTTGTCATTATTTGCAAATGATATGATAATCTTATCAAAATCAAGGCAAGGAATGGAAAAACTATGAATAAGATAATTCAGCAGAAATTTCCGGTAAGATATAAAGTCAGCATAACAACTCAAAACTATGTCTTTTACCAATTTTTTATACCAAGTCATTCTCAAGAGCAGCAAATATTATAAATACTTTTTTTTTGTGGTACACGGGCCTCTCACTGTTGTGGCCTCTCCCGCTGCAGAGCACAGGCTCCTGATGCGCAGGCTCAGTGGCCATGGCTCATGGGCCCAGACGCTCCACGGCATGTGGGATCTTCCTGGACCGGGGCATGAACCCGCGTCCCCTGCATCAGCAGGCGGACTCTCAACCACTGCACCACCAGGGAAGCCCGCAAATATTATAAAATGTCAAGAAATTAATTTTTTCAATGTTAGATTTTTATAGAGAAATTCTGAAACTTTGTGAAGGGCATAATAAGAAAATCTGAATAAATAAAGATTATTTTCAAGGAAGAAAGGGCACATTTTAATAAAAATATCTCCTTACGTTAAGCTACATATTTAATAAGTTCCAATAAAATTACAAAATGATTTCTTCAGCAAATTTGATAACCTGAATCCAAAGTTCATGTAAGTCAAAATACATGAATAGCTATGGCAATTTTTTTTTATCTCCCTGAAGGACCTTCTCTCTTATTTCTTTTTTTTAATTTATTTTTAATTTTTTTAAATTTTTTATTTTTGATTTTTATTTTTTTTAATTTTTTGCTTTATAACAAATTTAATCAGTTATACATATACGTGTTTCCATATCCCCTCCCTTTTGCGTCTCCCTCCCACTCTTTCTTTTTTCTTAAAACAACGGGAATGGAAAAAGGCTGAACATCAGGAATCAATAAAGCCATGCAAATCCAGTGTACACAAACGTTCACCTGACAGCCGTCAGAATGATCATCAGCAAAACAAGTCTACAAAAAATAAATGCTGAAGGGGTTTTAGAGAACTGCGTACCCTTTAGCTGCTGGTGGGTTGCAACCTGGTAAGAGCCAGTCATGAGAACAGAATGGAGGTGCGTTTAAGGGTAAAAACGGAGCTACCATGTGATCTGGTAGGCCCACTCATGGGCCTATCACCTGAGTAGACCAGAATCAAAAACACACAGGCTGGCAATCCTGCACTGCAGCAAGGTGTACCATAGCCAAACCTGGAAGAAACCAAAATGTGCATCAACAGAAAAATGCACCAAGAAGAAGTCGTCCATGTACACAATGGAATCTTAGCCATGAGAAAGCATGGAACAGTGCCGTTGGCACCACCATAGAAGGACCTAGCGATAATCACCACACTGGAAGTAAGAAAGAAACCGTAAGACAGACATCCTATGACATCACTTATAGGTGTTACCTAAGAATTGATACCCATGAAATAATTTCCAAGAGAAGGACACGCATAGATTCAGAAAACCAAATTATGTTTAACCAAATGGAAAGGTGTAAGGAATGTATGAATTAGGATATGGGGGTTAACAGACATATACTAA
The DNA here is from genome assembly GCF_964341445.2 of Mesoplodon mirus. NCBI lineage: Eukaryota > Metazoa > Chordata > Mammalia > Artiodactyla > Ziphiidae > Mesoplodon > Mesoplodon mirus. Next base: position 145,820,560 of record NC_138981.1, read on the forward strand.
TACATAGGAAATATATAATCACAAAATACCTAAGGAATACAAAGAGAGGTCTACTCAACACTCTATAATAACATACACGGGAATGGATCCAAAGAGGAATATAGACAGATACATTGATAGGATGAACCAGAAACTGTACACCTCGGAGAATCTACATTTTGATCAAATTTCCTCTGATAATTAAATTTAAAAAGCAAACAACAATTTAGGAGATATAAGCTCTTGGGGGTTTGCACTGGCACATTGCACTCTAATTCGCATCTTACTACCACGATTGCCACGAAAGCTCTGTGGCCCAAAATCCCAGAGTTGGAAATGTAGAAATGCTGCCGCCTTGTGGCTGTTTCCCACAAGAGCGGCTTTGAACCCACAGCTAATGGTCACTTAACATTCACAAGGATTCAGGGCTGTAAAGGACACCTGCCCTAAAAAATTGTGCGGAGGTAGGGAATGGCCAAAAAAATTCAAAAGTGTTAAATTTTTCAAGGAGATTGGATGGAGGGGTAAGTTTTACTCACTCATTTTCAAAAAAGAGGAAAATGGATAAAAGCTCCACATCAGTAATTATTAGACTCATGCAAATCTAACCTCCAAAATGATTCCAACTCACACATGTCAACTACCATCAGCTGCAAGTCTACAAACATTAAATGCTGAAGGTGTTTTAGAGAACTGTGTACCCTCTAGCTGCTGGTGAGATGTAAAGTGGTGACAGCCAATAATGAGAATAGAAAGGAGCTGCGTTTAAAAGTAAAAATTGAGCCACCATTCCGTTCAGCAGGCCCACCGCTGAGACTCTCACCTGACAAGTCCAGAGTCGAGAAGGCACAGGCTTCAACAGCTGCACTGCAGGAATTTTCACAATAGCCAAGACACGGAAGCAACCAAAATGTCCATCACCATATCAGTTGAAAAAGAAGAAGTGGTCCATGTACACAATGGAATATTAGCCATGGAAAACAATGAAACACTGCTCTTTCAGGCACCATAGTTGAGCCTAGAGATAATCACAGAACATGAGGTAAGTCGGAAAGCAAAAGACATATCCTATGATATCACTTACAGGCATTATCTAACAACTGACACAAATGAACATATTTGCACAGAGAAAGACACTCACACACTTAGAAAACAAACTAGGCTTATCTAAAAGGAAAGGTGGGGGGAATGGAAAAATTAAGACTAGGGTTACCATACGTGTACAAATACCTATTAAATACACATAACAAAAAGACCGACCATATAGCAAGGGAGGTCTATGGAACACTCTGCAATAATTTACATGGGAAGGAGATCTGTGCATGAATATATATATATATATATATATATATGTTAGGCACAAATGAACCAGATTGTGTACACCTAGGACAAACAATATTCTAATCATTGCCCCTATTAAAAAAACTAAAACAACAAACAAGAAATAATGTAACATAAACTTATGGGGTTTTCTCCTGGCACATTCCATTTTAATTTACAACCTAGGAACAGGGATTCCAGAACGGCTCTGCTGGCCTAGTAACGAGATTTGTGAATGGAGAAATGCTGCCGCCTAGTGGCTGCTTACCACAACAGCAGCTTTAAACCCAGTGCTAATGGTCACTAAATATTCACACTCATTACAGGCCTGTGAATGACACCTGCCCTCAAAAACAATCCTGGGAGCGAATATTGACCAAAAAATTCAATTTTGAGGGCAACCTTTCAAGAAGACAATTTCAAGAGGTTAATTGTATTCTACGTTTTTTTCATTTGTTCGTTAACAGAAATTTTAAAAGGTGTGGAAAAATGAACCTTAGGAAGAATTAAGGACATGCAAATCCAAATTACAAAAATCCTATCAGCTCACAACAGTCAGAATGACCATCAGCAAAAATTCTGCAAACAATAAATGCTGAAGGGGTTGTGGAAAAATGCCTAGGCTTGGTTCAACGTGGGACATGCTAAGAGCCAGTAAGGAAAACACAAAGGAGGTGCATTGAAAAGGTAAGTACTGAGCTACCATTCAATCAAGCATGCCCACTGCTGGCCCTATCGCCTGAGAGGATGAGAATCAAAAAGACAGAGGCTGGACTTCACTGGTGGCGCAGTGGTTGAGAGTCCGCCGCCGAAGCAGGGGACACGGGTTTATGCCCCGGTTCGGGAAAATCACACATGCCGTGGAGCGGCTGGTCCCGTGAGCTATGGCTGCTGGGCCTGTGCGTCCAGAGCCTGTGCTCTGCAATCGGAGTGGCCATGGCAGTGAGTGGCCTACGTACTGCAAAACAAGAAAAAAACAGTCTGGCAATCCTGCCCTCCAGCAATATTTATCATAGCCAAAACTTGGAAGCTACGAAAATGTCCATCAACAGAGGAATGCACAAAGAAGAAGTGGTCCATGTACACAATGGAATATGACTCCAATAAAAAAAATAAACTCAATCTAGAAAACAAACAAAAGTAAAAAAAAAAAACACATCAGCTTTTGGGGGTTTATCCAGGCACATTCCACTCTAATTTATAACCGAGAAATACCACTGCAAGGTAGTCTGTTTCCCTAGTTAAAAGCTTGTGAAAAGCAGAAATGCTGCCACCCTCTGGCCGTGACCTGCAACAGCAGCTTTAAAAACTGTGCTAAGGGTCACTTCATATGCACCAGTACTGGAGGGCTGTAAATGAAACCTGCCCTCAGAATGTCATTAGGGAGGTAATGGCCAAAATATTTCTAAATGTCACACATACTTCACGAAAACAATTGGAAGAGGTAAGCTCTACTCACAGTTTGAAGAAAAAAAGGACATGCCAGAAAGCTCAATTTCAATGGATTATGAGACGCATGCAAATCCCACCACAAACATATAGCGGCTCACACTTGTCAGAATAAACTTCAGCAAAAAAAAACTACAAACAATAAATGCTGAAGGTGTTGTGCAGAAGTGCATACCCTCAACTTTAAGTGGGATGTGACCTGGTAAGAGCCACTAACGAGAACAGAATGGAGGTGCTTTTACTACGTAAATATTTTTCTACCATATGATCCAGCAGGCCCACTCCTGGGCCTATAACCTAAGAAGACAGAATTGGAAAGACACAGGGAGGCGAATGTGCATTGCCGCAGCATTACAATTGCCAAGTCATGGAAGCAAGCAAAAAGTCCATCAACATATGAGTGGACAAAGAAAACTGGTACATGTACAGACGGAGTATTGGCCAAGGAAAAAAAGGACACGATGTCATTTGCAGCACTGTAGATGAGTCTAGAGGCAATCACACAACGTGTAGTATGTCAGAAAGAGAAAGACACATATCGTATGATATCACTTTTAGGTATTACCTATAAATGGATACCAGTGAAGATATTTCCACAGAGAAGGGCAACCACTGATTCATTCAACAAACTTATGGTTCACCAATGGAAATTTGTGAGGATTGGATACATTAGGATATTGGGGTTAACAGACATATACAAACACAGGTGAAATATATCATCACCAAAGACCTACGGAATACCAAGAGAAGACTACTCAACATCCTGTCATAACGTACATGGGAAAAGGATTCCAGGAAGAATAGACATATGTTTATGTGTCAAAGAACCACATCTTGCACACCTAGAACAAGCCAAACATTGTAATCAAACTTGCTGTGATAAAAATAAAAATTAAATTAAATAAACGAACAAGAAGTAGTGAGACATATACTTAAGGGGCTTTTCCCTGGCACACGCCATTCTAAATTACAACCTAGAACACAACTTCCATTGAGGCTCTGTTGCCCTAGTAACCAGATTTGGTAAAGTAGAACAGCTGCCACCTTGTGGGCGTTTCACACGACAGCAGCTTTAATCCCAGCGTTAATGGTCAGTTGATATTCAAAATAATTGCAGGCCTGTAAATCACACCTGCACTGAAAACAAATCCTGGGGTCGTATATCGACCAAAAAAATTCAAAGGCATCCATATTTCAAACCGACAGTTTCAAGAGGCATAATTTATGCACATTTGTCTTCTGTTTCTTTTTCTTTCTTTCTTTTTTCTTTTTTTTTCAGCTTTCAAACCACTATTTATTTAATCATGTGTTCATTCCACAGATAATTTTTAAAGTGTCTACTATGTACTAATTGCAAGTTAGGTCCCAGGATTACAGCAGTGAGTTAAACAGATAAAATCCCCTGACCTTATGGAACTTAAAGCCTAGTGGGTGACTCGGTCAATAATCCACTTCATAGATAACTACGTAGTTATAATACAGGGTACAGTGAGAGGGCTAACAAAGGGCTCTAATTTAGGCTGGAGTTCAGAGAGGTTCCCCATGAAGAAATGATAGTTTACTTCTCAGGTACTTAATAAACAAAAGTGGTAAAATTAAATGGAAGTGTTTAAATGAACAGAGTTAGGCACCACTTTTAATTACATACATACATATACACACACATAAAATAGATCCCAACTTTCTAAATAAATTATTAGTAAATTGAACGCAAAATTTGTTAATAATGATAAAGTAGTACATATTGCAGAAATAAAGTCACGATGAGTAGCAAAAAAATCTAGGTACTGTTAATGTTATCACATTAATACATGTTTTAATGGTGATTTCAATGGCTATAGAAAAGGCATCTATGAAAAAAAACTGCTTAGTAAATTAGTAAAATAAGGAAATTCCTTAACCTAACGAGAGAAGGATTTTTTAAAGATCCTTTAGCAAATATATTTAATGATAAAACTTTAAAGTTAAAGTTTGGAGACCACAACTATTGCACATTGTTCTATAAGTCCTAGTCAATAGAATAAGAAAAGAATAAGCAGTGTAAGAATTAGAGAATGTGTCAGATAGACTGCACATCAGTCAATCTGTTGTGGTTTGGAAATTTAAAATGTTAACCACATTGTCCACTTCTGAAAGGAAGAGAAAGTTTGTCATTATTTGCAAATGATATGATAATCTTATCAAAATCAAGGCAAGGAATGGAAAAACTATGAATAAGATAATTCAGCAGAAATTTCCGGTAAGATATAAAGTCAGCATAACAACTCAAAACTATGTCTTTTACCAATTTTTTATACCAAGTCATTCTCAAGAGCAGCAAATATTATAAATACTTTTTTTTTGTGGTACACGGGCCTCTCACTGTTGTGGCCTCTCCCGCTGCAGAGCACAGGCTCCTGATGCGCAGGCTCAGTGGCCATGGCTCATGGGCCCAGACGCTCCACGGCATGTGGGATCTTCCTGGACCGGGGCATGAACCCGCGTCCCCTGCATCAGCAGGCAGACTCTCAACCACTGCACCACCAGGGAAGCCCGCAAATATTATAAAATGTCAAGAAATTAATTTTTTCAACGTTAGATTTTTATAGAGAAATTCTGAAATTTTGTGAAGGGCATAATAAGAAAATCTGAATAAATAAAGAGTATTTTCAAGGAAGAAAGGGCACATTTTAATAAAAATATCTCCTTACGTTAAGCTACATATTTAATAAGTTCCAATAAAATTACAAAATGATTTCTTCAGCAAATTTGATAACCTGAATCCAAAGTTCATGTAAGTCAAAATACATGAATAGCTATGGCAATTTTTTTTTATCTCCCTGAAGGACCTTCTCTCTTATTTCTTTTTTTTTATTTATTTTTAATTTTTTTAAATTTTTTATTTTTTATTTTTATTTTTTTTAATTTTTTGCTTTATAACAAATTTAATCAGTTAAACATATACGTGTTTCCATATCCCCTCCCTTTTGCGTCTCCCTCCCACTCTTTCTTTTTTCTTAAAACAACGGGAATGGAAAAAGGCTGAACATCAGGAATCAATAAAGCCATGCAAATCCAGTGTACACAAACGTTCACCTGGCAGCCGTCAGAATGATCATCAGCAAAACAAGTCTACAAAAAATAAATGCTGAAGGGGTTTTAGAGAACTGCGTACCCTTTAGCTGCTGGTGGGTTGCAACCTGGTAAGAGCCAGTCGTGAGAACAGAATGGAGGTGCGTTTAAGGGTAAAAATGGAGCTACCATGTGATCTGGTAGGCCCACTCATGGGCCTATCACCTGAGTAGACCAGAATCAAAAACACACAGGCTGGCAATCCTGCACTGCAGCAAGGTGTACCATAGCCAAACCTGGAAGAAACCAAAATGTGCATCAACAGAAAAATGCACCAAGAAGAAGTCGTCCATGTACACAATGGAATCTTAGCCATGAGAAAGCATGGAACAGTGCCGTTGGCACCACCATAGAAGGACCTAGCGATAATCACCACACTGGAAGTAAGAAAGAAACCATAAGACAGACATCCTATGACATCACTTATAGGTGTTACCTAAGAATTGATACCCATGAAATAATTTCCAAGAGAAGGACACGCATAGATTCAGAAAACCAAATTATGTTTAACCAAATGGAAAGGTGTAAGGAATGTATGAATTAGGATATGGGGGTTAACAGACATATACTAATACATAGGAAATATATAATCACAAAATACCTAAGGAATACAAAGAGAGGTCTACTCAACACTCTATAATAACATACACGGGAATGGATCCAAAGAGGAATATAGACAGATACATTGATAGGATGAACCAGAAACTGTACACCTCGGAGAATCTACATTTTGATCAAATTTCCTCTGATAATTAAATTTAAAAAGCAAACAACAATTTAGGAGATATAAGCTCTTGGGGGTTTGCACTGGCACATTGCACTCTAATTCGCAGCTTACTACCACGATTGCCACGAAAGCTCTGTGGCCCCAAATCCCAGAGTTGGAAATGTAGAAATGCTGCCGCCTTGTGGCCGTTTCCCACAAGAGCGGCTTTGAACCCACAGCTAATGGTCACTTAACATTCACAAGGATTCAGGGCTGTAAAGGACACCTGCCCTAAAAAATTGTGCGGAGGTAGGGAATGGCCAAAAAAATTCAAAAGTGTTAAATTTTTCAAGGAGATTGGATGGAGGGGTAAGTTTTACTCACTCATTTTCAAAAAAGAGGAAAATGGATAAAAGCTCAACATCAGTAATTATTAGACTCATGCAAATCTAACCTCCAAAATGATTCCAACTCACACATGTCAACTACCATCAGCTGCAAGTCTACAAACATTAAATGCTGAAGGTGTTTTAGAGAACTGTGTACCCTCTAGCTGCTGGTGAGATGTAAAGTGGTGACAGCCAATAATGAGAATAGAAAGGAGCTGCGTTTAAAAGTAAAAATTGAGCCACCATTCCGTTCAGCAGGCCCACCGCTGAGACTCTCACCTGACAAGTCCAGAGTCGAGAAGGCACAGGCTTCAACAGCTGCACTGCAGGAATTTTCACAATAGCCAAGACACGGAAGCAACCAAAATGTCCATCACCATATCAGTTGAAAAAGAAGAAGTGGTCCATGTACACAATGGAATATTAGCCATGGAAAACAATGAAACACTGCTCTTTCAGGCACCATAGTTGAGCCTAGAGATAATCACAGAACATGAGGTAAGTCGGAAAGCAAAAGACATATCCTATGATATCACTTATAGGCATTATCTAACAACTGACACAAATGAACATATTTGCACAGAGAAAGACACTCACACACTTAGAAAACAAACTAGGCTTATCTAAAAGGAAAGGTGGGGGGAATGGAAAAATTAAGACTAGGGTTACCATACGTGTACAAATACCTATTAAATACACATAACAAAAAGACCGACCATATAGCAAGGGAGGTCTATGGAACACTCTGCAATAATTTACATGGGAAGGGGATCTGTGCAAGAATATATATATATATATATATATATATATATATATATATATATATATATATACATATATATATATATATATATATATATATATATATATATATATATATATATATGTTAGGCACAAATGAACCGGATTGTGTACACCTAGGACAAACAATATTCTAATCATTGCCCCTATTAAAAAAACTAAAACAACAAACAAGAAATAATGTAACATAAACTTATGGGGTTTTCTCCTGACACATTCCATTTTAATTTACAACCTAGGAACAGGGATTCCAGAACGGCTCTGCTGGCCTAGTAACGAGATTTGTGAATGGAGAAATGCTGCCGCCTAGTGGCTGTTTACCACAACAGCAGCTTTAAACCCAGTGCTAATGGTCACTAAATATTCACACTCATTACAGGCCTGTGAATGACACCTGCCCTCAAAAACAATCCTGGGAGCGAATATTGACCAAAAAATTCAATTTTGAGGGCAACCTTTCAAGAAGACAATTTCAAGAGGTTAATTGTATTCTACGTTTTTTTCATTTGTTCGTTAACAGAAATTTTAAAAGGTGTGGAAAAATGAACCTTAGGAAGAATTAAGGACATGCAAATCCAAATTACAAAAATCCTATCAGCTCACAACAGTCAGAATGACCATCAGCAAAAATTCTGCAAACAATAAATGCTGAAGGGGTTGTGGAAAAATGCCTAGGCTTGGTTCAACGTGGGACATGCTAAGAGCCAGTAAGGAAAACACAAAGGAGGTGCATTGAAAAGGTAAGTACTGAGCTACCATTCAATCAAGCATGCCCACTGCTGGCCCTATCGCCTGAGAGGATGAGAATCAAAAAGACACAGGCTGGACTTCACTGGTGGCGCAGTGGTTGAGAGTCCGCCGCCGAAGCAGGGGACACGGGTTTATGCCCCGGTTCGGGAAAATCACACATGCCGTGGAGCGGCTGGTCCCGTGAGCTATGGCTGCTGGGCCTGTGCGTCCAGAGCCTGTGCTCTGCAATCGGAGTGGCCATGGCAGTGAGTGGCCTACGTACTGCAAAACAAGAAAAAAACAGTCTGGCAATCCTGCCCTCCAGCAATATTTATCATAGCCAAAACTTGGAAGCTACGAAAATGTCCATCAACAGAGGAATGCACAAAGAAGAAGTGGTCCATGTACACAATGGAATATGACTCCAATAAAAAAAATAAACTCAATCTAGAAAACAAACAAAAGTAAAAAAAAAAACACATCAGCTTTTGGGGGTTTATCCAGGCACATTCCACTCTAATTTATAACCGAGAAATACCACTGCAAGGTAGTCTGTTTCCCTAGTTAAAAGCTTGTGAAAAGCAGAAATGCTGCCACCCTCTGGCCGTGACCTGCAACAGCAGCTTTAAAAACTGTGCTAAGGGTCACTTCATATGCACCAGTACTGGAGGGCTGTAAATGAAACCTGCCCTCAGAATGTCATTAGGGAGGTAATGGCCAAAATATTTCTAAATGTCACACATACTTCACGAAAACAATTGGAAGAGGTAAGCTCTACTCACAGTTTGAAGAAAAAAAGGACATGCCAGAAAGCTCAATTTCAATGGATTATGAGACGCATGCAAATCCCACCACAAACATATAGCGGCTCACACTTGTCAGAATAAACTTCAGCAAAAAAAAACTACAAACAATAAATGCTGAAGGTGTTGTGCAGAAGTGCATACCCTCAACTTTAAGTGGGATGTGACCTGGTAAGAGCCACTAACGAGAACAGAATGGAGGTGCTTTTACTACGTAAATATTTTTCTACCATATGATCCAGCAGGCCCACTCCTGGGCCTATAACCTAAGAAGACAGAATTGGAAAGACACAGGGAGGCGAATGTGCATTGCCGCAGCATTACAATTACCAAGTCATGGAAGCAAGCAAAAAGTCCATCAACATATGAGTGGACAAAGAAAACTGGTACATGTACAGACGGAGTATTGGACAAGGAAAAAAAGGACACGATGTCATTTGCAGCACTGTAGATGAGTCTAGAGGCAATCACACAACGTGTAGTATGTCAGAAAGAGAAAGACACATATCGTATGATATCACTTTTAGGTATTACCTATAAATGGATAACAGTGAAGATATTTCCACAGAGAAGGGCAACCACTGATTCATTCAACAAACTTATGGTTCACCAATGGAAATTTGTGAGGATTGGATACATTAGGATATTGGGGTTAACAGACATATACAAACACAGGTGAAATATATCATCACCAAAGACCTACGGAATACCAAGAGAAGACTACTCAACATCCTGTCATAACGTACATGGGAAAAGGATTCCAGGAAGAATAGACATATGTTTATGTGTCAAAGAACCACATCTTGCACACCTAGAACAAGCCAAACATTGTAATCAAACTTGCTGTGATAAAAATAAAAATTAAATTAAATAAACGAACAAGAAGTAGTGAGACATATACTTAAGGGGCTTTTCCCTGGCACACGCCATTCTAAATTACAACCTAGAACACAACTTCCATTGAGGCTCTGTTGCCCTAGTAACCAGATTTGGTAAAGTAGAACAGCTGCCACCTTGTGGGCGTTTCACACGACAGCAGCTTTAATCCCAGCGTTAATGGTCAGTTGATATTCAAAATAATTGCAGGCCTGTAAATCACACCTGCACTGAAAACAAATCCTGGGGTCGTATATCGACCAAAAAAATTCAAAGGCATCCATATTTCAAACCGACAGTTTCAAGAGGCATAATTTATGCACATTTGTCTTCTGTTTCTTTTTCTTTCTTTCTTTTTTCTTTTTTTTTCAGCTTTCAAACCACTATTTATTTAATCATGTGTTCATTCCACAGATAATTTTTAAAGTGTCTACTATGTACTAATTGCAAGTTAGGTCCCAGGATTACAGCAGTGAGTTAAACAGATAAAATCCCCTGACCTTATGGAACTTAAAGCCTAGTGGGTGACTCGGTCAATAATCCACTTCATAGATAACTACGTAGTTATAATACAGGGTACAGTGAGAGGGCTAACAAAGGGCTCTAATTTAGGCTGGAGTTCAGAGAGGTTCCCCATGAAGAAATGATAGTTTACTTCTCAGGTACTTAATAAACAAAAGTGGTAAAATTAAATGGAAGTGTTTAAATGAACAGAGTTAGGCACCACTTTTAATTACATACATACATATACACACACATAAAATAGATCCCAACTTTCTAAATAAATTATTAGTAAATTGAACGCAAAATTTGTTAATAATGATAAAGTAGTACATATTGCAGAAATAAAGTCACGATGAGTAGCAAAAAAATCTAGGTACTGTTAATGTTATCACATTAATACATGTTTTAATGGTGATTTCAATGGCTATAGAAAAGGCATCTATGAAAAAAAACTGCTTAGTAAATTAGTAAAATAAGGAAATTCCTTAACCTAACGAGAGAAGGATTTTTTAAAGATCCTTTAGCAAATATATTTAATGATAAAACTTTAAAGTTAAAGTTTGGAGACCACAACTATTGCACATTGTTCTATAAGTCCTAGTCAATAGAATAAGAAAAGAATAAGCAGTGTAAGAATTAGAGAATGTGTCAGATAGACTGCACATCAGTCAATCTGTTGTGGTTTGGAAATTTAAAATGTTAACCACATTGTCCACTTCTGAAAGGAAGAGAAAGTTTGTCATTATTTGCAAATGATATGATAATCTTATCAAAATCAAGGCAAGGAATGGAAAAACTATGAATAAGATAATTCAGCAGAAATTTCCGGTAAGATATAAAGTCAGCATAACAACTCAAAACTATGTCTTTTACCAATTTTTTATACCAAGTCATTCTCAAGAGCAGCAAATATTATAAATACTTTTTTTTTGTGGTACACGGGCCTCTCACTGTTGTGGCCTCTCCCGCTGCAGAGCACAGGCTCCTGATGCGCAGGCTCAGTGGCCATGGCTCATGGGCCCAGACGCTCCACGGCATGTGGGATCTTCCTGGACCGGGGCATGAACCCGCGTCCCCTGCATCAGCAGGCAGACTCTCAACCACTGCACCACCAGGGAAGCCCGCAAATATTATAAAATGTCAAGAAATTAATTTTTTCAACGTTAGATTTTTATAGAGAAATTCTGAAATTTTGTGAAGGGCATAATAAGAAAATCTGAATAAATAAAGAGTATTTTCAAGGAAGAAAGGGCACATTTTAATAAAAATATCTCCTTACGTTAAGCTACATATTTAATAAGTTCCAATAAAATTACAAAATGATTTCTTCAGCAAATTTGATAACCTGAATCCAAAGTTCATGTAAGTCAAAATACATGAATAGCTATGGCAATTTTTTTTTATCTCCCTGAAGGACCTTCTCTCTTATTTCTTTTTTTTTATTTATTTTTAATTTTTTTAAATTTTTTATTTTTGATTTTTATTTTTTTTAATTTTTTGCTTTATAACAAATTTAATCAGTTATACATATACGTGTTTCCATATCCCCTCCCTTTTGCGTCTCCCTCCCACTCTTTCTTTTTTCTTAAAACAACGGGAATGGAAAAAGGCTGAACATCAGGAATCAATAAAGCCATGCAAATCCAGTGTACACAAACGTTCACCTGGCAGCCGTCAGAATGATCATCAGCAAAACAAGTCCACAAAAAATAAATGCTGAAGGGGTTTTAGAGAACTGCGTACCCTTTAGCTGCTGGTGGGTTGCAACCTGGTAAGAGCCAGTCGTGAGAACAGAATGGAGGTGCGTTTAAGGGTAAAAATGGAGCTACCATGTGATCTGGTAGGCCCACTCATGGGCCTATCACCTGAGTAGACCAGAATCAAAAACACACAGGCTGGCAATCCTGCACTGCAGCAAGGTGTACCATAGCCAAACCTGGAAGAAACCAAAATGTGCATCAACAGAAAAATGCACCAAGAAGAAGTCGTCCATGTACACAATGGAATCTTAGCCATGAGAAAGCATGGAACAGTGCCGTTGGCACCACCATAGAAGGACCTAGCGATAATCACCACACTGGAAGTAAGAAAGAAACCGTAAGACAGACATCCTATGACATCACTTATAGGTGTTACCTAAGAATTGATACCCATGAAATAATTTCCAAGAGAAGGACACGCATAGATTCAGAAAACCAAATTATGTTTAACCAAATGGAAAGGTGTAAGGAATGTATGAATTAGGATATGGGGGTTAACAGACATATACTAATACATAGGAAATATATAATCACAAAATACCTAAGGAATACAAAGAGAGGTCTACTCAACACTCTATAATAACATACACGGGAATGGATCCAAAGAGGAATATAGACAGATACATTGATAGGATGAACCAGAAACTGTACACCTCGGAGAATCTACATTTTGATCAAATTTCCTCTGATAATTAAATTTAAAAAGCAAACAACAATTTAGGAGATATAAGCTCTTGGGGGTTTGCACTGGCACATTGCACTCTAATTCGCAGCTTACTACCACGATTGCCACGAAAGCTCTGTGGCCCAAAATCCCAGAGTTGGAAATGTAGAAATGCTGCCGCCTTGTGGCCGTTTCCCACAAGAGCGGCTTTGAACCCACAGCTAATGGTCACTTAACATTCACAAGGATTCAGGGCTGTAAAGGACACCTGCCCTAAAAAATTGTGCGGAGGTAGGGAATGGCCAAAAAAATTCAAAAGTGTTAAATTTTTCAAGGAGATTGGATGGAGGGGTAAGTTTTACTCACTCATTTTCAAAAAAGAGGAAAATGGATAAAAGCTCAACGTCAGTAATTATTAGACTCATGCAAATCTAACCTCCAAAATGATTCCAACTCACACATGTCAACTACCATCAGCTGCAAGTCTACAAACATTAAATGCTGAAGGTGTTTTAGAGAACTGTGTACCCTCTAGCTGCTGGTGAGACGTAAAGTGGTGACAGCCAATAATGAGAATAGAAAGGAGCTGCGTTTAAAAGTAAAAATTGAGCCACCATTCCGTTCAGCAGGCCCACCACTGAGACTCTCACCTGACAAGTCCAGAGTCGAGAAGGCACAGGCTTCAACAGCTGCACTGCAGGAATTTTCACAATAGCCAAGACACGGAAGCAACCAAAATGTCCATCACCATATCAGTTGAAAAAGAAGAAGTGGTCCATGTACACAATGGAATATTAGCCATGGAAAACAATGAAACACTGCTCTTTCAGGCACCATAGTTGAGCCTAGAGATAATCACAGAACATGAGGTAAGTCGGAAAGCAAAAGACATATCCTATGATATCACTTACAGGCATTATCTAACAACTGACACAAATGAACATATTTGCACAGAGAAAGACACTCACACACTTAGAAAACAAACTAGGCTTATCTAAAAGGAAAGGTGGGGGGAATGGAAAAATTAAGACTAGGGTTACCATACGTGTACAAATACCTATTAAATACACATAACAAAAAGACCGACCATATAGCAAGGGAGGTCTATGGAACACTCTGCAATAATTGACATGGGAAGGGGATCTGTGCATGAATATATATATATATATATATATATATATATATATATATATATATATGTTAGGCACAAATGAACCGGATTGTGTACACCTAGGACAAACAATATTCTAATCATTGCCCCTATTAAAAAAACTAAAACAACAAACAAGAAATAATGTAACATAAACTTATGGGGTTTTCTCCTGACACATTCCATTTTAATTTACAACCTAGGAACAGGGATTCCAGAACGGCTCTGCTGGCCTAGTAACGAGATTTGTGAATGGAGAAATGCTGCCGCCTAGTGGCTGTTTACCACAACAGCAGCTTTAAACCCAGTGCTAATGGTCACTAAATATTCACACTCATTACAGGCCTGTGAATGACACCTGCCCTCAAAAACAATCCTGGGAGCGAATATTGACCAAAAAATTCAATTTTGAGGGCAACCTTTCAAGAAGACAATTTCAAGAGGTTAATTGTATTCTACGTTTTTTTCATTTGTTCGTTAACAGAAATTTTAAAAGGTGTGGAAAAATGAACCTTAGGAAGAATTAAGGACATGCAAATCCAAATTACAAAAATCCTATCAGCTCACAACAGTCAGAATGACCATTAGCAAAAATTCTGCAAACAATAAATGCTGAAGGGGTTGTGGAAAAATGCCTAGGCTTGGTTCAACGTGGGACATGCTAAGAGCCAGTAAGGAAAACACAAAGGAGGTGCATTGAAAAGGTAAGTACTGAGCTACCATTCAATCAAGCATGCCCACTGCTGGCCCTATTGCCTGAGAGGATGAGAATCAAAAAGACAGAGGCTGGACTTCACTGGTGGCGCAGTGGTTGAGAGTCCACCGCCGAAGCAGGGGACACGGGTTTATGCCCCGGTTCGGGAAAATCACACATGCCGTGGAGCGGCTGGTCCCGTGAGCTATGGCTGCTGGGCCTGTGCGTCCAGAGCCTGTGCTCTGCAATCGGAGTGGCCATGGCAGTGAGTGGCCTACGTACTGCAAAACAAGAAAAAAACAGTCTGGCAATCCTGCCCTCCAGCAATATTTATCAAAGCCAAAACTTGGAAGCTACGAAAATGTCCATCAACAGAGGAATGCACAAAGAAGAAGTGGTCCATGTACACAATGGAATATGACTCCAATAAAAAAAATAAACTCAATCTAGAAAACAAACAAAAGTAAAAAAAAAAACACATCAGCTTTTGGGGGTTTATCCAGGCACATTCCACTCTAATTTATAACCGAGAAATACCACTGCAAGGTAGTCTGTTTCCCTAGTTAAAAGCTTGTGAAAAGCAGAAATGCTGCCACCCTCTGGCCGTGACCTGCAACAGCAGCTTTAAAAACTGTGCTAAGGGTCACTTCATATGCACCAGTACTGGAGGGCTGTAAATGAAACCTGCCCTCAGAATGTCATTAGGGAGGTAATGGCCAAAATATTTCTAAATGTCACACATACTTCACGAAAACAATTGGAAGAGGTAAGCTCTACTCACAGTTTGAAGAAAAAAAGGACATGCCAGAAAGCTCAATTTCAATGGATTATGAGACGCATGCAAATCCCACCACAAACATATAGCGGCTCACACTTGTCAGAATAAACTTCAGCAAAAAAAAACTACAAACAATAAATGCTGAAGGTGTTGTGCAGAAGTGCATACCCTCAACTTTAAGTGGGATGTGACCTGGTAAGAGCCACTAACGAGAACAGAATGGAGGTGCTTTTACTACGTAAATATTTTTCTACCATATGATCCAGCAGGCCCACTCCTGGGCCTATAACCTAAGAAGACAGAATTGGAAAGACACAGGGAGGCGAATGTGCATTGCCACAGCATTACAATTGCCAAGTCATGGAAGCAAGCAAAAAGTCCATCAACATATGAGTGGACAAAGAAAACTGGTACATGTACAGACGGAGTATTGGCCAAGGAAAAAAAGGACACGATGTCATTTGCAGCACTGTAGATGAGTCTAGAGGCAATCACACAACGTGTAGTATGTCAGAAAGAGAAAGACACATATCGTATGATATCACTTTTAGGTATTACCTATAAATGGATACCAGTGAAGATATTTCCACAGAGAAGGGCAACCACTGATTCATTCAACAAACTTATGGTTCACCAATGGAAATTTGTGAGGATTGGATACATTAGGATATTGGGGTTAACAGACATATACAAACACAGGTGAAATATATCATCACCAAAGACCTACGGAATACCAAGAGAAGACTACTCAACATCCTGTCATAACGTACATGGGAAAAGGATTCCAGGAAGAATAGACATATGTTTATGTGTCAAAGAACCACATCTTGCACACCTAGAACAAGCCAAACATTGTAATCAAACTTGCTGTGATAAAAATAAAAATTAAATTAAATAAACGAACAAGAAGTAGTGAGACATATACTTAAGGGGCTTTTCCCTGGCACACGCCATTCTAAATTACAACCTAGAACACAACTTCCATTGAGGCTCTGTTGCCCTAGTAACCAGATTTGGTAAAGTAGAACAGCTGCCACCTTGTGGGCGTTTCACACGACAGCAGCTTTAATCCCAGCGTTAATGGTCAGTTGATATTCAAAATAATTGCAGGCCTGTAAATCACACCTGCACTGAAAACAAATCCTGGGGTCGTATATCGACCAAAAAAATTCAAAGGCATCCATATTTCAAACCGACAGTTTCAAGAGGCATAATTTATGCACATTTGTCTTCTGTTTCTTTTTCTTTCTTTCTTTTTTCTTTTTTTTTCAGCTTTCAAACCACTATTTATTTAATCATGTGTTCATTCCACAGATAATTTTTAAAGTGTCTACTATGTACTAATTGCAAGTTAGGTCCCAGGATTACAGCAGTGAGTTAAACAGATAAAATCCCCTGACCTTATGGAACTTAAAGCCTAGTGGGTGACTCGGTCAATAATCCACTTCATAGATAACTACGTAGTTATAATACAGGGTACAGTGAGAGGGCTAACAAAGGGCTCTAATTTAGGCTGGAGTTCAGAGAGGTTCCCCATGAAGAAATGATAGTTTACTTCTCAGGTACTTAATAAACAAAAGTGGTAAAATTAAATGGAAGTGTTTAAATGAACAGAGTTAGGCACCACTTTTAATTACATACATACATATACACACACATAAAATAGATCCCAACTTTCTAAATAAATTATTAGTAAATTGAACGCAAAATTTGTTAATAATGATAAAGTAGTACATATTGCAGAAATAAAGTCACGATGAGTAGCAAAAAAATCTAGGTACTGTTAATGTTATCACATTAATACATGTTTTAATGGTGATTTCAATGGCTATAGAAAAGGCATCTATGAAAAAAAACTGCTTAGTAAATTAGTAAAATAAGGAAATTCCTTAACCTAACGAGAGAAGGATTTTTTAAAGATCCTTTAGCAAATATATTTAATGATAAAACTTTAAAGTTAAAGTTTGGAGACCACAACTATTGCACATTGTTCTATAAGTCCTAGTCAATAGAATAAGAAAAGAATAAGCAGTGTAAGAATTAGAGAATGTGTCAGATAGACTGCACATCAGTCAATCTGTTGTGGTTTGGAAATTTAAAATGTTAACCACATTGTCCACTTCTGAAAGGAAGAGAAAGTTTGTCATTATTTGCAAATGATATGATAATCTTATCAAAATCAAGGCAAGGAATGGAAAAACTATGAATAAGATAATTCAGCAGAAATTTCCGGTAAGATATAAAGTCAGCATAACAACTCAAAACTATGTCTTTTACCAATTTTTTATACCAAGTCATTCTCAAGAGCAGCAAATATTATAAATACTTTTTTTTTGTGGTACACGGGCCTCTCACTGTTGTGGCCTCTCCCGCTGCAGAGCACAGGCTCCTGATGCGCAGGCTCAGTGGCCATGGCTCATGGGCCCAGACGCTCCATGGCATGTGGGATCTTCCTGGACCGGGGCATGAACCCGCGTCCCCTGCATCAGCAGGCGGACTCTCAACCACTGCACCACCAGGGAAGCACGCAAATATTATAAAATGTCAAGAAATTAATTTTTTCAATGTTAGATTTTTATAGAGAAATTCTGAAATTTTGTGAAGGGCATAATAAGAAAATCTGAATAAATAAAGAGTATTTTCAAGGAAGAAAGGGCACATTTTAATAAAAATATCTCCTTACGTTAAGCTACATATTTAATAAGTTCCAATAAAATTACAAAATGATTTCTTCAGCAAATTTGATAACCTGAATCCAAAGTTCATGTAAGTCAAAATACATGAATAGCTATGGCAATTTTTTTTTTATCTCCCTGAAGGACCTTCTCTCTTATTTCTTTTTTTTTTATTTATTTTTAATTTTTTTAAATTTTTTATTTTTGATTTTTATTTTTTTTAATTTTTTGCTTTATAACAAATTTAATCAGTTATACATATACGTGTTTCCATATCCCCTCCCTTTTGCGTCTCCCTCCCACTCTTTCTTTTTTCTTAAAACAACGGGAATGGAAAAAGGCTGAACATCAGGAATCAATAAAGCCATGCAAATCCAGTGTACACAAACGTTCACCTGACAGCTGTCAGAATGATCATCAGCAAAACAAGTCTACAAAAAATAAATGCTGAAGGGGTTTTAGAGAACTGCGTACCCTTTAGCTGCTGGTGGGTTGCAACCTGGTAAGAGCCAGTCGTGAGAACAGAATGGAGGTGCGTTTAAGGGTAAAAATGGAGCTACCATGTGATCTGGTAGGCCCACTCATGGGCCTATCACCTGAGTAGACCAGAATCAAAAACACACAGGCTGGCAATCCTGCACTGCAGCAAGGTGTACCATAGCCAAACCTGGAAGAAACCAAAATGTGCATCAACAGAAAAATGCACCAAGAAGAAGTCGTCCATGTACACAATGGAATCTTAGCCATGAGAAAGCATGGAACAGTGCCGTTGGCACCACCATAGAAGGACCTAGCGATAATCACCACACTGGAAGTAAGAAAGAAACCGTAAGACAGACATCCTATGACATCACTTATAGGTGTTACCTAAGAATTGATACCCATGAAATAATTTCCAAGAGAAGGACATGCATAGATTCAGAAAACCAAATTATGTTTAACCAAATGGAAAGGTGTAAGGAATGTATGAATTAGGATATGGGGGTTAACAGACATATACTAATACATAGGAAATATATAATCACAAAATACCTAAGGAATACAAAGAGAGGTCTACTCAACACTCTATAATAACATACACGGGAATGGATCCAAAGAGGAATATAGACAGATACATTGATAGGATGAACCAGAAACTGTACACCTCGGAGAATCTACATTTTGATCAAATTTCCTCTGATAATTAAATTTAAAAAGCAAACAACAATTTAGGAGATATAAGCTCTTGGGGGTTTGCACTGGCACATTGCACTCTAATTCACAGCTTACTACCACGATTGCCACGAAAGCTCTGTGGCCCCAAATCCCAGAGTTGGAAATGTAGAAATGCTGCCGCCTTGTGGCCGTTTCCCACAAGAGCGGCTTTGAACCCACAGCTAATGGTCACTTAACATTCACAAGGATTCAGGGCTGTAAAGGACACCTGCCCTAAAAAATTGTGCGGAGGTAGGGAATGGCCAAAAAAATTCAAAAGTGTTAAATTTTTCAAGGAGATTGGATGGAGGGGTAAGTTTTACTCACTCATTTTCAAAAAAGAGGAAAATGGATAAAAGCTCAACGTCAGTAATTATTAGACTCATGCAAATCTAACCTCCAAAATGATTCCAACTCACACATGTCAACTACCATCAGCTGCAAGTCTACAAACATTAAATGCTGAAGGTGTTTTAGAGAACTGTGTACCCTCTAGCTGCTGGTGAGACGTAAAGTGGTGACAGCCAATAATGAGAATAGAAAGGAGCTGCGTTTAAAAGTAAAAATTGAGCCACCATTCCGTTCAGCAGGCCCACCACTGAGACTCTCACCTGACAAGTCCAGAGTCGAGAAGGCACAGGCTTCAACAGCTGCACTGCAGGAATTTTCACAATAGCCAAGACACGGAAGCAACCAAAATGTCCATCACCATATCAGTTGAAAAAGAAGAAGTGGTCCATGTACACAATGGAATATTAGCCATGGAAAACAATGAAACACTGCTCTTTCAGGCACCATAGTTGAGCCTAGAGATAATCACAGAACATGAGGTAAGTCGGAAAGCAAAAGACATATCCTATGATATCACTTACAGGCATTATCTAACAACTGACACAAATGAACATATTTGCACAGAGAAAGACACTCACACACTTAGAAAACAAACTAGGCTTATCTAAAAGGAAAGGTGGGGGGAATGGAAAAATTAAGACTAGGGTTACCATACGTGTACAAATACCTATTAAATACACATAACAAAAAGACCGACCATATAGCAAGGGAGGTCTATGGAACACTCTGCAATAATTTACATGGGAAGGGGATCTGTGCATGAATATATATATATATATATATATATATATATATATATATATATATATATATATATATATATATATATATATATATGTTAGGGACAAATGAACCGGATTGTGTACACCTAGGACAAACAATATTCTAATCATTGCCCCTATTAAAAAAACTAAAACAACAAACAAGAAATAATGTAACATAAACTTATGGGGTTTTCTCCTGACACATTCCATTTTAATTTACAACCTAGGAACAGGGATTCCAGAACGGCTCTGCTGCCCTAGTAACGAGATTTGTGAATGGAGAAATGCTGCCGCCTAGTGGCTGCTTACCACAACAGCAGCTTTAAACCCAGTGCTAATGGTCACTAAATATTCACACTCATTACAGGCCTGTGAATGACACCTGCCCTCAAAAACAATCCTGGGAGCGAATATTGACCAAAAAATTCAATTTTGAGGGCAACCTTTCAAGAAGACAATTTCAAGAGGTTAATTGTATTCTACGTTTTTTTCATTTGTTCGTTAACAGAAATTTTAAAAGGTGTGGAAAAATGAACCTTAGGAAGAATTAAGGACAAGCAAATCCAAATTACAAAAATCCTATCAGCTCACAACAGTCAGAATGACCATCAGCAAAAATTCTGCAAACAATAAATGCTGAAGGGGTTGTGGAAAAATGCCTAGGCTTGGTTCAACGTGGGACATGCTAAGAGCCAGTAAGGAAAACACAAAGGAGGTGCATTGAAAAGGTAAGTACTGAGCTACCATTCAATCAAGCATGCCCACTGCTGGCCCTATCGCCTGAGAGGATGAGAATCAAAAAGACAGAGGCTGGACTTCACTGGTGGCGCAGTGGTTGAGAGTCCACCGCCGAAGCAGGGGACACGGGTTTATGCCCCGGTTCGGGAAAATCACACATGCCGTGGAGCGGCTGGTCCCGTGAGCTATGGCTGCTGGGCCTGTGCGTCCAGAGCCTGTGCTCTGCAATCGGAGTGGCCATGGCAGTGAGTGGCCTACGTACTGCAAAACAAGAAAAAAACAGTCTGGCAATCCTGCCCTCCAGCAATATTTATCATAGCCAAAACTTGGAAGCTACGAAAATGTCCATCAACAGAGGAATGCACAAAGAAGAGGTGGTCCATGTACACAATGGAATATGACTCCAATAAAAAAAATAAACTCAATCTAGAAAACAAACAAAAGTAAAAAAAAAAACACATCAGCTTTTGGGGGTTTATCCAGGCACATTCCACTCTAATTTATAACCGAGAAATACCACTGCAAGGTAGTCTGTTTCCCTAGTTAAAAGCTTGTGAAAAGCAGAAATGCTGCCACCCTCTGGCCGTGACCTGCAACAGCAGCTTTAAAAACTGTGCTAAGGGTCACTTCATATGCACCAGTACTGGAGGGCTGTAAATGAAACCTGCCCTCAGAATGTCATTAGGGAGGTAATGGCCAAAATATTTCTAAATGTCACACATACTTCACGAAAACAATTGGAAGAGGTAAGCTCTACTCACAGTTTGAAGAAAAAAAGGACATGCCAGAAAGCTCAATTTCAATGGATTATGAGACGCATGCAAATCCCACCACAAACATATAGCGGCTCACACTTGTCAGAATAAACTTCAGCAAAAAAAAACTACAAACAATAAATGCTGAAGGTGTTGTGCAGAAGTGCATACCCTCAACTTTAAGTGGGATGTGACCTGGTAAGAGCCACTAACGAGAACAGAATGGAGGTGCTTTTACTACGTAAATATTTTTCTACCATATGATCCAGCAGGCCCACTCCTGGGCCTATAACCTAAGAAGACAGAATTGGAAAGACACAGGGAGGCGAATGTGCATTGCCACAGCATTACAATTGCCAAGTCATGGAAGCAAGCAAAAAGTCCATCAACATATGAGTGGACAAAGAAAACTGGTACATGTACAGACGGAGTATTGGCCAAGGAAAAAAAGGACACGATGTCATTTGCAGCACTGTAGATGAGTCTAGAGGCAATCACACAACGTGTAGTATGTCAGAAAGAGAAAGACACATATCGTATGATATCACTTTTAGGTATTACCTATAAATGGATACCAGTGAAGATATTTCCACAGAGAAGGGCAACCACTGATTCATTCAACAAACTTATGGTTCACCAATGGAAATTTGTGAGGATTGGATACATTAGGATATTGGGGTTAACAGACATATACAAACACAGGTGAAATATATCATCACCAAAGACCTACGGAATACCAAGAGAAGACTACTCAACATCCTGTCATAACGTACATGGGAAAAGGATTCCAGGAAGAATAGACATATGTTTATGTGTCAAAGAACCACATCTTGCACACCTAGAACAAGCCAAACATTGTAATCAAACTTGCTGTGATAAAAATAAAAATTAAATTAAATAAACGAACAAGAAGTAGTGAGACATATACTTAAGGGGCTTTTCCCTGGCACACGCCATTCTAAATTACAACCTAGAACACAACTTCCATTGAGGCTCTGTTGCCCTAGTAACCAGATTTGGTAAAGTAGAACAGCTGCCACCTTGTGGGCGTTTCACACGACAGCAGCTTTAATCCCAGCGTTAATGGTCAGTTGATATTCAAAATAATTGCAGGCCTGTAAATCACACCTGCACTGAAAACAAATCCTGGGGTCGTATATCGACCAAAAAAATTCAAAGGCATCCATATTTCAAACCGACAGTTTCAAGAGGCATAATTTATGCACATTTGTCTTCTGTTTCTTTTTCTTTCTTTCTTTTTTCTTTTTTTTTTCAGCTTTCAAACCACTATTTATTTAATCATGTGTTCATTCCACAGATAATTTTTAAAGTGTCTACTATGTACTAATTGCAAGTTAGGTCCCAGGATTACAGCAGTGAGTTAAACAGATAAAATCCCCTGACCTTATGGAACTTAAAGCCTAGTGGGTGACTCGGTCAATAATCCACTTCATAGATAACTACGTAGTTATAATACAGGGTACAGTGAGAGGGCTAACAAAGGGCTCTAATTTAGGCTGGAGTTCAGAGAGGTTCCCCATGAAGAAATGATAGTTTACTTCTCAGGTACTTAATAAACAAAAGTGGTAAAATTAAATGGAAGTGTTTAAATGAACAGAGTTAGGCACCACTTTTAATTACATACATACATATACACAC
Source organism: Mesoplodon mirus (assembly GCF_964341445.2). Lineage (NCBI taxonomy): Eukaryota > Metazoa > Chordata > Mammalia > Artiodactyla > Ziphiidae > Mesoplodon > Mesoplodon mirus. The sequence goes on from NC_138981.1 coordinate 145,844,409, forward strand.
ACATAAAATAGATCCCAACTTTCTAAATAAATTATTAGTAAATTGAACGCAAAATTTGTTAATAATGATAAAGTAGTACATATTGCAGAAATAAAGTCACGATGAGTAGCAAAAAAATCTAGGTACTGTTAATGTTATCACATTAATACATGTTTTAATGGTGATTTCAATGGCTATAGAAAAGGCATCTATGAAAAAAAACTGCTTAGTAAATTAGTAAAATAAGGAAATTCCTTAACCTAACGAGAGAAGGATTTTTTAAAGATCCTTTAGCAAATATATTTAATGATAAAACTTTAAAGTTAAAGTTTGGAGACCACAACTATTGCACATTGTTCTATAAGTCCTAGTCAATAGAATAAGAAAAGAATAAGCAGTGTAAGAATTAGAGAATGTGTCAGATAGACTGCACATCAGTCAATCTGTTGTGGTTTGGAAATTTAAAATGTTAACCACATTGTCCACTTCTGAAAGGAAGAGAAAGTTTGTCATTATTTGCAAATGATATGATAATCTTATCAAAATCAAGGCAAGGAATGGAAAAACTATGAATAAGATAATTCAGCAGAAATTTCCGGTAAGATATAAAGTCAGCATAACAACTCAAAACTATGTCTTTTACCAATTTTTTATACCAAGTCATTCTCAAGAGCAGCAAATATTATAAATACTTTTTTTTTGTGGTACACGGGCCTCTCACTGTTGTGGCCTCTCCCGCTGCAGAGCACAGGCTCCTGATGCGCAGGCTCAGTGGCCATGGCTCATGGGCCCAGACGCTCCACGGCATGTGGGATCTTCCTGGACCGGGGCATGAACCCGCGTCCCCTGCATCAGCAGGCGGACTCTCAACCACTGCACCACCAGGGAAGCCCGCAAATATTATAAAATGTCAAGAAATTAATTTTTTCAATGTTAGATTTTTATAGAGAAATTCTGAAATTTTGTGAAGGGCATAATAAGAAAATCTGAATAAATAAAGAGTATTTTCAAGGAAGAAAGGGCACATTTTAATAAAAATATCTCCTTACGTTAAGCTACATATTTAATAAGTTCCAATAAAATTACAAAATGATTTCTTCAGCAAATTTGATAACCTGAATCCAAAGTTCATGTAAGTCAAAATACATGAATAGCTATGGCAATTTCTTTTTTTATCTCCCTGAAGGACCTTCTCTCTTATTTCTTTTTTTTTATTTATTTTTAATTTTTTTAAATTTTTTATTTTTGATTTTTATTTTTTTTAATTTTTTGCTTTATAACAAATTTAATCAGTTATACATATACGTGTTTCCATATCCCCTCCCTTTTGCGTCTCCCTCCCACTCTTTCTTTTTTCTTAAAACAACGGGAATGGAAAAAGGCTGAACATCAGGAATCAATAAAGCCATGCAAATCCAGTGTACACAAACGTTCACCTGACAGCCGTCAGAATGATCATCAGCAAAACAAGTCTACAAAAAATAAATGCTGAAGGGGTTTTAGAGAACTGCGTACCCTTTAGCTGCTGGTGGGTTGCAACCTGGTAAGAGCCAGTCGTGAGAACAGAATGGAGGTGCGTTTAAGGGTAAAAATGAAGCTACCATGTGATCTGGTAGGCCCACTCATGGGCCTATCACCTGAGTAGACCAGAATCAAAAACACACAGGCTGGCAATCCTGCACTGCAGCAAGGTGTACCATAGCCAAACCTGGAAGAAACCAAAATGTGCATCAACAAAAAAATGCACCAAGAAGAAGTCGTCCATGTACACAATGGAATCTTAGCCATGAGAAAGCATGGAACAGTACCGTTGGCACCACCATAGAAGGACCTAGCGATAATCACCACACTGGAAGTAAGAAAGAAACCGTAAGACAGACATCCTATGACATCACTTATAGGTGTTACCTAAGAATTGATACCCATGAAATAATTTCCAAGAGAAGGACATGCATAGATTCAGAAAACCAAATTATGTTTAACCAAATGGAAAGGTGTAAGGAATGTATGAATTAGGATATGGGGGTTAACAGACATATACTAATACATAGGAAATATATAATCACAAAATACCTAAGGAATACAAAGAGAGGTCTACTCAACACTCTATAATAACATACACGGGAATGGATCCAAAGAGGAATATAGACAGATACATTGATAGGATGAACCAGAAACTGTACACCTCGGAGAATCTACATTTTGATCAAATTTCCTCTGATAATTAAATTTAAAAAGCAAACAACAATTTAGGAGATATAAGCTCTTGGGGGGTTTGCACTGGCACATTGCACTCTAATTCGCAGCTTACTACCACGATTGCCACGAAAGCTCTGTGGCCCAAAATCCCAGAGTTGGAAATGTAGAAATGCTGCCGCCTTGTGGCCGTTTCCCACAAGAGCGGCTTTGAACCCACAGCTAATGGTCACTTAACATTCACAAGGATTCAGGGCTGTAAAGGACACCTGCCCTAAAAAATTGTGCGGAGGTAGGGAATGGCCAAAAAAATTCAAAAGTGTTAAATTTTTCAAGGAGATTGGATGGAGGGGTAAGTTTTACTCACTCATTTTCAAAAAAGAGGAAAATGGATAAAAGCTCAACATCAGTAATTATTAGACTCATGCAAATCTAACCTCCAAAATGATTCCAACTCACACATGTCAACTACCATCAGCTGCAAGTCTACAAACATTAAATGCTGAAGGTGTTTTAGAGAACTGTGTACCCTCTAGCTGCTGGTGAGATGTAAAGTGGTGACAGCCAATAATGAGAATAGAAAGGAGCTGCGTTTAAAAGTAAAAATTGAGCCACCATTCCGTTCAGCAGGCCCACCGCTGAGACTCTCACCTGACAAGTCCAGAGTCGAGAAGGCACAGGCTTCAACAGCTGCACTGCAGGAATTTTCACAATAGCCAAGACACGGAAGCAACCAAAATGTCCATCACCATATCAGTTGAAAAAGAAGAAGTGGTCCATGTACACAATGGAATATTAGCCATGGAAAACAATGAAACACTGCTCTTTCAGGCACCATAGTTGAGCCTAGAGATAATCACAGAACATGAGGTAAGTCGGAAAGCAAAAGACATATCCTATGATATCACATACAGGCATTATCTAACAACTGACACAAATGAACGTATTTGCACAGAGAAAGACACTCACACACTTAGAAAACAAACTAGGCTTATCTAAAAGGAAAGGTGGGGGGAATGGAAAAATTAAGATTAGGGTTACCATACGTGTACAAATACCTATTAAATACACATAACAAAAAGACCGACCATATAGCAAGGGAGGTCTATGGAACACTCTGCAATAATTTACATGGAAAGGGGATCTGTGCATGAATATATATATATATATATATATATATATATATATATATATATATACACATATATATATATATATATATATATATATATGTTAGGCACAAATGGACCAGATTGTGTACAGCTAGGACAAACAATATTCTAATCATTGCCCCTATTAAAAAAAACTAAAACAACAAACAAGAAATAATGTAACATAAACTTATGGGGTTTTCTCCTGGCACATTCCATTTTAATTTACAACCTAGGAACAGGGATTCCAGAACGGCTCTGCTGCCCTAGTAAGGAGATTTGTGAATGGAGAAATGCTGCCGCCTAGTGGCTGCTTACCACAACAGCAGCTTTAAACCCAGTGCTAATGGTCACTAAATATTCACACTCATTACAGGCCTGTGAATGACACCTGCCCTCAAAAACAATCCTGGGAGCGAATATTGACCAAAAAATTCAATTTTGAGGGCAACCTTTTAAGAAGACAATTTCAAGAGTTTAATTGTATTCTACGTTTTTTTCATTTGTTCGTTAACAGAAATTTTAAAAGCTGTGGAAAAATGAATCTTAGAAAGAATTAAGGACATGCAAGTCCAAATTACAAAAATCCTATCAGCTCACAACAGTCAGAATGACCATCAGCAAAAATTCTGCAAACAATAAATGCTGAAGGGGTTGTGGAAAAATGCCTAGGCTTGGTTCAACGTCGGACATGCTAAGAGCCAGTAAGGAAAACACAAAGGAGGTGCATTGAAAAGGTAAGTACTGAGCTACCATTCAATCAAGCATGCCCACTGCTGGCCCTAACGCCTGAGAGGATGAGAATCAAAAAGACACAGGCTGGACTTCACTGGTGGCGCAGTGGTTGAGAGTCCGCCGCCGAAGCAGGGGACACGGGTTTATGCCCCGGTTCGGGAAAATCACACATGCCGTGGAGCGGCTGGTCCCGTGAGCTATGGCTGCTGGGCCTGTGCGTCCAGAGCCTGTGCTCTGCAATCGGAGTGGCCATGGCAGTGAGTGGCCTACGTACTGCAAAACAAGAAAAAAACAGCCTGGCAATCCTGCCCTCCAGCAATATTTATCATAGCCAAAACTTGGAAGCTACGAAAATGTCCATCAACAGAGGAATGCACAAAGAAGAAGTGGTCCATGTACACAATGGAATATGACTCCAATAAAAAAATATAAACTCAATCTAGAAAACAAACAAAAGTAAAAAAAAAACACATCAGCTTTTGGGGGTTTATCCAGGCACATTCCACTCTAACTTATAACCGAGAAATACCACTGCAAGGTAGTCTGTTTCCCTAGTTAAAAGCTTGTGAAAAGCAGAAATGCTGCCACCCTCTGGCCGTGACCTGCAACAGCAGCTTTAAAAACTGTGCTAAGGGTCACTTCATATGCACCAGTACTGGAGGGCTGTAAATGAAACCTGCCCTCAGAATGTCATTAGGGAGGTAATGGCCAAAATATTTCTAAATGTCACACATACTTCACGAAAACAATTGGAAGAGGTAAGCTCTACTCACAGTTTGAAGAAAAAAAGGACATGCCAGAAAGCTCAATTTCAATGGATTATGAGACGCATGCAAATCCCACCACAAACATATAGCGGCTCACACTTGTCAGAATAAACTTCAGCAAAAAAAAACTACAAACAATAAATGCTGAAGGTGTTGTGCAGAAGTGCATACCCTCAACTTTAAGTGGGATGTGACCTGGTAAGAGCCACTAACGAGAACAGAATGGAGGTGCTTTTACTACGTAAATATTTTTCTACCATATGATCCAGCAGGCCCACTCCTGGGCCTATAACCTAAGAAGACAGAATTGGAAAGACACAGGGAGGCGAATGTGCATTGCCGCAGCATTACAATTGCCAAGTCATGGAAGCAAGCAAAAAGTCCATCAACATATGAGTGGACAAAGAAAACTGGTACATGTACAGACGGAGTATTGGCCAAGGAAAAAAAGGACACGATGTCATTTGCAGCACTGTAGATGAGTCTAGAGGCAATCACACAACGTGTAGTATGTCAGAAAGAGAAAGACACATATCGTATGATATCACTTTTAGGTATTACCTATAAATGGATACCAGTGAAGATATTTCCACAGAGAAGGGCAACCACTGATTCATTCAACAAACTTATGGTTCACCAATGGAAATTTGTGAGGATTGGATACATTAGGATATTGGGGTTAACAGACATATACAAACACAGGTGAAATATATCATCACCAAAGACCTACGGAATACCAAGAGAAGACTACTCAACATCCTGTCATAACGTACATGGGAAAAGGATTCCAGGAAGAATAGACATATGTTTATGTGTAAAAGAACCACATCTTGCACACCTAGAACAAGCCAAACATTGTAGTCAAACTTGCTGTGATAAAAATAAAAATTAAATTAAATAAACGAACAAGAAGTAGTGAGACATATACTTAAGGGGCTTTTCCCTGGCACACGCCATTCTAAATTACAACCTAGAACACAACTTCCATTGAGGCTCTGTTGCCCTAGTAACCAGATTGGGTAAAGTAGAACAGCTGCCACCTTGTGGGTGTTTCACACGACAGCAGCTTTAATCCCAGCGTTAATGGTCAGTTGATATTCAAAATAATTGCAGGCCCGTAAATCACACCTGCACTGAAAACAAATCCTGGGGTCGTATATCGACCAAAAAAATTCAAAGGCATCCATATTTCAAACCGACAGTTTCAAGAGGCATAATTTATGCACATTTGTCTTCTGTTTCTTTTTCTTTCTTTCGTTTTTCTTAAATCAACGGGAATGGAAAAAGGCTGAACATCAGGAATCAATAAAGCCATGCAAATCCAGTGTACACAAACGTTCACCTGACTGCCGTCAGAATGATCATCAGCAAAAAAAGTCTACAAAAAATAAATGCTGAAGGGGTTTTAGAGAACTGCATACCCTTTAGCTGCTGGTGGGTTGCAACCTGGTAAGAGCCAGTAGTGAGAACAGAATGGAGGTGCGTTTAAGGGTAAAAATGGAGCTACCATGTGATCTGGTAGGCCCACTCATGGGCCTATCAGCTGAGTAGACCAGAATCAAAAACACACAGGCTGGCAATCCTGCACTGCAGCAAGGTGTACTATAGCCAAACCTGGAAGAAACCAAAATGTGCATCAACAGAAAAATGCACCAAGAAGAAGTCGTCCATGTACACAATGGAATATTAGCCATGAAAAAGCATGGAACAGTGCCGTTGGCGCCACCATAGAAGGACCTAGCGACAATCACCACACTGGAAGTAAGAAAGAAACCGAAAGACAGACATCCTATGACATCACTTATAGGTGTTACCTAAGAATTGATACCCATGAAATAATTTCCAAGAGAAGGACACGCATAGATTCAGAAAACCAAATTATGTTTAACCAAATGGAAAGGTGTAAGTAATGTATGAATTAGGATATGGGGGTTAACAGACATATTCTAATACATAGGAAATATATAATCACAAAATACCTAAGGAATACGAAGAGAGGTCTACTCAGCACTCTATAATAACATACACGGGAATGGATCCAAAGAGGAATAGACAGATACATTGATAGGATGAACCAGAAACTGTACACCTAGGAGAATCTACATTTTGATCAAATTTCCTCTGATAATTAAATTTAAAAAGCAAACAACAATTTAGGAGATATAAGCTCTTGGGGGTTTGCACTGGCACATTGCACTCTAATTCGCAGCTTACTACCACGATTGCCACGAAAGCTCTGTGGCCCCAAATCCCAGAGTTGGAAATGTAGAAATGCTGCCGCCTTGTGGCCGTTTCCCACAAGAGCGGCTTTGAACCCACAGCTAATGGTCACTTAACATTCACAAGGATTCAGGGCTGTAAAGGACACCTGCCCTAAAAAATTGTGCGGAGGTAGGGAATGGCCAAAAAAATTCAAAAGTGTTAAATTTTTCAAGGAGATTGGATGGAGGGGTAAGTTTTACTCACTCATTTTCAAAAAAGAGGAAAATGGATAAAAGCTCAACATCAGTAATTATTACACTCATGCAAATCTAACCTCCAAAATGATTCCAACTCACACATGTCAACTACCATCAGCTGCAAGTCTACAAACATTAAATGCTGAAGGTGTTTTAGAGAACTGTGTACCCTCTAGCTGCTGGTGAGACGTAAAGTGCTGACAGCCAATAATGAGAATAGAAAGGAGCTGCGTTTAAAAGTAAAAATTGAGCCACCATTCCGTTCAGCAGGCCCACCGCTGAGACTCTCACCTGACAAGTCCAGAGTCGAGAAGGCACAGGCTTCAACAGCTGCACTGCAGGAATTTTCACAATAGCCAAGACACGGAAGCAACCAAAATGTCCATCACCATATCAGTTGAAAAAGAAGAAGTGGTCCATGTACACAATGGAATATTAGCCATGGAAAACAATGAAACACTGCTCTTTCAGGCACCATAGTTGAGCCTAGAGATAATCACAGAACATGAGGTAAGTCGGAAAGCAAAAGACATATCCTATGATATCACTTACAGGCATTATCTAACAACTGACACAAATGAACATATTTGCACAGAGAAAGACACTCACACACTTAGAAAACAAACTAGGCTTATCTAAAAGGAAAGGTGGGGGGAATGGAAAAATTAAGATTAGGGTTACCATACGTGTACAAATACCTATTAAATACACATAACAAAAAGACCGACCATATAGCAAGGGAGGTCTATGGAACACTCTGCAATAATTTACATGGGAAGTGGACCTGTGCATGAATATATATATATATATATATATGTTAGGCACAAATGAACCAGATTGTGTACGCCTAGGACAAACAATATTCTAATCATTGCCCCTATTAAAAAAACTAAAACAACAAACAAGAAATAATGTAACATAAACTTATGGGGTTTTCTCCTGGCACATTCCATTTTAATTTACAACCTAGGAACAGGGATTCCAGAAGGGCTCTGCTGCCCTAGTAACGAGATTTGTGAATGGAGAAATGCTGCCACCTAGTGGCTGTTTACCACAACAGCAGCTTTAAACCCAGTGCTAATGGTCACTAAATATTCACACTCATTACAGGCCTGTGAATGACACCTGCCCTCAAAAACAATCCTGGGAGCGAATATTGACCAAAAAATTCAATTTTGAGGGCAACCTTTCAAGAAGACAATTTCAAGAGGTTAATTGTATTCTACGTTTTTTTCATTTGTTCGTTAACAGAAATTTTAAAAGCTGTGGAAAAATGAATCTTAGAAAGAATTAAGGACATGCAAGTCCAAATTACAAAAATCCTATCAGCTCACAACAGTCAGAATGACCATCAGCAAAAATTCTGCAAACAATAAATGCTGAAGGGGTTGTGGAAAAATGCCTAGGCTTGGTTCAACGTCGGACATGCTAAGAGCCAGTAAGGAAAACACAAAGGAGGTGCATTGAAAAGGTAAGTACTGAGCTACCATTCAATCAAGCATGCCCACTGCTGGCCCTAACGCCTGAGAGGATGAGAATCAAAAAGACACAGGCTGGACTTCACTGGTGGCGCAGTGGTTGAGAGTCCGCCGCCGAAGCAGGGGACACGGGTTTATGCCCCGGTTCGGGAAAATCACACATGCCGTGGAGCGGCTGGTCCCGTGAGCTATGGCTGCTGGGCCTGTGCGTCCAGAGCCTGTGCTCTGCAATCGGAGTGGCCATGGCAGTGAGTGGCCTACGTACTGCAAAACAAGAAAAAAACAGCCTGGCAATCCTGCCCTCCAGCAATATTTATCATAGCCAAAACTTGGAAGCTACGAAAATGTCCATCAACAGAGGAATGCACAAAGAAGAAGTGGTCCATGTACACAATGGAATATGACTCCAATAAAAAAATATAAACTCAATCTAGAAAACAAACAAAAGTAAAAAAAAAACACATCAGCTTTTGGGGGTTTATCCAGGCACATTCCACTCTAACTTATAACCGAGAAATACCACTGCAAGGTAGTCTGTTTCCCTAGTTAAAAGCTTGTGAAAAGCAGAAATGCTGCCACCCTCTGGCCGTGACCTGCAACAGCAGCTTTAAAAACTGTGCTAAGGGTCACTTCATATGCACCAGTACTGGAGGGCTGTAAATGAAACCTGCCCTCAGAATGTCATTAGGGAGGTAATGGCCAAAATATTTCTAAATGTCACACATACTTCACGAAAACAATTGGAAGAGGTAAGCTCTACTCACAGTTTGAAGAAAAAAAGGACATGCCAGAAAGCTCAATTTCAATGGATTATGAGACGCATGCAAATCCCACCACAAACATATAGCGGCTCACACTTGTCAGAATAAACTTCAGCAAAAAAAAACTACAAACAATAAATGCTGAAGGTGTTGTGCAGAAGTGCATACCCTCAACTTTAAGTGGGATGTGACCTGGTAAGAGCCACTAACGAGAACAGAATGGAGGTGCTTTTACTACGTAAATATTTTTCTACCATATGATCCAGCAGGCCCACTCCTGGGCCTATAACCTAAGAAGACAGAATTGGAAAGACACAGGGAGGCGAATGTGCATTGCCGCAGCATTACAATTGCCAAGTCATGGAAGCAAGCAAAAAGTCCATCAACATATGAGTGGACAAAGAAAACTGGTACATGTACAGACGGAGTATTGGCCAAGGAAAAAAAGGACACGATGTCATTTGCAGCACTGTAGATGAGTCTAGAGGCAATCACACAACGTGTAGTATGTCAGAAAGAGAAAGACACATATCGTATGATATCACTTTTAGGTATTACCTATAAATGGATACCAGTGAAGATATTTCCACAGAGAAGGGCAACCACTGATTCATTCAACAAACTTATGGTTCACCAATGGAAATTTGTGAGGATTGGATACATTAGGATATTGGGGTTAACAGACATATACAAACACAGGTGAAATATATCATCACCAAAGACCTACGGAATACCAAGAGAAGACTACTCAACATCCTGTCATAACGTACATGGGAAAAGGATTCCAGGAAGAATAGACATATGTTTATGTGTAAAAGAACCACATCTTGCACACCTAGAACAAGCCAAACATTGTAGTCAAACTTGCTGTGATAAAAATAAAAATTAAATTAAATAAACGAACAAGAAGTAGTGAGACATATACTTAAGGGGCTTTTCCCTGGCACACGCCATTCTAAATTACAACCTAGAACACAACTTCCATTGAGGCTCTGTTGCCCTAGTAACCAGATTGGGTAAAGTAGAACAGCTGCCACCTTGTGGGTGTTTCACACGACAGCAGCTTTAATCCCAGCGTTAATGGTCAGTTGATATTCAAAATAATTGCAGGCCCGTAAATCACACCTGCACTGAAAACAAATCCTGGGGTCGTATATCGACCAAAAAAATTCAAAGGCATCCATATTTCAAACCGACAGTTTCAAGAGGCATAATTTATGCACATTTGTCTTCTGTTTCTTTTTCTTTCTTTCGTTTTTCTTAAATCAACGGGAATGGAAAAAGGCTGAACATCAGGAATCAATAAAGCCATGCAAATCCAGTGTACACAAACGTTCACCTGACTGCCGTCAGAATGATCATCAGCAAAAAAAGTCTACAAAAAATAAATGCTGAAGGGGTTTTAGAGAACTGCATACCCTTTAGCTGCTGGTGGGTTGCAACCTGGTAAGAGCCAGTAGTGAGAACAGAATGGAGGTGCGTTTAAGGGTAAAAATGGAGCTACCATGTGATCTGGTAGGCCCACTCATGGGCCTATCAGCTGAGTAGACCAGAATCAAAAACACACAGGCTGGCAATCCTGCACTGCAGCAAGGTGTACTATAGCCAAACCTGGAAGAAACCAAAATGTGCATCAACAGAAAAATGCACCAAGAAGAAGTCGTCCATGTACACAATGGAATATTAGCCATGAAAAAGCATGGAACAGTGCCGTTGGCGCCACCATAGAAGGACCTAGCGACAATCACCACACTGGAAGTAAGAAAGAAACCGAAAGACAGACATCCTATGACATCACTTATAGGTGTTACCTAAGAATTGATACCCATGAAATAATTTCCAAGAGAAGGACACGCATAGATTCAGAAAACCAAATTATGTTTAACCAAATGGAAAGGTGTAAGTAATGTATGAATTAGGATATGGGGGTTAACAGACATATTCTAATACATAGGAAATATATAATCACAAAATACCTAAGGAATACGAAGAGAGGTCTACTCAGCACTCTATAATAACATACACGGGAATGGATCCAAAGAGGAATAGACAGATACATTGATAGGATGAACCAGAAACTGTACACCTAGGAGAATCTACATTTTGATCAAATTTCCTCTGATAATTAAATTTAAAAAGCAAACAACAATTTAGGAGATATAAGCTCTTGGGGGTTTGCACTGGCACATTGCACTCTAATTCGCAGCTTACTACCACGATTGCCACGAAAGCTCTGTGGCCCCAAATCCCAGAGTTGGAAATGTAGAAATGCTGCCGCCTTGTGGCCGTTTCCCACAAGAGCGGCTTTGAACCCACAGCTAATGGTCACTTAACATTCACAAGGATTCAGGGCTGTAAAGGACACCTGCCCTAAAAAATTGTGCGGAGGTAGGGAATGGCCAAAAAAATTCAAAAGTGTTAAATTTTTCAAGGAGATTGGATGGAGGGGTAAGTTTTACTCACTCATTTTCAAAAAAGAGGAAAATGGATAAAAGCTCAACATCAGTAATTATTACACTCATGCAAATCTAACCTCCAAAATGATTCCAACTCACACATGTCAACTACCATCAGCTGCAAGTCTACAAACATTAAATGCTGAAGGTGTTTTAGAGAACTGTGTACCCTCTAGCTGCTGGTGAGACGTAAAGTGGTGACAGCCAATAATGAGAATAGAAAGGAGCTGCGTTTAAAAGTAAAAATTGAGCCACCATTCCGTTCAGCAGGCCCACCGCTGAGACTCTCACCTGACAAGTCCAGAGTCGAGAAGGCACAGGCTTCAACAGCTGCACTGCAGGAATTTTCACAATAGCCAAGACACGGAAGCAACCAAAATGTCCATCACCATATCAGTTGAAAAAGAAGAAGTGGTCCATGTACACAATGGAATATTAGCCATGGAAAACAATGAAACACTGCTCTTTCAGGCACCATAGTTGAGCCTAGAGATAATCACAGAACATGAGGTAAGTCGGAAAGCAAAAGACATATCCTATGATATCACTTACAGGCATTATCTAACAACTGACACAAATGAACATATTTGCACAGAGAAAGACACTCACACACTTAGAAAACAAACTAGGCTTATCTAAAAGGAAAGGTGGGGGGAATGGAAAAATTAAGATTAGGGTTACCATACGTGTACAAATACCTATTAAATACACATAACAAAAAGACCGACCATATAGCAAGGGAGGTCTATGGAACACTCTGCAATAATTTACATGGGAAGTGGACCTGTGCATGAATATATATATATATATATATATGTTAGGCACAAATGAACCAGATTGTGTACGCCTAGGACAAACAATATTCTAATCATTGCCCCTATTAAAAAAACTAAAACAACAAACAAGAAATAATGTAACATAAACTTATGGGGTTTTCTCCTGGCACATTCCATTTTAATTTACAACCTAGGAACAGGGATTCCAGAAGGGCTCTGCTGCCCTAGTAACGAGATTTGTGAATGGAGAAATGCTGCCACCTAGTGGCTGTTTACCACAACAGCAGCTTTAAACCCAGTGCTAATGGTCACTAAATATTCACACTCATTACAGGCCTGTGAATGACACCTGCCCTCAAAAACAATCCTGGGAGCGAATATTGACCAAAAAATTCAATTTTGAGGGCAACCTTTCAAGAAGACAATTTCAAGAGGTTAATTGTATTCTACGTTTTTTTCATTTGTTCGTTAACAGAAATTTTAAAAGGTGTGGAAAAATGAACCTTAGAAAGAATTAAGGACATGCTAATCCAAATTACAAAAATCCCATCAGCTCACAACAGTCAGAATGACCATCAGCAAAAAATCTGCAAACAATAAATGCTGAAGGGGTTGTGGAGAAATGCCTAGGCTTGGTTCAACGTGGGACATGCTAAGAGCCAGTAAGGGAAACACAAAGGAGGTGCATTGAAAAGGTAAGTACCGAGCTACCATTCAATCAAGCATACCCACTGCTGGGCCTATTGCCTGAGAGGATGAGAATCAAAAAGACACAGGCTGGACTTCACTGGTGGCGCAGTGGTTGAGAGTCCGCCGCCGAAGCAGGGGACACGGGTTTATGCCCCGGTTCGGGAAAATCACACATGCCGTGGAGCGGCTGGTCCCGTGAGCTATGGCTGCTGGGCCTGTGCGTCCAGAGCCTGTGCTCTGCAATCGGAGTGGCCATGGCAGTGAGTGGCCTACGTACTGCAAAACAAGAAAAAAACAGCCTGGCAATCCTGCCCTCCAGCAATATTTATCATAGCCAAAACTTGGAAGCTACGAAAATGTCCATCAACAGAGGAATGCACAAAGAAGAAGTGGTCCATGTACACAATGGAATATGACTCCAATAAAAAAATATAAACTCAATCTAGAAAACAAACAAAAGTAAAAGAAAAACACATCAGCTTTTGGGGGTTTATCCAGGCACATTCCACTCTAACTTATAACCGAGAAATACCACTGCAAGGTAGTCTGTTTCCCTAGTTAAAAGCTTGTGAAAAGCAGAAATGCTGCCACCCTCTGGCCGTGACCTGCAACAGCAGCTTTAAAAACTGTGCTAAGGGTCACTTCATATGCACCAGTACTGGAGGGCTGTAAATGAAACCTGCCCTCAGAATGTCATTAGGGAGGTAATGGCCAAAATATTTCTAAATGTCACACATACTTCACGAAAACAATTGGAAGAGGTAAGCTCTACTCACAGTTTGAAGAAAAAAAGGACATGCCAGAAAGCTCAATTTCAATGGATTATGAGACGCATGCAAATCCAACCACAAACATATAGCAGCTCACACTTGTCAGAATAAACTTCAGCAAAAACAAAACTACAAACAATAAATGCTGAAGGTGTTGTGCAGAAGTGCATACCCTCAACTTTAAGTGGGATGTGACCTGGTAAGAGCCACTAACGAGAACAGAATGGAGGTGCTTTTACTACGTAAATATTTATCTACCATATGATCCAGCAGGCCCACTCCTGGGCCTATAACCTAAGAAGACAGAATTGGAAAGACACAGGGAGGCGAATGTGCATTGCCGCAGCATTACAATTGCCAAGTCATGGAAGCAAGCAAAAAGTCCATCAACATATGAGTGGACAAAGAAAACTGGTACATGTACAGACGGAGTATTGGCCAAGGATAAAAAGGACACGATGTCATTTGCAGCACTGTAGATGAGTCTACAGGCAATCACACAACTTGTAGTAAGTCACAAAGAGAAAGACACATATCGTATGATATCACTTTTAGGTATTACCTATAAATGGATACCAGTGAAGATATTTCCACAGAGAAGGGCAACCACTGATTCATTCAACAAACTTATGGTTCACCAATGGAAATTTGTGAGGATTGGATACATTAGGATATTGGGGTTAACAGACATATACAAACACAGGTGAAATATATCATCACCAAAGACCTACGGAATACCAAGAGAAGACTACTCAACATCCTGTCATAACGTACATGGGAAAAGGATTCCAGGAAGAATAGACATATGTTTATGTGTCAAAGAACCACATCTTGCACACCTAGAACAAGCCAAACATTGTAGTCAAACTTGCTGTGATAAAAATAAAAATTAAATTAAATTAACGAACAAGAAGTAGTGAGACATATACTTAAGGGGCTTTTCCCTGGCACACGCCATTCTAAATTACAACCTAGAACACAACTTCCATTGAGGCTCTGTTGCCCTAGTAACCAGATTTGGTAAAGTAGAACAGCTGCCACCTTGTGGGTGTTTCACACGACAGCAGCTTTAATCCCAGCGTTAATGGTCAGTTGATATTCAAAATAATTGCAGGCCTGTAAATCACACCTGCACTGAAAACAAATCCTGGGGTCGTATATCGACCAAAAAAATTCAAAGGCATCCATAATTCAAACCGACAGTTTCAAGAGGCATAATTTATGCACATTTGTCTTCTGTTTCTTTTTCTTTCTTTCATTTTTCTTAAATCAACGGGAATGGAAAAAGGCTGAACATCAGGAATCAATAAAGCCATGCAAATCCAGTGTACACAAACGTTCACCTGACTGCCGTCAGAATGATCATCAGCAAAAAAAGTCTACAAAAAATAAATGCTGAAGGGGTTTTAGAGAACTGCATACCCTTTAGCTGCTGGTGGGTTGCAACCTGGTAAGAGCCAGTAGTGAGAACAGAATGGAGGTGCGTTTAAGGGTAAAAATGGAGCTACCATGTGATCTGGTAGGCCCACTCATGGGCCTATCACCTGAGTAGACCAGAATCAAAAACACACAGGCTGGCAATCCTGCACTGCAGCAAGGTGTACCATAGCCAAACCTGGAAGAAACCAAAATGTGCATCAACAGAAAAATGCACCAAGAAGAAGTCGTCCATGTACACAATGGAATATTAGCCATGAAAAAGCATGGAACAGTGCCGTTGGCGCCACCATAGAAGGACCTAGCGACAATCACCACACTGGAAGTAAGAAAGAAACCGAAAGACAGACATCCTATGACATCACTTATAGGTGTTACCTAAGAATTGATACCCATGAAATAATTTCCAAGAGAAGGACACGCATAGATTCAGAAAACCAAATTATGTTTAACCAAATGGAAATGTGTAAGGAATGTATGAATTAGGATATGGGGGTTAACAGACATATACTAATACATAGGAAATATATAATCACAAAATACCTAAGGAATACGAAGAGAGGTCTACTCAGCACTCTATAATAATATACACGGGAATGGATCCAAAGAGGAATAGACAGATACATTGATAGGATGAACCAGAAACTGTACACCTAGGAGAATCTACATTTTGATCAAATTTCCTCTGATAATTAAATTTAAAAAGCAAACAACAATTTAGGAGATATAAGCTCTTGGGGGTTTGCACTGGAACATTGCACTCTAATTCGCAGCTTACTACCACGATTGCCACGAAAGCTCTGTGGCCCAAAATCCCAGAGTTGGAAATGTAGAAATGCTGCCGCCTTGTGGCCGTTTCCCACAAGAGCGGCTTTGAACCCACAGCTAATGGTCACTTAACATTCACAAGGATTCAGGGCTGTAAAGGACACCTGCCCTAAAAAATTGTGCGGAGGTAGGGAATGGCCAAAAAAATTCAAAAGTGTTAAATTTTTCAAGGAGATTGGATGGAGGGGTAAGTTTTACTCACTCATTTTCAAAAAAGAGGAAAATGGATAAAAGCTCAACATCAGTAATTATTAGACTCATGCAAATCTAACCTCCAAAATGATTCCAACTCACACATGTCAACTACCATCAGCTGCAAGTCTACAAACATTAAATGCTGAAGGTGTTTTAGAGAACTGTGTACCCTCTAGCTGCTGGTGAGACGTAAAGTGCTGACAGCCAATAATGAGAATAGAAAGGAGCTGCGTTTAAAAGTAAAAATTGAGCCACCATTCCGTTCAGCAGGCCCACCGCTGAGACTCTCACCTGACAAGTCCAGAGTCGAGAAGGCACAGGCTTCAACAGCTGCACTGCAGGAATTTTCACAATAGCCAAGACACGGAAGCAACCAAAATGTCCATAACCATATCAGTTGAAAAAGAAGAAGTGGTCCATGTACACAATGGAATATTAGCCATGGAAAACAATGAAACACTGCTCTTTCAGGCACCATAGTTGAGCCTAGAGATAATCACAGAACATGAGGTAAGTCGGAAAGCAAAAGACATATCCTATGATATCACTTACAGGCATTATCTAACAACTGACACAAATGAACATATTTGCACAGAGAAAGACACTCACACACTTAGAAAACAAACTAGGCTTATCTAAAAGGAAAGGTGGGGGGAATGGAAAAATTAAGATTAGGGTTACCATACGTGTACAAATACCTATTAAATACACATAACAAAAAGACCGACCATATAGCAAGGGAGGTCTATGGAACACTCTGCAATAATTTACATGGGAAGTGGACCTGTGCATGAATATATATATATATATATATATATATATATATATATATATATATATATATGTTAGGCACAAATGAACCAGATTGTGTACGCCTAGGACAAACAATATTCTAATCATTGCCCCTATTAAAAAAACTAAAACAACAAACAAGAAATAATGTAACATAAACTTATGGGGTTTTCTCCTGGCACATTCCATTTTAATTTACAACCTAGGAACAGGGATTCCAGAAGGGCTCTGCTGCCCTAGTAACGAGATTTGTGAATGGAGAAATGCTGCCGCCTAGTGGCTGCTTACCACAACAGCAGCTTTAAACCCAGTGCTGATGGTCACTAAATATTCACACTCATTACAGGCCTGTGAATGACACCTGCCCTCAAAAACAATCCTGGGAGCGAATATTGACCAAAAAATTCAATTTTGAGGGCAACCTTTCAAGAAGACAATTTCAAGAGGTTAATTGTATTCTACGTTTTTTTCATTTGTTCGTTAACAGAAATTTTAAAAGGTGTGGAAAAATGAACCTTAGAAAGAATTAAGGACATGCTAATCCAAATTACAAAAATCCCATCAGCTCACAACAGTCAGAATGACCATCAGCAAAAAATCTGCAAACAATAAATGCTGAAGGGGTTGTGGAGAAATGCCTAGGCTTGGTTCAACGTGGGACATGCTAAGAGCCAGTAAGGGAAACACAAAGGAGGTGCATTGAAAAGGTAAGTACCGAGCTACCATTCAATCAAGCATACCCACTGCTGGGCCTATTGCCTGAGAGGATGAGAATCAAAAAGACACAGGCTGGACTTCACTGGTGGCGCAGTGGTTGAGAGTCCGCCGCCGAAGCAGGGGACACGGGTTTATGCCCCGGTTCGGGAAAATCACACATGCCGTGGAGCGGCTGGTCCCGTGAGCTATGGCTGCTGGGCCTGTGCGTCCAGAGCCTGTGCTCTGCAATCGGAGTGGCCATGGCAGTGAGTGGCCTACGTACTGCAAAACAAGAAAAAAACAGCCTGGCAATCCTGCCCTCCAGCAATATTTATCATAGCCAAAACTTGGAAGCTACGAAAATGTCCATCAACAGAGGAATGCACAAAGAAGAAGTGGTCCATGTACACAATGGAATATGACTCCAATAAAAAAATATAAACTCAATCTAGAAAACAAACAAAAGTAAAAGAAAAACACATCAGCTTTTGGGGGTTTATCCAGGCACATTCCACTCTAACTTATAACCGAGAAATACCACTGCAAGGTAGTCTGTTTCCCTAGTTAAAAGCTTGTGAAAAGCAGAAATGCTGCCACCCTCTGGCCGTGACCTGCAACAGCAGCTTTAAAAACTGTGCTAAGGGTCACTTCATATGCACCAGTACTGGAGGGCTGTAAATGAAACCTGCCCTCAGAATGTCATTAGGGAGGTAATGGCCAAAATATTTCTAAATGTCACACATACTTCACGAAAACAATTGGAAGAGGTAAGCTCTACTCACAGTTTGAAGAAAAAAAGGACATGCCAGAAAGCTCAATTTCAATGGATTATGAGACGCATGCAAATCCAACCACAAACATATAGCAGCTCACACTTGTCAGAATAAACTTCAGCAAAAACAAAACTACAAACAATAAATGCTGAAGGTGTTGTGCAGAAGTGCATACCCTCAACTTTAAGTGGGATGTGACCTGGTAAGAGCCACTAACGAGAACAGAATGGAGGTGCTTTTACTACGTAAATATTTATCTACCATATGATCCAGCAGGCCCACTCCTGGGCCTATAACCTAAGAAGACAGAATTGGAAAGACACAGGGAGGCGAATGTGCATTGCCGCAGCATTACAATTGCCAAGTCATGGAAGCAAGCAAAAAGTCCATCAACATATGAGTGGACAAAGAAAACTGGTACATGTACAGACGGAGTATTGGCCAAGGATAAAAAGGACACGATGTCATTTGCAGCACTGTAGATGAGTCTACAGGCAATCACACAACTTGTAGTAAGTCACAAAGAGAAAGACACATATCGTATGATATCACTTTTAGGTATTACCTATAAATGGATACCAGTGAAGATATTTCCACAGAGAAGGGCAACCACTGATTCATTCAACAAACTTATGGTTCACCAATGGAAATTTGTGAGGATTGGATACATTAGGATATTGGGGTTAACAGACATATACAAACACAGGTGAAATATATCATCACCAAAGACCTACGGAATACCAAGAGAAGACTACTCAACATCCTGTCATAACGTACATGGGAAAAGGATTCCAGGAAGAATAGACATATGTTTATGTGTCAAAGAACCACATCTTGCACACCTAGAACAAGCCAAACATTGTAGTCAAACTTGCTGTGATAAAAATAAAAATTAAATTAAATTAACGAACAAGAAGTAGTGAGACATATACTTAAGGGGCTTTTCCCTGGCACACGCCATTCTAAATTACAACCTAGAACACAACTTCCATTGAGGCTCTGTTGCCCTAGTAACCAGATTTGGTAAAGTAGAACAGCTGCCACCTTGTGGGTGTTTCACACGACAGCAGCTTTAATCCCAGCGTTAATGGTCAGTTGATATTCAAAATAATTGCAGGCCTGTAAATCACACCTGCACTGAAAACAAATCCTGGGGTCGTATATCGACCAAAAAAATTCAAAGGCATCCATAATTCAAACCGACAGTTTCAAGAGGCATAATTTATGCACATTTGTCTTCTGTTTCTTTTTCTTTCTTTCGTTTTTCTTAAATCAACGGGAATGGAAAAAGGCTGAACATCAGGAATCAATAAAGCCATGCAAATCCAGTGTACACAAACGTTCACCTGACTGCCGTCACAATGATCATCAGCAAAAAAAGTCTACAAAAAATAAATGCTGAAGGGGTTTTAGAGAACGGCATACCCTTTAGCTGCTGGTGGGTTGCAACCTGGTAAGAGCCAGTAGTGAGAACAGAATGGAGGTGCGTTTAAGGGTAAAAATGGAGCTACCATGTGATCTGGTAGGCCCACTCATGGGCCTATCACCTGAGTAGACCAGAATCAAAAACACACAGGCTGGCAATCCTGCACTGCAGCAAGGTGTACCATAGCCAAACCTGGAAGAAACCAAAATGTGCATCAACAGAAAAATGCACCAAGAAGAAGTCGTCCATGTACACAATGGAATATTAGCCATGAAAAAGCATGGAACAGTGCCGTTGGCGCCACCATAGAAGGACCTAGCGACAATCACCACACTGGAAGTAAGAAAGAAACCGAAAGACAGACATCCTATGACATCACTTATAGGTGTTACCTAAGAATTGATACCCATGAAATAATTTCCAAGAGAAGGACACGCATAGATTCAGAAAACCAAATTATGTTTAACCAAATGGAAAGGTGTAAGGAATGTATGAATTAGGATATGGGGGTTAACAGACATATACTAATACATAGGAAATATATAATCACAAAATACCTAAGGAATACGAAGAGAGGTCTACTCAGCACTCTATAATAACATACACGGGAATGGATCCAAAGAGGAATAGACAGATACATTGATAGGATGAACCAGAAACTGTACACCTAGGAGAATCTACATTTTGATCAAATTTCCTCTGATAATTAAATTTAAAAAGCAAACAACAATTTAGGAGATATAAGCTCTTGGGGGTTTGCACTGGCACATTGCACTCTAATTCGCAGCTTACTACCACGATTGCCACGAAAGCTCTGTGGCCCAAAATCCCAGAGTTGGAAATGTAGAAATGCTGCCGCCTTGTGGCCGTTTCCCACAAGAGCGGCTTTGAACCCACAGCTAATGGTCACTTAACATTCACAAGGATTCAGGGCTGTAAAGGACACCTGCCCTAAAAAATTGTGCGGAGGTAGGGAATGGCCAAAAAAATTCAAAAGTGTTAAATTTTTCAAGGAGATTGGATGGAGGGGTAAGTTTTACTCACTCATTTTCAAAAAAGAGGAAAATGGATAAAAGCTCAACATCAGTAATTATTACACTCATGCAAATCTAACCTCCAAAATGATTCCAACTCACACATGTCAACTACCATCAGCTGCAAGTCTACAAACATTAAATGCTGAAGGTGTTTTAGAGAACTGTGTACCCTCTAGCTGCTGGTGAGACGTAAAGTGCTGACAGCCAATAATGAGAATAGAAAGGAGCTGCGTTTAAAAGTAAAAATTGAGCCACCATTCCGTTCAGCAGGCCCACCGCTGAGACTCTCACCTGACAAGTCCAGAGTCGAGAAGGCACAGGCTTCAACAGCTGCACTGCAGGAATTTTCACAATAGCCAAGACACGGAAGCAACCAAAATGTCCATCACCATATCAGTTGAAAAAGAAGAAGTGGTCCATGTACACAATGGAATATTAGCCATGGAAAACAATGAAACACTGCTCTTTCAGGCACCATAGTTGAGCCTAGAGATAATCACAGAACATGAGGTAAGTCGGAAAGCAAAAGACATATCCTATGATATCACTTACAGGCATTATCTAACAACTGACACAAATGAACATATTTGCACAGAGAAAGACACTCACACACTTAGAAAACAAACTAGGCTTATCTAAAAGGAAAGGTGGGGGGAATGGAAAAATTAAGATTAGGGTTACCATACGTGTACAAATACCTATTAAATACACATAACAAAAAGACCGACCATATAGCAAGGGAGGTCTATGGAACACTCTGCAATAATTTACATGGGAAGTGGACCTGTGCATGAATATATATATATATATATATATATATATATATATATATATATATATATATATATATATATATATATATGTTAGGCACAAATGAACCAGATTGTGTACGCCTAGGACAAACAATATTCTAATCATTGCCCCTATTAAAAAAACTAAAACAACAAACAAGAAATAATGTAACATAAACTTATGGGGTTTTCTCCTGGCACATTCCATTTTAATTTACAACCTAGGAACAGGGATTCCAGAAGGGCTCTGCTGCCCTAGTAACGAGATTTGTGAATGGAGAAATGCTGCCGCCTAGTGGCTGTTTACCACAACAGCAGCTTTCAACCCAGTGCTAATGGTCACTAAATATTCACACTCATTACAGGCCTGTGAATGACACCTGCCCTCAAAAACAATCCTGGGAGCGAATATTGACCAAAAAATTCAATTTTGAGGGCAACCTTTCAAGAAGACAATTTCAAGAGGTTAATTGTATTCTACGTTTTTTTCATTTGTTCGTTAACAGAAATTTTAAAAGGTGTGGAAAAATGAACCTTAGAAAGAATTAAGGACATGCTAATCCAAATTACAAAAATCCCATCAGCTCACAACAGTCAGAATGACCATCAGCAAAAAATCTGCAAACAATAAATGCTGAAGGGTTTGTGGAGAAATGCCTAGGCTTGGTTCAACGTGGGACATGCTAAGAGCCAGTAAGGGAAACACAAAGGAGGTGCATTGAAAAGGTAAGTACCGAGCTACCATTCAATCAAGCATACCCACTGCTGGGCCTATCGCCTGAGAGGATGAGAATCAAAAAGACACAGGCTGGACTTCACTGGTGGCGCAGTGGTTGAGAGTCCGCCGCCGAAGCAGGGGACACGGGTTTATGCCCCGGTTCGGGAAAATCACACATGCCGTGGAGCGGCTGGTCCCGTGAGCTATGGCTGCTGGGCCTGTGCGTCCAGAGCCTGTGCTCTGCAATCGGAGTGGCCATGGCAGTGAGTGGCCTACGTACTGCAAAACAAGAAAAAAACAGCCTGGCAATCCTGCCCTCCAGCAATATTTATCATAGCCAAAACTTGGAAGCTACGAAAATGTCCATCAACAGAGGAATGCACAAAGAAGAAGTGGTCCATGTACACAATGGAATATGACTCCAATAAAAAAATATAAACTCAATCTAGAAAACAAACAAAAGTAAAAGAAAAACACATCAGCTTTTCGGGGTTTATCCAGGCACATTCCACTCTAACTTATAACCGAGAAATACCACTGCAAGGTAGTCTGTTTCCCTAGTTAAAAGCTTGTGAAAAGCAGAAATGCTGCCACCCTCTGGCCGTGACCTGCAACAGCAGCTTTAAAAACTGTGCTAAGGGTCACTTCATATGCACCAGTACTGGAGGGCTGGAAATGAAACCTGCCCTCAGAATGTCATTAGGGAGGTAATGGCCAAAATATTTCTAAATGTCACACATACTTCACGAAAACAATTGGAAGAGGTAAGCTCTACTCACAGTTTGAAGAAAAAAAGGACATGCCAGAAAGCTCAGTTTCAATGGATTATGAGACGCATGCAAATCCAACCACAAACATATAGCAGCTCACACTTGTCAGAATAAACTTCAGCAAAAACAAAACTACAAACAATAAATGCTGAAGGTGTTGTGCAGAAGTGCATACCCTCAACTTTAAGTGGGATGTGACCTGGTAAGAGCCACTAACGAGAACAGAATGGAGGTGCTTTTACTACGTAAATATTTATCTACCATATGATCCAGCAGGCCCACTCCTGGGCCTATAACCTAAGAAGACAGAATTGGAAAGACACAGGGAGGCGAATGTGCATTGCCACAGCATTACAATTGCCAAGTCATGGAAGCAAGCAAAAAGTCCATCAACATATGAGTGGACAAAGAAAACTGGTACATGTACAGACGGAGTATTGGCCAAGGATAAAAAGGACACGATGTCATTTGCAGCACTGTAGATGAGTCTACAGGCAATCACACAACTTGTAGTAAGTCACAAAGAGAAAGACACATATCGTATGATATCACTTTTAGGTATTACCTATAAATGGATACCAGTGAAGATATTTCCACAGAGAAGGGCAACCACTGATTCATTCAACAAACTTATGGTTCACCAATGGAAATTTGTGAGGATTGGATACATTAGGATATTGGGGTTAACAGACATATACAAACACAGGTGAAATATATCATCACCAAAGACCTACGGAATACCAAGAGAAGACTACTCAACATCCTGTCATAACGTACATGGGAAAAGGATTCCAGGAAGAATAGACATATGTTTATGTGTCAAAGAACCACATCTTGCACACCTAGAACAAGCCAAACATTGTAGTCAAACTTGCTGTGATAAAAATAAAAATTAAATTAAATTAACGAACAAGAAGTAGTGAGACATATACTTAAGGGGCTTTTCCCTGGCACACGCCATTCTAAATTACAACCTAGAACACAACTTCCATTGAGGCTCTGTTGCCCTAGTAACCAGATTTGGTAAAGTAGAACAGCTGCCACCTTGTGGGTGTTTCACACGACAGCAGCTTTAATCCCAGCGTTAATGGTCAGTTGATATTCAAAATAATTGCAGGCCTGTAAATCACACCTGCACTGAAAACAAATCCTGGGGTCGTATATCGACCAAAAAAATTCAAAGGCATCCATAATTCAAACCGACAGTTTCAAGAGGCATAATTTATGCACATTTGTCTTCTGTTTCTTTTTCTTTCTTTCGTTTTTCTTAAATCAACGGGAATGGAAAAAGGCTGAACATCAGGAATCAATAAAGCCATGCAAATCCAGTGTACACAAACGTTCACCTGACTGCCGTCACAATGATCATCAGCAAAAAAAGTCTACAAAAAATAAATGCTGAAGGGGTTTTAGAGAACTGCATACCCTTTAGCTGCTGGTGGGTTGCAACCTGGTAAGAGCCAGTAGTGAGAACAGAATGGAGGTGCGTTTAAGGGTAAAAATGGAGCTACCATGTGATCTGGTAGGCCCACTCATGGGCCTATCACCTGAGTAGACCAGAATCAAAAACACACAGGCTGGCAATCCTGCACTGCAGCAAGGTGTACCATAGCCAAACCTGGAAGAAACCAAAATGTGCATCAACAGAAAAATGCACCAAGAAGAAGTCGTCCATGTACACAATGGAATATTAGCCATGAAAAAGCATGGAACAGTGCCGTTGGCGCCACCATAGAAGGACCTAGCGACAATCACCACACTGGAAGTAAGAAAGAAACCGAAAGACAGACATCCTATGACATCACTTATAGGTGTTACCTAAGAATTGATACCCATGAAATAATTTCCAAGAGAAGGACACGCATAGATTCAGAAAACCAAATTATGTTTAACCAAATGGAAAGGTGTAAGGAATGTATGAATTAGGATATGGGGGTTAACAGACATATACTAATACATAGGAAATATATAATCACAAAATACCTAAGGAATACGAAGAGA
Organism: Mesoplodon mirus; assembly: GCF_964341445.2. NCBI lineage: Eukaryota > Metazoa > Chordata > Mammalia > Artiodactyla > Ziphiidae > Mesoplodon > Mesoplodon mirus. Next base: position 145,870,091 of record NC_138981.1, read on the forward strand.
GGTCTACTCAGCACTCTATAATAATATACACGGGAATGGATCCAAAGAGGAATAGACAGATACATTGATAGGATGAACCAGAAACTGTACACCTAGGAGAATCTACATTTTGATCAAATTTCCTCTGATAATTAAATTTAAAAAGCAAACAACAATTTAGGAGATATAAGCTCTTGGGGGTTTGCACTGGCACATTGCACTCTAATTCGCAGCTTACTACCACGATTGCCACGAAAGCTCTGTGGCCCAAAATCCCAGAGTTGGAAATGTAGAAATGCTGCCGCCTTGTGGCCGTTTCCCACAAGAGCGGCTTTGAACCCACAGCTAATGGTCACTTAACATTCACAAGGATTCAGGGCTGTAAAGGACACCTGCCCTAAAAAATTGTGCGGAGGTAGGGAATGGCCAAAAAAATTCAAAAGTGTTAAATTTTTCAAGGAGATTGGATGGAGGGGTAAGTTTTACTCACTCATTTTCAAAAAAGAGGAAAATGGATAAAAGCTCAACATCAGTAATTATTAGACTCATGCAAATCTAACCTCCAAAATGATTCCAACTCACACATGTCAACTACCATCAGCTGCAAGTCTACAAACATTAAATGCTGAAGGTGTTTTAGAGAACTGTGTACCCTCTAGCTGCTGGTGAGACGTAAAGTGCTGACAGCCAATAATGAGAATAGAAAGGAGCTGCGTTTAAAAGTAAAAATTGAGCCACCATTCCGTTCAGCAGGCCCACCGCTGAGACTCTCACCTGACAAGTCCAGAGTCGAGAAGGCACAGGCTTCAACAGCTGCACTGCAGGAATTTTCACAATAGCCAAGACACGGAAGCAACCAAAATGTCCATCACCATATCAGTTGAAAAAGAAGAAGTGGTCCATGTACACAATGGAATATTAGCCATGGAAAACAATGAAACACTGCTCTTTCAGGCACCATAGTTGAGCCTAGAGATAATCACAGAACATGAGGTAAGTCGGAAAGCAAAAGACATATCCTATGATATCACTTACAGGCATTATCTAACAACTGACACAAATGAACATATTTGCACAGAGAAAGACACTCACACACTTAGAAAACAAACTAGGCTTATCTAAAAGGAAAGGTGGGGGGAATGGAAAAATTAAGATTAGGGTTACCATACGTGTACAAATACCTATTAAATACACATAACAAAAAGACCGACCATATAGCAAGGGAGGTCTATGGAACACTCTGCAATAATTTACATGGGAAGTGGACCTGTGCATGAATATATATATATATATATATATATATGTTAGGCACAAATGAACCAGATTGTGTACGCCTAGGACAAACAATATTCTAATCATTGCCCCTATTAAAAAAACTAAAACAACAAACAAGAAATAATGTAACATAAACTTATGGGGTTTTCTCCTGGCACATTCCATTTTAATTTACAACCTAGGAACAGGGATTCCAGAAGGGCTCTGCTGCCCTAGTAACGAGATTTGTGAATGGAGAAATGCTGCCGCCTAGTGGCTGTTTACCACAACAGCAGCTTTCAACCCAGTGCTAATGGTCACTAAATATTCACACTCATTACAGGCCTGTGAATGACACCTGCCCTCAAAAACAATCCTGGGAGCGAATATTGACCAAAAAATTCAATTTTGAGGGCAACCTTTCAAGAAGACAATTTCAAGAGGTTAATTGTATTCTACGTTTTTTTCATTTGTTCGTTAACAGAAATTTTAAAAGGTGTGGAAAAATGAACCTTAGAAAGAATTAAGGACATGCTAATCCAAATTACAAAAATCCCATCAGCTCACAACAGTCAGAATGACCATCAGCAAAAAATCTGCAAACAATAAATGCTGAAGGGTTTGTGGAGAAATGCCTAGGCTTGGTTCAACGTGGGACATGCTAAGAGCCAGTAAGGGAAACACAAAGGAGGTGCATTGAAAAGGTAAGTACCGAGCTACCATTCAATCAAGCATACCCACTGCTGGGCCTATCGCCTGAGAGGATGAGAATCAAAAAGACACAGGCTGGACTTCACTGGTGGCGCAGTGGTTGAGAGTCCGCCGCCGAAGCAGGGGACACGGGTTTATGCCCCGGTTCGGGAAAATCACACATGCCGTGGAGCGGCTGGTCCCGTGAGCTATGGCTGCTGGGCCTGTGCGTCCAGAGCCTGTGCTCTGCAATCGGAGTGGCCATGGCAGTGAGTGGCCTACGTACTGCAAAACAAGAAAAAACAGCCTGGCAATCCTGCCCTCCAGCAATATTTATCATAGCCAAAACTTGGAAGCTACGAAAATGTCCATCAACAGAGGAATGCACAAAGAAGAAGTGGTCCATGTACACAATGGAATATGACTCCAATAAAAAAATATAAACTCAATCTAGAAAACAAACAAAAGTAAAAGAAAAACACATCAGCTTTTGGGGGTTTATCCAGGCACATTCCACTCTAACTTATAACCGAGAAATACCACTGCAAGGTAGTCTGTTTCCCTAGTTAAAAGCTTGTGAAAAGCAGAAATGCTGCCACCCTCTGGCCGTGACCTGCAACAGCAGCTTTAAAAACTGTGCTAAGGGTCACTTCATATGCACCAGTACTGGAGGGCTGTAAATGAAACCTGCCCTCAGAATGTCATTAGGGAGGTAATGGCCAAAATATTTCTAAATGTCACACATACTTCACGAAAACAATTGGAAGAGGTAAGCTCTACTCACAGTTTGAAGAAAAAAAGGACATGCCAGAAAGCTCAGTTTCAATGGATTATGAGACACATGCAAATCCAACCACAAACATATAGCAGCTCACACTTGTCAGAATAAACTTCAGCAAAAACAAAACTACAAACAATAAATGCTGAAGGTGTTGTGCAGAAGTGCATACCCTCAACTTTAAGTGGGATGTGACCTGGTAAGAGCCACTAACGAGAACAGAATGGAGGTGCTTTTACTACGTAAATATTTATCTACCATATGATCCAGCAGGCCCACTCCTGGGCCTATAACCTAAGAAGACAGAATTGGAAAGACACAGGGAGGCGAATGTGCATTGCCACAGCATTACAATTGCCAAGTCATGGAAGCAAGCAAAAAGTCCATCAACATATGAGTGGACAAAGAAAACTGGTACATGTACAGACGGAGTATTGGCCAAGGATAAAAAGGACACGATGTCATTTGCAGCACTGTAGATGAGTCTACAGGCAATCACACAACTTGTAGTAAGTCACAAAGAGAAAGACACATATCGTATGATATCACTTTTAGGTATTACCTATAAATGGATACCAGTGAAGATATTTCCACAGAGAAGGGCAACCACTGATTCATTCAACAAACTTATGGTTCACCAATGGAAATTTGTGAGGATTGGATACATTAGGATATTGGGGTTAACAGACATATACAAACACAGGTGAAATATATCATCACCAAAGACCTACGGAATACCAAGAGAAGACTACTCAACATCCTGTCATAACGTACATGGGAAAAGGATTCCAGGAAGAATAGACATATGTTTATGTGTCAAAGAACCACATCTTGCACACCTAGAACAAGCCAAACATTGTAGTCAAACTTGCTGTGATAAAAATAAAAATTAAATTAAATTAACGAACAAGAAGTAGTGAGACATATACTTAAGGGGCTTTTCCCTGGCACACGCCATTCTAAATTACAACCTAGAACACAACTTCCATTGAGGCTCTGTTGCCCTAGTAACCAGATTTGGTAAAGTAGAACAGCTGCCACCTTGTGGGTGTTTCACACGACAGCAGCTTTAATCCCAGCGTTAATGGTCAGTTGATATTCAAAATAATTGCAGGCCTGTAAATCACACCTGCACTGAAAACAAATCCTGGGGTCGTATATCGACCAAAAAAATTCAAAGGCATCCATAATTCAAACCGACAGTTTCAAGAGGCATAATTTATGCACATTTGTCTTCTGTTTCTTTTTCTTTCTTTCGTTTTTCTTAAATCAACGGGAATGGAAAAAGGCTGAACATCAGGAATCAATAAAGCCATGCAAATCCAGTGTACACAAACGTTCACCTGACTGCCGTCACAATGATCATCAGCAAAAAAAGTCTACAAAAAATAAATGCTGAAGGGGTTTTAGAGAACGGCATACCCTTTAGCTGCTGGTGGGTTGCAACCTGGTAAGAGCCAGTAGTGAGAACAGAATGGAGGTGCGTTTAAGGGTAAAAATGGAGCTACCATGTGATCTGGTAGGCCCACTCATGGGCCTATCACCTGAGTAGACCAGAATCAAAAACACACAGGCTGGCAATCCTGCACTGCAGCAAGGTGTACCATAGCCAAACCTGGAAGAAACCAAAATGTGCATCAACAGAAAAATGCACCAAGAAGAAGTCGTCCATGTACACAATGGAATATTAGCCATGAAAAAGCATGGAACAGTGCCGTTGGCGCCACCATAGAAGGACCTAGCGACAATCACCACACTGGAAGTAAGAAAGAAACCGAAAGACAGACATCCTATGACATCACTTATAGGTGTTACCTAAGAATTGATACCCATGAAATAATTTCCAAGAGAAGGACACGCATAGATTCAGAAAACCAAATTATGTTTAACCAAATGGAAAGGTGTAAGGAATGTATGAATTAGGATATGGGGGTTAACAGACATATACTAATACATAGGAAATATATAATCACAAAATACCTAAGGAATACGAAGAGAGGTCTACTCAGCACTCTATAATAACATACACGGGAATGGATCCAAAGAGGAATAGACAGATACATTGATAGGATGAACCAGAAACTGTACACCTAGGAGAATCTACATTTTGATCAAATTTCCTCTGATAATTAAATTTAAAAAGCAAACAACAATTTAGGAGATATAAGCTCTTGGGGGTTTGCACTGGCACATTGCACTCTAATTCGCAGCTTACTACCACGATTGCCACGAAAGCTCTGTGGCCCAAAATCCCAGAGTTGGAAATGTAGAAATGCTGCCGCCTTGTGGCCGTTTCCCACAAGAGCGGCTTTGAACCCACAGCTAATGGTCACTTAACATTCACAAGGATTCAGGGCTGTAAAGGACACCTGCCCTAAAAAATTGTGCGGAGGTAGGGAATGGCCAAAAAAATTCAAAAGTGTTAAATTTTTCAAGGAGATTGGATGGAGGGGTAAGTTTTACTCACTCATTTTCAAAAAAGAGGAAAATGGATAAAAGCTCAACATCAGTAATTATTACACTCATGCAAATCTAACCTCCAAAATGATTCCAACTCACACATGTCAACTACCATCAGCTGCAAGTCTACAAACATTAAATGCTGAAGGTGTTTTAGAGAACTGTGTACCCTCTAGCTGCTGGTGAGACGTAAAGTGCTGACAGCCAATAATGAGAATAGAAAGGAGCTGCGTTTAAAAGTAAAAATTGAGCCACCATTCCGTTCAGCAGGCCCACCGCTGAGACTCTCACCTGACAAGTCCAGAGTCGAGAAGGCACAGGCTTCAACAGCTGCACTGCAGGAATTTTCACAATAGCCAAGACACGGAAGCAACCAAAATGTCCATCACCATATCAGTTGAAAAAGAAGAAGTGGTCCATGTACACAATGGAATATTAGCCATGGAAAACAATGAAACACTGCTCTTTCAGGCACCATAGTTGAGCCTAGAGATAATCACAGAACATGAGGTAAGTCGGAAAGCAAAAGACATATCCTATGATATCACTTACAGGCATTATCTAACAACTGACACAAATGAACATATTTGCACAGAGAAAGACACTCACACACTTAGAAAACAAACTAGGCTTATCTAAAAGGAAAGGTGGGGGGAATGGAAAAATTAAGATTAGGGTTACCATACGTGTACAAATACCTATTAAATACACATAACAAAAAGACCGACCATATAGCAAGGGAGGTCTATGGAACACTCTGCAATAATTTACATGGGAAGTGGACCTGTGCATGAATATATATATATATATATATATATATGTTAGGCACAAATGAACCAGATTGTGTACGCCTAGGACAAACAATATTCTAATCATTGCCCCTATTAAAAAAACTAAAACAACAAACAAGAAATAATGTAACATAAACTTATGGGGTTTTCTCCTGGCACATTCCATTTTAATTTACAACCTAGGAACAGGGATTCCAGAAGGGCTCTGCTGCCCTAGTAACGAGATTTGTGAATGGAGAAATGCTGCCGCCTAGTGGCTGTTTACCACAACAGCAGCTTTCAACCCAGTGCTAATGGTCACTAAATATTCACACTCATTACAGGCCTGTGAATGACACCTGCCCTCAAAAACAATCCTGGGAGCGAATATTGACCAAAAAATTCAATTTTGAGGGCAACCTTTCAAGAAGACAATTTCAAGAGGTTAATTGTATTCTACGTTTTTTTCATTTGTTCGTTAACAGAAATTTTAAAAGGTGTGGAAAAATGAACCTTAGAAAGAATTAAGGACATGCTAATCCAAATTACAAAAATCCCATTAGCTCACAACAGTCAGAATGACCATCAGCAAAAAATCTGCAAACAATAAATGCTGAAGGGGTTGTGGAGAAATGCCTAGGCTTGGTTCAACGTGGGACATGCTAAGAGCCAGTAAGGGAAACACAAAGGAGGTGCATTGAAAAGGTAAGTACCGAGCTACCATTCAATCAAGCATACCCACTGCTGGGCCTATCGCCTGAGAGGATGAGAATCAAAAAGACACAGGCTGGACTTCACTGGTGGCGCAGTGGTTGAGAGTCCGCCGCCGAAGCAGGGGACACGGGTTTATGCCCCGGTTCGGGAAAATCACACATGCCGTGGAGCGGCTGGTCCCGTGAGCTATGGCTGCTGGGCCTGTGCGTCCAGAGCCTGTGCTCTGCAATCGGAGTGGCCATGGCAGTGAGTGGCCTACGTACTGCAAAACAAGAAAAAACAGCCTGGCAATCCTGCCCTCCAGCAATATTTATCATAGCCAAAACTTGGAAGCTACGAAAATGTCCATCAACAGAGGAATGCACAAAGAAGAAGTGGTCCATGTACACAATGGAATATGACTCCAATAAAAAAATATAAACTCAATCTAGAAAACAAACAAAAGTAAAAGAAAAACACATCAGCTTTTCGGGGTTTATCCAGGCACATTCCACTCTAACTTATAACCGAGAAATACCACTGCAAGGTAGTCTGTTTCCCTAGTTAAAAGCTTGTGAAAAGCAGAAATGCTGCCACCCTCTGGCCGTGACCTGCAACAGCAGCTTTAAAAACTGTGCTAAGGGTCACTTCATATGCACCAGTACTGGAGGGCTGTAAATGAAACCTGCCCTCAGAATGTCATTAGGGAGGTAATGGCCAAAATATTTCTAAATGTCACACATACTTCACGAAAACAATTGGAAGAGGTAAGCTCTACTCACAGTTTGAAGAAAAAAAGGACATGCCAGAAAGCTCAGTTTCAATGGATTATGAGACACATGCAAATCCAACCACAAACATATAGCAGCTCACACTTGTCAGAATAAACTTCAGCAAAAACAAAACTACAAACAATAAATGCTGAAGGTGTTGTGCAGAAGTGCATACCCTCAACTTTAAGTGGGATGTGACCTGGTAAGAGCCACTAACGAGAACAGAATGGAGGTGCTTTTACTACGTAAATATTTATCTACCATATGATCCAGCAGGCCCACTCCTGGGCCTATAACCTAAGAAGACAGAATTGGAAAGACACAGGGAGGCGAATGTGCATTGCCACAGCATTACAATTGCCAAGTCATGGAAGCAAGCAAAAAGTCCATCAACATATGAGTGGACAAAGAAAACTGGTACATGTACAGACGGAGTATTGGCCAAGGATAAAAAGGACACGATGTCATTTGCAGCACTGTAGATGAGTCTACAGGCAATCACACAACTTGTAGTAAGTCACAAAGAGAAAGACACATATCGTATGATATCACTTTTAGGTATTACCTATAAATGGATACCAGTGAAGATATTTCCACAGAGAAGGGCAACCACTGATTCATTCAACAAACTTATGGTTCACCAATGGAAATTTGTGAGGATTGGATACATTAGGATATTGGGGTTAACAGACATATACAAACACAGGTGAAATATATCATCACCAAAGACCTACGGAATACCAAGAGAAGACTACTCAACATCCTGTCATAACGTACATGGGAAAAGGATTCCAGGAAGAATAGACATATGTTTATGTGTCAAAGAACCACATCTTGCACACCTAGAACAAGCCAAACATTGTAGTCAAACTTGCTGTGATAAAAATAAAAATTAAATTAAATTAACGAACAAGAAGTAGTGAGACATATACTTAAGGGGCTTTTCCCTGGCACACGCCATTCTAAATTACAACCTAGAACACAACTTCCATTGAGGCTCTGTTGCCCTAGTAACCAGATTTGGTAAAGTAGAACAGCTGCCACCTTGTGGGTGTTTCACACGACAGCAGCTTTAATCCCAGCGTTAATGGTCAGTTGATATTCAAAATAATTGCAGGCCTGTAAATCACACCTGCACTGAAAACAAATCCTGGGGTCGTATATCGACCAAAAAAATTCAAAGGCATCCATATTTCAAACCGACAGTTTCAAGAGGCATAATTTATGCACATTTGTCTTCTGTTTCTTTTTCTTTCTTTCGTTTTTCTTAAATCAACGGGAATGGAAAAAGGCTGAACATCAGGAATCAATAAAGCCATGCAAATCCAGTGTACACAAACGTTCACCTGACTGCCGTCACAATGATCATCAGCAAAAAAAGTCTACAAAAAATAAATGCTGAAGGGGTTTTAGAGAACGGCATACCCTTTAGCTGCTGGTGGGTTGCAACCTGGTAAGAGCCAGTAGTGAGAACAGAATGGAGGTGCGTTTAAGGGTAAAAATGGAGCTACCATGTGATCTGGTAGGCCCACTCATGGGCCTATCACCTGAGTAGACCAGAATCAAAAACACACAGGCTGGCAATCCTGCACTGCAGCAAGGTGTACCATAGCCAAACCTGGAAGAAACCAAAATGTGCATCAACAGAAAAATGCACCAAGAAGAAGTCGTCCATGTACACAATGGAATATTAGCCATGAAAAAGCATGGAACAGTGCCGTTGGCGCCACCATAGAAGGACCTAGCGACAATCACCACACTGGAAGTAAGAAAGAAACCGAAAGACAGACATCCTATGACATCACTTATAGGTGTTACCTAAGAATTGATACCCATGAAATAATTTCCAAGAGAAGGACACGCATAGATTCAGAAAACCAAATTATGTTTAACCAAATGGAAAGGTGTAAGGAATGTATGAATTAGGATATGGGGGTTAACAGACATATACTAATACATAGGAAATATATAATCACAAAATACCTAAGGAATACGAAGAGAGGTCTACTCAGCACTCTATAATAATATACACGGGAATGGATCCAAAGAGGAATAGACAGATACATTGATAGGATGAACCAGAAACTGTACACCTAGGAGAATCTACATTTTGATCAAATTTCCTCTGATAATTAAATTTAAAAAGCAAACAACAATTTAGGAGATATAAGCTCTTGGGGGTTTGCACTGGCACATTGCACTCTAATTCGCAGCTTACTACCACGATTGCCACGAAAGCTCTGTGGCCCAAAATCCCAGAGTTGGAAATGTAGAAATGCTGCCGCCTTGTGGCCGTTTCCCACAAGAGCGGCTTTGAACCCACAGCTAATGGTCACTTAACATTCACAAGGATTCAGGGCTGTAAAGGACACCTGCCCTAAAAAATTGTGCGGAGGTAGGGAATGGCCAAAAAAATTCAAAAGTGTTAAATTTTTCAAGGAGATTGGATGGAGGGGTAAGTTTTACTCACTCATTTTCAAAAAAGAGGAAAATGGATAAAAGCTCAACATCAGTAATTATTACACTCATGCAAATCTAACCTCCAAAATGATTCCAACTCACACATGTCAACTACCATCAGCTGCAAGTCTACAAACATTAAATGCTGAAGGTGTTTTAGAGAACTGTGTACCCTCTAGCTGCTGGTGAGACGTAAAGTGCTGACAGCCAATAATGAGAATAGAAAGGAGCTGCGTTTAAAAGTAAAAATTGAGCCACCATTCCGTTCAGCAGGCCCACCGCTGAGACTCTCACCTGACAAGTCCAGAGTCGAGAAGGCACAGGCTTCAACAGCTGCACTGCAGGAATTTTCACAATAGCCAAGACACGGAAGCAACCAAAATGTCCATCACCATATCAGTTGAAAAAGAAGAAGTGGTCCATGTACACAATGGAATATTAGCCATGGAAAACAATGAAACACTGCTCTTTCAGGCACCATAGTTGAGCCTAGAGATAATCACAGAACATGAGGTAAGTCGGAAAGCAAAAGACATATCCTATGATATCACTTACAGGCATTATCTAACAACTGACACAAATGAACATATTTGCACAGAGAAAGACACTCACACACTTAGAAAACAAACTAGGCTTATCTAAAAGGAAAGGTGGGGGGAATGGAAAAATTAAGATTAGGGTTACCATACGTGTACAAATACCTATTAAATACACATAACAAAAAGACCGACCATATAGCAAGGGAGGTCTATGGAACACTCTGCAATAATTTACATGGGAAGTGGACCTGTGCATGAATATATATATATATATATATATATATATATATATATATGTTAGGCACAAATGAACCAGATTGTGTACGCCTAGGACAAACAATATTCTAATCATTGCCCCTATTAAAAAAACTAAAACAACAAACAAGAAATAATGTAACATAAACTTATGGGGTTTTCTCCTGGCACATTCCATTTTAATTTACAACCTAGGAACAGGGATTCCAGAAGGGCTCTGCTGCCCTAGTAACGAGATTTGTGAATGGAGAAATGCTGCCGCCTAGTGGCTGTTTACCACAACAGCAGCTTTCAACCCAGTGCTAATGGTCACTAAATATTCACACTCATTACAGGCCTGTGAATGACACCTGCCCTCAAAAACAATCCTGGGAGCGAATATTGACCAAAAAATTCAATTTTGAGGGCAACCTTTCAAGAAGACAATTTCAAGAGGTTAATTGTATTCTACGTTTTTTTCATTTGTTCGTTAACAGAAATTTTAAAAGGTGTGGAAAAATGAACCTTAGAAAGAATTAAGGACATGCTAATCCAAATTACAAAAATCCCATCAGCTCACAACAGTCAGAATGACCATCAGCAAAAAATCTGCAAACAATAAATGCTGAAGGGGTTGTGGAGAAATGCCTAGGCTTGGTTCAACGTGGGACATGCTAAGAGCCAGTAAGGGAAACACAAAGGAGGTGCATTGAAAAGGTAAGTACCGAGCTACCATTCAATCAAGCATACCCACTGCTGGGCCTATCGCCTGAGAGGATGAGAATCAAAAAGACACAGGCTGGACTTCACTGGTGGCGCAGTGGTTGAGAGTCCGCCGCCGAAGCAGGGGACACGGGTTTATGCCCCGGTTCGGGAAAATCACACATGCCGTGGAGCGGCTGGTCCCGTGAGCTATGGCTGCTGGGCCTGTGCGTCCAGAGCCTGTGCTCTGCAATCGGAGTGGCCATGGCAGTGAGTGGCCTACGTACTGCAAAACAAGAAAAAAACAGCCTGGCAATCCTGCCCTCCAGCAATATTTATCATAGCCAAAACTTGGAAGCTACGAAAATGTCCATCAACAGAGGAATGCACAAAGAAGAAGTGGTCCATGTACACAATGGAATATGACTCCAATAAAAAAATATAAACTCAATCTAGAAAACAAACAAAAGTAAAAGAAAAACACATCAGCTTTTCGGGGTTTATCCAGGCACATTCCACTCTAACTTATAACCGAGAAATACCACTGCAAGGTAGTCTGTTTCCCTAGTTAAAAGCTTGTGAAAAGCAGAAATGCTGCCACCCTCTGGCCGTGACCTGCAACAGCAGCTTTAAAAACTGTGCTAAGGGTCACTTCATATGCACCAGTACTGGAGGGCTGTAAATGAAACCTGCCCTCAGAATGTCATTAGGGAGGTAATGGCCAAAATATTTCTAAATGTCACACATACTTCACGAAAACAATTGGAAGAGGTAAGCTCTACTCACAGTTTGAAGAAAAAAAGGACATGCCAGAAAGCTCAGTTTCAATGGATTATGAGACACATGCAAATCCAACCACAAACATATAGCAGCTCACACTTGTCAGAATAAACTTCAGCAAAAACAAAACTACAAACAATAAATGCTGAAGGTGTTGTGCAGAAGTGCATACCCTCAACTTTAAGTGGGATGTGACCTGGTAAGAGCCACTAACGAGAACAGAATGGAGGTGCTTTTACTACGTAAATATTTATCTACCATATGATCCAGCAGGCCCACTCCTGGGCCTATAACCTAAGAAGACAGAATTGGAAAGACACAGGGAGGCGAATGTGCATTGCCACAGCATTACAATTGCCAAGTCATGGAAGCAAGCAAAAAGTCCATCAACATATGAGTGGACAAAGAAAACTGGTACATGTACAGACGGAGTATTGGCCAAGGATAAAAAGGACACGATGTCATTTGCAGCACTGTAGATGAGTCTACAGGCAATCACACAACTTGTAGTAAGTCACAAAGAGAAAGACACATATCGTATGATATCACTTTTAGGTATTACCTATAAATGGATACCAGTGAAGATATTTCCACAGAGAAGGGCAACCACTGATTCATTCAACAAACTTATGGTTCACCAATGGAAATTTGTGAGGATTGGATACATTAGGATATTGGGGTTAACAGACATATACAAACACAGGTGAAATATATCATCACCAAAGACCTACGGAATACCAAGAGAAGACTACTCAACATCCTGTCATAACGTACATGGGAAAAGGATTCCAGGAAGAACAGACATATGTTTATGTGTCAAAGAACCACATCTTGCACACCTAGAACAAGCCAAACATTGTAGTCAAACTTGCTGTGATAAAAATAAAAATTAAATTAAATTAACGAACAAGAAGTAGTGAGACATATACTTAAGGGGCTTTTCCCTGGCACACGCCATTCTAAATTACAACCTAGAACACAACTTCCATTGAGGCTCTGTTGCCCTAGTAACCAGATTTGGTAAAGTAGAACAGCTGCCACCTTGTGGGTGTTTCACACGACAGCAGCTTTAATCCCAGCGTTAATGGTCAGTTGATATTCAAAATAATTGCAGGCCTGTAAATCACACCTGCACTGAAAACAAATCCTGGGGTCGTATATCGACCAAAAAAATTCAAAGGCATCCATATTTCAAACCGACAGTTTCAAGAGGCATAATTTATGCACATTTGTCTTCTGTTTCTTTTTCTTTCTTTCGTTTTTCTTAAATCAACGGGAATGGAAAAAGGCTGAACATCAGGAATCAATAAAGCCATGCAAATCCAGTGTACACAAACGTTCACCTGACTGCCGTCACAATGATCATCAGCAAAAAAAGTCTACAAAAAATAAATGCTGAAGGGGTTTTAGAGAACGGCATACCCTTTAGCTGCTGGTGGGTTGCAACCTGGTAAGAGCCAGTAGTGAGAACAGAATGGAGGTGCGTTTAAGGGTAAAAATGGAGCTACCATGTGATCTGGTAGGCCCACTCATGGGCCTATCACCTGAGTAGACCAGAATCAAAAACACACAGGCTGGCAATCCTGCACTGCAGCAAGGTGTACCATAGCCAAACCTGGAAGAAACCAAAATGTGCATCAACAGAAAAATGCACCAAGAAGAAGTCGTCCATGTACACAATGGAATATTAGCCATGAAAAAGCATGGAACAGTGCCGTTGGCGCCACCATAGAAGGACCTAGCGACAATCACCACACTGGAAGTAAGAAAGAAACCGAAAGACAGACATCCTATGACATCACTTATAGGTGTTACCTAAGAATTGATACCCATGAAATAATTTCCAAGAGAAGGACACGCATAGATTCAGAAAACCAAATTATGTTTAACCAAATGGAAAGGTGTAAGGAATGTATGAATTAGGATATGGGGGTTAACAGACATATACTAATACATAGGAACTATATAATCACAAAATACCTAAGGAATACGAAGAGAGGTCTACTCAGCACTCTATAATAACATACACGGGAATGGATCCAAAGAGGAATAGACAGATACATTGATAGGATGAACCAGAAACTGTACACCTAGGAGAATCTACATTTTGATCAAATTTCCTCTGATAATTAAATTTAAAAAGCAAACAACAATTTAGGAGATATAAGCTCTTGGGGGTTTGCACTGGCACATTGCACTCTAATTCGCAGCTTACTACCACGATTGCCACGAAAGCTCTGTGGCCCCAAATCCCAGAGTTGGAAATGTAGAAATGCTGCCGCCTTGTGGCCGTTTCCCACAAGAGCGGCTTTGAACCCACAGCTAATGGTCACTTAACATTCACAAGGATTCAGGGCTGTAAAGGACACCTGCCCTAAAAAATTGTGCGGAGGTAGGGAATGGCCAAAAAAATTCAAAAGTGTTAAATTTTTCAAGGAGATTGGATGGAGGGGTAAGTTTTACTCACTCATTTTCAAAAAAGAGGAAAATGGATAAAAGCTCAACATCAGTAATTATTACACTCATGCAAATCTAACCTCCAAAATGATTCCAACTCACACATGTCAACTACCATCAGCTGCAAGTCTACAAACATTAAATGCTGAAGGTGTTTTAGAGAACTGTGTACCCTCTAGCTGCTGGTGAGACGTAAAGTGCTGACAGCCAATAATGAGAATAGAAAGGAGCTGCGTTTAAAAGTAAAAATTGAGCCACCATTCCGTTCAGCAGGCCCACCGCTGAGACTCTCACCTGACAAGTCCAGAGTCGAGAAGGCACAGGCTTCAACAGCTGCACTGCAGGAATTTTCACAATAGCCAAGACACGGAAGCAACCAAAATGTCCATCACCATATCAGTTGAAAAAGAAGAAGTGGTCCATGTACACAATGGAATATTAGCCATGGAAAACAATGAAACACTGCTCTTTCAGGCACCATAGTTGAGCCTAGAGATAATCACAGAACATGAGGTAAGTCGGAAAGCAAAAGACATATCCTATGATATCACTTACAGGCATTATCTAACAACTGACACAAATGAACATATTTGCACAGAGAAAGACACTCACACACTTAGAAAACAAACTAGGCTTATCTAAAAGGAAAGGTGGGGGGAATGGAAAAATTAAGATTAGGGTTACCATACGTGTACAAATACCTATTAAATACACATAACAAAAAGACCGACCATATAGCAAGGGAGGTCTATGGAACACTCTGCAATAATTTACATGGGAAGTGGACCTGTGCATGAATATATATATATATATATATATATATATATATATATATGTTAGGCACAAATGAACCAGATTGTGTACGCCTAGGACAAACAATATTCTAATCATTGCCCCTATTAAAAAAACTAAAACAACAAACAAGAAATAATGTAACATAAACTTATGGGGTTTTCTCCTGGCACATTCCATTTTAATTTACAACCTAGGAACAGGGATTCCAGAAGGGCTCTGCTGCCCTAGTAACGAGATTTGTGAATGGAGAAATGCTGCCGCCTAGTGGCTGTTTACCACAACAGCAGCTTTCAACCCAGTGCTAATGGTCACTAAATATTCACACTCATTACAGGCCTGTGAATGACACCTGCCCTCAAAAACAATCCTGGGAGCGAATATTGACCAAAAAATTCAATTTTGAGGGCAACCTTTCAAGAAGACAATTTCAAGAGGTTAATTGTATTCTACGTTTTTTTCATTTGTTCGTTAACAGAAATTTTAAAAGGTGTGGAAAAATGAACCTTAGAAAGAATTAAGGACATGCTAATCCAAATTACAAAAATCCCATCAGCTCACAACAGTCAGAATGACCATCAGCAAAAAATCTGCAAACAATAAATGCTGAAGGGGTTGTGGAGAAATGCCTAGGCTTGGTTCAACGTGGGACATGCTAAGAGCCAGTAAGGGAAACACAAAGGAGGTGCATTGAAAAGGTAAGTACCGAGCTACCATTCAATCAAGCATACCCACTGCTGGGCCTATCGCCTGAGAGGATGAGAATCAAAAAGACACAGGCTGGACTTCACTGGTGGCGCAGTGGTTGAGAGTCCGCCGCCGAAGCAGGGGACACGGGTTTATGCCCCGGTTCGGGAAAATCACACATGCCGTGGAGCGGCTGGTCCCGTGAGCTATGGCTGCTGGGCCTGTGCGTCCAGAGCCTGTGCTCTGCAATCGGAGTGGCCATGGCAGTGAGTGGCCTACGTACTGCAAAACAAGAAAAAAACAGCCTGGCAATCCTGCCCTCCAGCAATATTTATCATAGCCAAAACTTGGAAGCTACGAAAATGTCCATCAACAGAGGAATGCACAAAGAAGAAGTGGTCCATGTACACAATGGAATATGACTCCAATAAAAAAATATAAACTCAATCTAGAAAACAAACAAAAGTAAAAGAAAAACACATCAGCTTTTGGGGGTTTATCCAGGCACATTCCACTCTAACTTATAACCGAGAAATACCACTGCAAGGTAGTCTGTTTCCCTAGTTAAAAGCTTGTGAAAAGCAGAAATGCTGCCACCCTCTGGCCGTGACCTGCAACAGCAGCTTTAAAAACTGTGCTAAGGGTCACTTCATATGCACCAGTACTGGAGGGCTGTAAATGAAACCTGCCCTCAGAATGTCATTAGGGAGGTAATGGCCAAAATATTTCTAAATGTCACACATACTTCACGAAAACAATTGGAAGAGGTAAGCTCTACTCACAGTTTGAAGAAAAAAAGGACATGCCAGAAAGCTCAATTTCAATGGATTATGAGACGCATGCAAATCCAACCACAAACATATAGCAGCTCACACTTGTCAGAATAAACTTCAGCAAAAACAAAACTACAAACAATAAATGCTGAAGGTGTTGTGCAGAAGTGCATACCCTCAACTTTAAGTGGGATGTGACCTGGTAAGAGCCACTAACGAGAACAGAATGGAGGTGCTTTTACTACGTAAATATTTATCTACCATATGATCCAGCAGGCCCACTCCTGGGCCTATAACCTGAGAAGACAGAATTGGAAAGACACAGGGAGGCGAATGTGCATTGCCGCAGCATTACAATTGCCAAGTCATGGAAGCAAGCAAAAAGTCCATCAACATATGAGTGGACAAAGAAAACTGGTACATGTACAGACGGAGTATTGGCCAAGGATAAAAAGGACACGATGTCATTTGCAGCACTGTAGATGAGTCTACAGGCAATCACACAACTTGTAGTAAGTCACAAAGAGAAAGACACATATCGTATGATATCACTTTTAGGTATTACCTATAAATGGATACCAGTGAAGATATTTCCACAGAGAAGGGCAACCACTGATTCATTCAACAAACTTATGGTTCACCAATGGAAATTTGTGAGGATTGGATACATTAGGATATTGGGGTTAACAGACATATACAAACACAGGTGAAATATATCATCACCAAAGACCTACGGAATACCAAGAGAAGACTACTCAACATCCTGTCATAACGTACATGGGAAAAGGATTCCAGGAAGAATAGACATATGTTTATGTGTCAAAGAACCACATCTTGCACACCTAGAACAAGCCAAACATTGTAGTCAAACTTGCTGTGATAAAAATAAAAATTAAATTAAATTAACGAACAAGAAGTAGTGAGACATATACTTAAGGGGCTTTTCCCTGGCACACGCCATTCTAAATTACAACCTAGAACACAACTTCCATTGAGGCTCTGTTGCCCTAGTAACCAGATTTGGTAAAGTAGAACAGCTGCCACCTTGTGGGTGTTTCACACGACAGCAGCTTTAATCCCAGCGTTAATGGTCAGTTGATATTCAAAATAATTGCAGGCCTGTAAATCACACCTGCACTGAAAACAAATCCTGGGGTCGTATATCGACCAAAAAAATTCAAAGGCATCCATATTTCAAACCGACAGTTTCAAGAGGCATAATTTATGCACATTTGTCTTCTGTTTCTTTTTCTTTCTTTCGTTTTTCTTAAATCAACGGGAATGGAAAAAGGCTGAACATCAGGAATCAATAAAGCCATGCAAATCCAGTGTACACAAACGTTCACCTGACTGCCGTCACAATGATCATCAGCAAAAAAAGTCTACAAAAAATAAATGCTGAAGGGGTTTTAGAGAACGGCATACCCTTTAGCTGCTGGTGGGTTGCAACCTGGTAAGAGCCAGTAGTGAGAACAGAATGGAGGTGCGTTTAAGGGTAAAAATGGAGCTACCATGTGATCTGGTAGGCCCACTCATGGGCCTATCACCTGAGTAGACCAGAATCAAAAACACACAGGCTGGCAATCCTGCACTGCAGCAAGGTGTACCATAGCCAAACCTGGAAGAAACCAAAATGTGCATCAACAGAAAAATGCACCAAGAAGAAGTCGTCCATGTACACAATGGAATATTAGCCATGAAAAAGCATGGAACAGTGCCGTTGGCGCCACCATAGAAGGACCTAGCGACAATCACCACACTGGAAGTAAGAAAGAAACCGAAAGACAGACATCCTATGACATCACTTATAGGTGTTACCTAAGAATTGATACCCATGAAATAATTTCCAAGAGAAGGACACGCATAGATTCAGAAAACCAAATTATGTTTAACCAAATGGAAAGGTGTAAGGAATGTATGAATTAGGATATGGGGGTTAACAGACATATACTAATACATAGGAAATATATAATCACAAAATACCTAAGGAATACGAAGAGAGGTCTACTCAGCACTCTATAATAACATACACGGGAATGGATCCAAAGAGGAATAGACAGATACATTGATAGGATGAACCAGAAACTGTACACCTAGGAGAATCTACATTTTGATCAAATTTCCTCTGATAATTAAATTTAAAAAGCAAACAACAATTTAGGAGATATAAGCTCTTGGGGGTTTGCACTGGCACATTGCACTCTAATTCGCAGCTTACTACCACGATTGCCACGAAAGCTCTGTGGCCCCAAATCCCAGAGTTGGAAATGTAGAAATGCTGCCGCCTTGTGGCCGTTTCCCACAAGAGCGGCTTTGAACCCACAGCTAATGGTCACTTAACATTCACAAGGATTCAGGGCTGTAAAGGACACCTGCCCTAAAAAATTGTGCGGAGGTAGGGAATGGCCAAAAAAATTCAAAAGTGTTAAATTTTTCAAGGAGATTGGATGGAGGGGTAAGTTTTACTCACTCATTTTCAAAAAAGAGGAAAATGGATAAAAGCTCAACATCAGTAATTATTACACTCATGCAAATCTAACCTCCAAAATGATTCCAACTCACACATGTCAACTACCATCAGCTGCAAGTCTACAAACATTAAATGCTGAAGGTGTTTTAGAGAACTGTGTACCCTCTAGCTGCTGGTGAGACGTAAAGTGCTGACAGCCAATAATGAGAATAGAAAGGAGCTGCGTTTAAAAGTAAAAATTGAGCCACCATTCCGTTCAGCAGGCCCACCGCTGAGACTCTCACCTGACAAGTCCAGAGTCGAGAAGGCACAGGCTTCAACAGCTGCACTGCAGGAATTTTCACAATAGCCAAGACACGGAAGCAACCAAAATGTCCATCACCATATCAGTTGAAAAAGAAGAAGTGGTCCATGTACACAATGGAATATTAGCCATGGAAAACAATGAAACACTGCTCTTTCAGGCACCATAGTTGAGCCTAGAGATAATCACAGAACATGAGGTAAGTCGGAAAGCAAAAGACATATCCTATGATATCACTTACAGGCATTATCTAACAACTGACACAAATGAACATATTTGCACAGAGAAAGACACTCACACACTTAGAAAACAAACTAGGCTTATCTAAAAGGAAAGGTGGGGGGAATGGAAAAATTAAGATTAGGGTTACCATACGTGTACAAATACCTATTAAATACACATAACAAAAAGACCGACCATATAGCAAGGGAGGTCTATGGAACACTCTGCAATAATTTACATGGGAAGTGGACCTGTGCATGAATATATATATATATATATATATATATATATATATATGTTAGGCACAAATGAACCAGATTGTGTACGCCTAGGACAAACAATATTCTAATCATTGCCCCTATTAAAAAAACTAAAACAACAAACAAGAAATAATGTAACATAAACTTATGGGGTTTTCTCCTGGCACATTCCATTTTAATTTACAACCTAGGAACAGGGATTCCAGAAGGGCTCTGCTGCCCTAGTAACGAGATTTGTGAATGGAGAAATGCTGCCGCCTAGTGGCTGTTTACCACAACAGCAGCTTTCAACCCAGTGCTAATGGTCACTAAATATTCACACTCATTACAGGCCTGTGAATGACACCTGCCCTCAAAAACAATCCTGGGAGCGAATATTGACCAAAAAATTCAATTTTGAGGGCAACCTTTCAAGAAGACAATTTCAAGAGGTTAATTGTATTCTACGTTTTTTTCATTTGTTCGTTAACAGAAATTTTAAAAGGTGTGGAAAAATGAACCTTAGAAAGAATTAAGGACATGCTAATCCAAATTACAAAAATCCCATCAGCTCACAACAGTCAGAATGACCATCAGCAAAAAATCTGCAAACAATAAATGCTG
This sequence comes from Mesoplodon mirus, assembly GCF_964341445.2. Taxonomy (NCBI): domain Eukaryota; kingdom Metazoa; phylum Chordata; class Mammalia; order Artiodactyla; family Ziphiidae; genus Mesoplodon; species Mesoplodon mirus. Next base: position 145,890,771 of record NC_138981.1, read on the forward strand.
AAGGGGTTGTGGAGAAATGCCTAGGCTTGGTTCAACGTGGGACATGCTAAGAGCCAGTAAGGGAAACACAAAGGAGGTGCATTGAAAAGGTAAGTACCGAGCTACCATTCAATCAAGCATACCCACTGCTGGGCCTATCGCCTGAGAGGATGAGAATCAAAAAGACACAGGCTGGACTTCACTGGTGGCGCAGTGGTTGAGAGTCCGCCGCCGAAGCAGGGGACACGGGTTTATGCCCCGGTTCGGGAAAATCACACATGCCGTGGAGCGGCTGGTCCCGTGAGCTATGGCTGCTGGGCCTGTGCGTCCAGAGCCTGTGCTCTGCAATCGGAGTGGCCATGGCAGTGAGTGGCCTACGTACTGCAAAACAAGAAAAAAACAGCCTGGCAATCCTGCCCTCCAGCAATATTTATCATAGCCAAAACTTGGAAGCTACGAAAATGTCCATCAACAGAGGAATGCACAAAGAAGAAGTGGTCCATGTACACAATGGAATATGACTCCAATAAAAAAATATAAACTCAATCTAGAAAACAAACAAAAGTAAAAGAAAAACACATCAGCTTTTGGGGGTTTATCCAGGCACATTCCACTCTAACTTATAACCGAGAAATACCACTGCAAGGTAGTCTGTTTCCCTAGTTAAAAGCTTGTGAAAAGCAGAAATGCTGCCACCCTCTGGCCGTGACCTGCAACAGCAGCTTTAAAAACTGTGCTAAGGGTCACTTCATATGCACCAGTACTGGAGGGCTGTAAATGAAACCTGCCCTCAGAATGTCATTAGGGAGGTAATGGCCAAAATATTTCTAAATGTCACACATACTTCACGAAAACAATTGGAAGAGGTAAGCTCTACTCACAGTTTGAAGAAAAAAAGGACATGCCAGAAAGCTCAATTTCAATGGATTATGAGACGCATGCAAATCCAACCACAAACATATAGCAGCTCACACTTGTCAGAATAAACTTCAGCAAAAACAAAACTACAAACAATAAATGCTGAAGGTGTTGTGCAGAAGTGCATACCCTCAACTTTAAGTGGGATGTGACCTGGTAAGAGCCACTAACGAGAACAGAATGGAGGTGCTTTTACTACGTAAATATTTATCTACCATATGATCCAGCAGGCCCACTCCTGGGCCTATAACCTGAGAAGACAGAATTGGAAAGACACAGGGAGGCGAATGTGCATTGCCGCAGCATTACAATTGCCAAGTCATGGAAGCAAGCAAAAAGTCCATCAACATATGAGTGGACAAAGAAAACTGGTACATGTACAGACGGAGTATTGGCCAAGGATAAAAAGGACACGATGTCATTTGCAGCACTGTAGATGAGTCTACAGGCAATCACACAACTTGTAGTAAGTCACAAAGAGAAAGACACATATCGTATGATATCACTTTTAGGTATTACCTATAAATGGATACCAGTGAAGATATTTCCACAGAGAAGGGCAACCACTGATTCATTCAACAAACTTATGGTTCACCAATGGAAATTTGTGAGGATTGGATACATTAGGATATTGGGGTTAACAGACATATACAAACACAGGTGAAATATATCATCACCAAAGACCTACGGAATACCAAGAGAAGACTACTCAACATCCTGTCATAACGTACATGGGAAAAGGATTCCAGGAAGAATAGACATATGTTTATGTGTCAAAGAACCACATCTTGCACACCTAGAACAAGCCAAACATTGTAGTCAAACTTGCTGTGATAAAAATAAAAATTAAATTAAATTAACGAACAAGAAGTAGTGAGACATATACTTAAGGGGCTTTTCCCTGGCACACGCCATTCTAAATTACAACCTAGAACACAACTTCCATTGAGGCTCTGTTGCCCTAGTAACCAGATTTGGTAAAGTAGAACAGCTGCCACCTTGTGGGTGTTTCACACGACAGCAGCTTTAATCCCAGCGTTAATGGTCAGTTGATATTCAAAATAATTGCAGGCCTGTAAATCACACCTGCACTGAAAACAAATCCTGGGGTCGTATATCGACCAAAAAAATTCAAAGGCATCCATATTTCAAACCGACAGTTTCAAGAGGCATAATTTATGCACATTTGTCTTCTGTTTCTTTTTCTTTCTTTCGTTTTTCTTAAATCAACGGGAATGGAAAAAGGCTGAACATCAGGAATCAATAAAGCCATGCAAATCCAGTGTACACAAACGTTCACCTGACTGCCGTCACAATGATCATCAGCAAAAAAAGTCTACAAAAAATAAATGCTGAAGGGGTTTTAGAGAACGGCATACCCTTTAGCTGCTGGTGGGTTGCAACCTGGTAAGAGCCAGTAGTGAGAACAGAATGGAGGTGCGTTTAAGGGTAAAAATGGAGCTACCATGTGATCTGGTAGGCCCACTCATGGGCCTATCACCTGAGTAGACCAGAATCAAAAACACACAGGCTGGCAATCCTGCACTGCAGCAAGGTGTACCATAGCCAAACCTGGAAGAAACCAAAATGTGCATCAACAGAAAAATGCACCAAGAAGAAGTCGTCCATGTACACAATGGAATATTAGCCATGAAAAAGCATGGAACAGTGCCGTTGGCGCCACCATAGAAGGACCTAGCGACAATCACCACACTGGAAGTAAGAAAGAAACCGAAAGACAGACATCCTATGACATCACTTATAGGTGTTACCTAAGAATTGATACCCATGAAATAATTTCCAAGAGAAGGACACGCATAGATTCAGAAAACCAAATTATGTTTAACCAAATGGAAAGGTGTAAGGAATGTATGAATTAGGATATGGGGGTTAACAGACATATACTAATACATAGGAAATATATAATCACAAAATACCTAAGGAATACGAAGAGAGGTCTACTCAGCACTCTATAATAATATACACGGGAATGGATCCAAAGAGGAATAGACAGATACATTGATAGGATGAACCAGAAACTGTACACCTAGGAGAATCTACATTTTGATCAAATTTCCTCTGATAATTAAATTTAAAAAGCAAACAACAATTTAGGAGATATAAGCTCTTGGGGGTTTGCACTGGCACATTGCACTCTAATTCGCAGCTTACTACCACGATTGCCACGAAAGCTCTGTGGCCCAAAATCCCAGAGTTGGAAATGTAGAAATGCTGCCGCCTTGTGGCCGTTTCCCACAAGAGCGGCTTTGAACCCACAGCTAATGGTCACTTAACATTCACAAGGATTCAGGGCTGTAAAGGACACCTGCCCTAAAAAATTGTGCGGAGGTAGGGAATGGCCAAAAAAATTCAAAAGTGTTAAATTTTTCAAGGAGATTGGATGGAGGGGTAAGTTTTACTCACTCATTTTCAAAAAAGAGGAAAATGGATAAAAGCTCAACATCAGTAATTATTACACTCATGCAAATCTAACCTCCAAAATGATTCCAACTCACACATGTCAACTACCATCAGCTGCAAGTCTACAAACATTAAATGCTGAAGGTGTTTTAGAGAACTGTGTACCCTCTAGCTGCTGGTGAGACGTAAAGTGCTGACAGCCAATAATGAGAATAGAAAGGAGCTGCGTTTAAAAGTAAAAATTGAGCCACCATTCCGTTCAGCAGGCCCACCGCTGAGACTCTCACCTGACAAGTCCAGAGTCGAGAAGGCACAGGCTTCAACAGCTGCACTGCAGGAATTTTCACAATAGCCAAGACACGGAAGCAACCAAAATGTCCATCACCATATCAGTTGAAAAAGAAGAAGTGGTCCATGTACACAATGGAATATTAGCCATGGAAAACAATGAAACACTGCTCTTTCAGGCACCATAGTTGAGCCTAGAGATAATCACAGAACATGAGGTAAGTCGGAAAGCAAAAGACATATCCTATGATATCACTTACAGGCATTATCTAACAACTGACACAAATGAACATATTTGCACAGAGAAAGACACTCACACACTTAGAAAACAAACTAGGCTTATCTAAAAGGAAAGGTGGGGGGAATGGAAAAATTAAGATTAGGGTTACCATACGTGTACAAATACCTATTAAATACACATAACAAAAAGACCGACCATATAGCAAGGGAGGTCTATGGAACACTCTGCAATAATTTACATGGGAAGTGGACCTGTGCATGAATATATATATATATATATATATATATATATATGTTAGGCACAAATGAACCAGATTGTGTACGCCTAGGACAAACAATATTCTAATCATTGCCCCTATTAAAAAAACTAAAACAACAAACAAGAAATAATGTAACATAAACTTATGGGGTTTTCTCCTGGCACATTCCATTTTAATTTACAACCTAGGAACAGGGATTCCAGAAGGGCTCTGCTGCCCTAGTAACGAGATTTGTGAATGGAGAAATGCTGCCGCCTAGTGGCTGTTTACCACAACAGCAGCTTTCAACCCAGTGCTAATGGTCACTAAATATTCACACTCATTACAGGCCTGTGAATGACACCTGCCCTCAAAAACAATCCTGGGAGCGAATATTGACCAAAAAATTCAATTTTGAGGGCAACCTTTCAAGAAGACAATTTCAAGAGGTTAATTGTATTCTACGTTTTTTTCATTTGTTCGTTAACAGAAATTTTAAAAGGTGTGGAAAAATGAACCTTAGAAAGAATTAAGGACATGCTAATCCAAATTACAAAAATCCCATCAGCTCACAACAGTCAGAATGACCATCAGCAAAAAATCTGCAAACAATAAATGCTGAAGGGGTTGTGGAGAAATGCCTAGGCTTGGTTCAACGTGGGACATGCTAAGAGCCAGTAAGGGAAACACAAAGGAGGTGCATTGAAAAGGTAAGTACCGAGCTACCATTCAATCAAGCATACCCACTGCTGGGCCTATCGCCTGAGAGGATGAGAATCAAAAAGACACAGGCTGGACTTCACTGGTGGCGCAGTGGTTGAGAGTCCGCCGCCGAAGCAGGGGACACGGGTTTATGCCCCGGTTCGGGAAAATCACACATGCCGTGGAGCGGCTGGTCCCGTGAGCTATGGCTGCTGGGCCTGTGCGTCCAGAGCCTGTGCTCTGCAATCGGAGTGGCCATGGCAGTGAGTGGCCTACGTACTGCAAAACAAGAAAAAAACAGCCTGGCAATCCTGCCCTCCAGCAATATTTATCATAGCCAAAACTTGGAAGCTACGAAAATGTCCATCAACAGAGGAATGCACAAAGAAGAAGTGGTCCATGTACACAATGGAATATGACTCCAATAAAAAAATATAAACTCAATCTAGAAAACAAACAAAAGTAAAAGAAAAACACATCAGCTTTTCGGGGTTTATCCAGGCACATTCCACTCTAACTTATAACCGAGAAATACCACTGCAAGGTAGTCTGTTTCCCTAGTTAAAAGCTTGTGAAAAGCAGAAATGCTGCCACCCTCTGGCCGTGACCTGCAACAGCAGCTTTAAAAACTGTGCTAAGGGTCACTTCATATGCACCAGTACTGGAGGGCTGTAAATGAAACCTGCCCTCAGAATGTCATTAGGGAGGTAATGGCCAAAATATTTCTAAATGTCACACATACTTCACGAAAACAATTGGAAGAGGTAAGCTCTACTCACAGTTTGAAGAAAAAAAGGACATGCCAGAAAGCTCAGTTTCAATGGATTATGAGACACATGCAAATCCAACCACAAACATATAGCAGCTCACACTTGTCAGAATAAACTTCAGCAAAAACAAAACTACAAACAATAAATGCTGAAGGTGTTGTGCAGAAGTGCATACCCTCAACTTTAAGTGGGATGTGACCTGGTAAGAGCCACTAACGAGAACAGAATGGAGGTGCTTTTACTACGTAAATATTTATCTACCATATGATCCAGCAGGCCCACTCCTGGGCCTATAACCTAAGAAGACAGAATTGGAAAGACACAGGGAGGCGAATGTGCATTGCCACAGCATTACAATTGCCAAGTCATGGAAGCAAGCAAAAAGTCCATCAACATATGAGTGGACAAAGAAAACTGGTACATGTACAGACGGAGTATTGGCCAAGGATAAAAAGGACACGATGTCATTTGCAGCACTGTAGATGAGTCTACAGGCAATCACACAACTTGTAGTAAGTCACAAAGAGAAAGACACATATCGTATGATATCACTTTTAGGTATTACCTATAAATGGATACCAGTGAAGATATTTCCACAGAGAAGGGCAACCACTGATTCATTCAACAAACTTATGGTTCACCAATGGAAATTTGTGAGGATTGGATACATTAGGATATTGGGGTTAACAGACATATACAAACACAGGTGAAATATATCATCACCAAAGACCTACGGAATACCAAGAGAAGACTACTCAACATCCTGTCATAACGTACATGGGAAAAGGATTCCAGGAAGAACAGACATATGTTTATGTGTCAAAGAACCACATCTTGCACACCTAGAACAAGCCAAACATTGTAGTCAAACTTGCTGTGATAAAAATAAAAATTAAATTAAATTAACGAACAAGAAGTAGTGAGACATATACTTAAGGGGCTTTTCCCTGGCACACGCCATTCTAAATTACAACCTAGAACACAACTTCCATTGAGGCTCTGTTGCCCTAGTAACCAGATTTGGTAAAGTAGAACAGCTGCCACCTTGTGGGTGTTTCACACGACAGCAGCTTTAATCCCAGCGTTAATGGTCAGTTGATATTCAAAATAATTGCAGGCCTGTAAATCACACCTGCACTGAAAACAAATCCTGGGGTCGTATATCGACCAAAAAAATTCAAAGGCATCCATATTTCAAACCGACAGTTTCAAGAGGCATAATTTATGCACATTTGTCTTCTGTTTCTTTTTCTTTCTTTCGTTTTTCTTAAATCAACGGGAATGGAAAAAGGCTGAACATCAGGAATCAATAAAGCCATGCAAATCCAGTGTACACAAACGTTCACCTGACTGCCGTCACAATGATCATCAGCAAAAAAAGTCTACAAAAAATAAATGCTGAAGGGGTTTTAGAGAACGGCATACCCTTTAGCTGCTGGTGGGTTGCAACCTGGTAAGAGCCAGTAGTGAGAACAGAATGGAGGTGCGTTTAAGGGTAAAAATGGAGCTACCATGTGATCTGGTAGGCCCACTCATGGGCCTATCACCTGAGTAGACCAGAATCAAAAACACACAGGCTGGCAATCCTGCACTGCAGCAAGGTGTACCATAGCCAAACCTGGAAGAAACCAAAATGTGCATCAACAGAAAAATGCACCAAGAAGAAGTCGTCCATGTACACAATGGAATATTAGCCATGAAAAAGCATGGAACAGTGCCGTTGGCGCCACCATAGAAGGACCTAGCGACAATCACCACACTGGAAGTAAGAAAGAAACCGAAAGACAGACATCCTATGACATCACTTATAGGTGTTACCTAAGAATTGATACCCATGAAATAATTTCCAAGAGAAGGACACGCATAGATTCAGAAAACCAAATTATGTTTAACCAAATGGAAAGGTGTAAGGAATGTATGAATTAGGATATGGGGGTTAACAGACATATACTAATACATAGGAACTATATAATCACAAAATACCTAAGGAATACGAAGAGAGGTCTACTCAGCACTCTATAATAACATACACGGGAATGGATCCAAAGAGGAATAGACAGATACATTGATAGGATGAACCAGAAACTGTACACCTAGGAGAATCTACATTTTGATCAAATTTCCTCTGATAATTAAATTTAAAAAGCAAACAACAATTTAGGAGATATAAGCTCTTGGGGGTTTGCACTGGCACATTGCACTCTAATTCGCAGCTTACTACCACGATTGCCACGAAAGCTCTGTGGCCCCAAATCCCAGAGTTGGAAATGTAGAAATGCTGCCGCCTTGTGGCCGTTTCCCACAAGAGCGGCTTTGAACCCACAGCTAATGGTCACTTAACATTCACAAGGATTCAGGGCTGTAAAGGACACCTGCCCTAAAAAATTGTGCGGAGGTAGGGAATGGCCAAAAAAATTCAAAAGTGTTAAATTTTTCAAGGAGATTGGATGGAGGGGTAAGTTTTACTCACTCATTTTCAAAAAAGAGGAAAATGGATAAAAGCTCAACATCAGTAATTATTACACTCATGCAAATCTAACCTCCAAAATGATTCCAACTCACACATGTCAACTACCATCAGCTGCAAGTCTACAAACATTAAATGCTGAAGGTGTTTTAGAGAACTGTGTACCCTCTAGCTGCTGGTGAGACGTAAAGTGCTGACAGCCAATAATGAGAATAGAAAGGAGCTGCGTTTAAAAGTAAAAATTGAGCCACCATTCCGTTCAGCAGGCCCACCGCTGAGACTCTCACCTGACAAGTCCAGAGTCGAGAAGGCACAGGCTTCAACAGCTGCACTGCAGGAATTTTCACAATAGCCAAGACACGGAAGCAACCAAAATGTCCATCACCATATCAGTTGAAAAAGAAGAAGTGGTCCATGTACACAATGGAATATTAGCCATGGAAAACAATGAAACACTGCTCTTTCAGGCACCATAGTTGAGCCTAGAGATAATCACAGAACATGAGGTAAGTCGGAAAGCAAAAGACATATCCTATGATATCACTTACAGGCATTATCTAACAACTGACACAAATGAACATATTTGCACAGAGAAAGACACTCACACACTTAGAAAACAAACTAGGCTTATCTAAAAGGAAAGGTGGGGGGAATGGAAAAATTAAGATTAGGGTTACCATACGTGTACAAATACCTATTAAATACACATAACAAAAAGACCGACCATATAGCAAGGGAGGTCTATGGAACACTCTGCAATAATTTACATGGGAAGTGGACCTGTGCATGAATATATATATATATATATATATATATATATATATATGTTAGGCACAAATGAACCAGATTGTGTACGCCTAGGACAAACAATATTCTAATCATTGCCCCTATTAAAAAAACTAAAACAACAAACAAGAAATAATGTAACATAAACTTATGGGGTTTTCTCCTGGCACATTCCATTTTAATTTACAACCTAGGAACAGGGATTCCAGAAGGGCTCTGCTGCCCTAGTAACGAGATTTGTGAATGGAGAAATGCTGCCGCCTAGTGGCTGTTTACCACAACAGCAGCTTTCAACCCAGTGCTAATGGTCACTAAATATTCACACTCATTACAGGCCTGTGAATGACACCTGCCCTCAAAAACAATCCTGGGAGCGAATATTGACCAAAAAATTCAATTTTGAGGGCAACCTTTCAAGAAGACAATTTCAAGAGGTTAATTGTATTCTACGTTTTTTTCATTTGTTCGTTAACAGAAATTTTAAAAGGTGTGGAAAAATGAACCTTAGAAAGAATTAAGGACATGCTAATCCAAATTACAAAAATCCCATCAGCTCACAACAGTCAGAATGACCATCAGCAAAAAATCTGCAAACAATAAATGCTGAAGGGGTTGTGGAGAAATGCCTAGGCTTGGTTCAACGTGGGACATGCTAAGAGCCAGTAAGGGAAACACAAAGGAGGTGCATTGAAAAGGTAAGTACCGAGCTACCATTCAATCAAGCATACCCACTGCTGGGCCTATCGCCTGAGAGGATGAGAATCAAAAAGACACAGGCTGGACTTCACTGGTGGCGCAGTGGTTGAGAGTCCGCCGCCGAAGCAGGGGACACGGGTTTATGCCCCGGTTCGGGAAAATCACACATGCCGTGGAGCGGCTGGTCCCGTGAGCTATGGCTGCTGGGCCTGTGCGTCCAGAGCCTGTGCTCTGCAATCGGAGTGGCCATGGCAGTGAGTGGCCTACGTACTGCAAAACAAGAAAAAAACAGCCTGGCAATCCTGCCCTCCAGCAATATTTATCATAGCCAAAACTTGGAAGCTACGAAAATGTCCATCAACAGAGGAATGCACAAAGAAGAAGTGGTCCATGTACACAATGGAATATGACTCCAATAAAAAAATATAAACTCAATCTAGAAAACAAACAAAAGTAAAAGAAAAACACATCAGCTTTTGGGGGTTTATCCAGGCACATTCCACTCTAACTTATAACCGAGAAATACCACTGCAAGGTAGTCTGTTTCCCTAGTTAAAAGCTTGTGAAAAGCAGAAATGCTGCCACCCTCTGGCCGTGACCTGCAACAGCAGCTTTAAAAACTGTGCTAAGGGTCACTTCATATGCACCAGTACTGGAGGGCTGTAAATGAAACCTGCCCTCAGAATGTCATTAGGGAGGTAATGGCCAAAATATTTCTAAATGTCACACATACTTCACGAAAACAATTGGAAGAGGTAAGCTCTACTCACAGTTTGAAGAAAAAAAGGACATGCCAGAAAGCTCAATTTCAATGGATTATGAGACGCATGCAAATCCAACCACAAACATATAGCAGCTCACACTTGTCAGAATAAACTTCAGCAAAAACAAAACTACAAACAATAAATGCTGAAGGTGTTGTGCAGAAGTGCATACCCTCAACTTTAAGTGGGATGTGACCTGGTAAGAGCCACTAACGAGAACAGAATGGAGGTTCTTTTACTACGTAAATATTTATCTACCATATGATCCAGCAGGCCCACTCCTGGGCCTATAACCTGAGAAGACAGAATTGGAAAGACACAGGGAGGCGAATGTGCATTGCCGCAGCATTACAATTGCCAAGTCATGGAAGCAAGCAAAAAGTCCATCAACATATGAGTGGACAAAGAAAACTGGTACATGTACAGACGGAGTATTGGCCAAGGATAAAAAGGACACGATGTCATTTGCAGCACTGTAGATGAGTCTACAGGCAATCACACAACTTGTAGTAAGTCACAAAGAGAAAGACACATATCGTATGATATCACTTTTAGGTATTACCTATAAATGGATACCAGTGAAGATATTTCCACAGAGAAGGGCAACCACTGATTCATTCAACAAACTTATGGTTCACCAATGGAAATTTGTGAGGATTGGATACATTAGGATATTGGGGTTAACAGACATATACAAACACAGGTGAAATATATCATCACCAAAGACCTACGGAATACCAAGAGAAGACTACTCAACATCCTGTCATAACGTACATGGGAAAAGGATTCCAGGAAGAATAGACATATGTTTATGTGTCAAAGAACCACATCTTGCACACCTAGAACAAGCCAAACATTGTAGTCAAACTTGCTGTGATAAAAATAAAAATTAAATTAAATTAACGAACAAGAAGTAGTGAGACATATACTTAAGGGGCTTTTCCCTGGCACACGCCATTCTAAATTACAACCTAGAACACAACTTCCATTGAGGCTCTGTTGCCCTAGTAACCAGATTTGGTAAAGTAGAACAGCTGCCACCTTGTGGGTGTTTCACACGACAGCAGCTTTAATCCCAGCGTTAATGGTCAGTTGATATTCAAAATAATTGCAGGCCTGTAAATCACACCTGCACTGAAAACAAATCCTGGGGTCGTATATCGACCAAAAAAATTCAAAGGCATCCATATTTCAAACCGACAGTTTCAAGAGGCATAATTTATGCACATTTGTCTTCTGTTTCTTTTTCTTTCTTTCGTTTTTCTTAAATCAACGGGAATGGAAAAAGGCTGAACATCAGGAATCAATAAAGCCATGCAAATCCAGTGTACACAAACGTTCACCTGACTGCCGTCACAATGATCATCAGCAAAAAAAGTCTACAAAAAATAAATGCTGAAGGGGTTTTAGAGAACGGCATACCCTTTAGCTGCTGGTGGGTTGCAACCTGGTAAGAGCCAGTAGTGAGAACAGAATGGAGGTGCGTTTAAGGGTAAAAATGGAGCTACCATGTGATCTGGTAGGCCCACTCATGGGCCTATCACCTGAGTAGACCAGAATCAAAAACACACAGGCTGGCAATCCTGCACTGCAGCAAGGTGTACCATAGCCAAACCTGGAAGAAACCAAAATGTGCATCAACAGAAAAATGCACCAAGAAGAAGTCGTCCATGTACACAATGGAATATTAGCCATGAAAAAGCATGGAACAGTGCCGTTGGCGCCACCATAGAAGGACCTAGCGACAATCACCACACTGGAAGTAAGAAAGAAACCGAAAGACAGACATCCTATGACATCACTTATAGGTGTTACCTAAGAATTGATACCCATGAAATAATTTCCAAGAGAAGGACACGCATAGATTCAGAAAACCAAATTATGTTTAACCAAATGGAAAGGTGTAAGGAATGTATGAATTAGGATATGGGGGTTAACAGACATATACTAATACATAGGAAATATATAATCACAAAATACCTAAGGAATACGAAGAGAGGTCTACTCAGCACTCTATAATAACATACACGGGAATGGATCCAAAGAGGAATAGACAGATACATTGATAGGATGAACCAGAAACTGTACACCTAGGAGAATCTACATTTTGATCAAATTTCCTCTGATAATTAAATTTAAAAAGCAAACAACAATTTAGGAGATATAAGCTCTTGGGGGTTTGCACTGGCACATTGCACTCTAATTCGCAGCTTACTACCACGATTGCCACGAAAGCTCTGTGGCCCAAAATCCCAGAGTTGGAAATGTAGAAATGCTGCCGCCTTGTGGCCGTTTCCCACAAGAGCGGCTTTGAACCCACAGCTAATGGTCACTTAACATTCACAAGGATTCAGGGCTGTAAAGGACACCTGCCCTAAAAAATTGTGCGGAGGTAGGGAATGGCCAAAAAAATTCAAAAGTGTTAAATTTTTCAAGGAGATTGGATGGAGGGGTAAGTTTTACTCACTCATTTTCAAAAAAGAGGAAAATGGATAAAAGCTCAACATCAGTAATTATTACACTCATGCAAATCTAACCTCCAAAATGATTCCAACTCACACATGTCAACTACCATCAGCTGCAAGTCTACAAACATTAAATGCTGAAGGTGTTTTAGAGAACTGTGTACCCTCTAGCTGCTGGTGAGACGTAAAGTGCTGACAGCCAATAATGAGAATAGAAAGGAGCTGCGTTTAAAAGTAAAAATTGAGCCACCATTCCGTTCAGCAGGCCCACCGCTGAGACTCTCACCTGACAAGTCCAGAGTCGAGAAGGCACAGGCTTCAACAGCTGCACTGCAGGAATTTTCACAATAGCCAAGACACGGAAGCAACCAAAATGTCCATCACCATATCAGTTGAAAAAGAAGAAGTGGTCCATGTACACAATGGAATATTAGCCATGGAAAACAATGAAACACTGCTCTTTCAGGCACCATAGTTGAGCCTAGAGATAATCACAGAACATGAGGTAAGTCGGAAAGCAAAAGACATATCCTATGATATCACTTACAGGCATTATCTAACAACTGACACAAATGAACATATTTGCACAGAGAAAGACACTCACACACTTAGAAAACAAACTAGGCTTATCTAAAAGGAAAGGTGGGGGGAATGGAAAAATTAAGATTAGGGTTACCATACGTGTACAAATACCTATTAAATACACATAACAAAAAGACCGACCATATAGCAAGGGAGGTCTATGGAACACTCTGCAATAATTTACATGGGAAGTGGACCTGTGCATGAATATATATATATATATATATATATATATATATATATATGTTAGGCACAAATGAACCAGATTGTGTACGCCTAGGACAAACAATATTCTAATCATTGCCCCTATTAAAAAAACTAAAACAACAAACAAGAAATAATGTAACATAAACTTATGGGGTTTTCTCCTGGCACATTCCATTTTAATTTACAACCTAGGAACAGGGATTCCAGAAGGGCTCTGCTGCCCTAGTAACGAGATTTGTGAATGGAGAAATGCTGCCGCCTAGTGGCTGTTTACCACAACAGCAGCTTTCAACCCAGTGCTAATGGTCACTAAATATTCACACTCATTACAGGCCTGTGAATGACACCTGCCCTCAAAAACAATCCTGGGAGCGAATATTGACCAAAAAATTCAATTTTGAGGGCAACCTTTCAAGAAGACAATTTCAAGAGGTTAATTGTATTCTACGTTTTTTTCATTTGTTCGTTAACAGAAATTTTAAAAGGTGTGGAAAAATGAACCTTAGAAAGAATTAAGGACATGCTAATCCAAATTACAAAAATCCCATCAGCTCACAACAGTCAGAATGACCATCAGCAAAAAATCTGCAAACAATAAATGCTGAAGGGGTTGTGGAGAAATGCCTAGGCTTGGTTCAACGTGGGACATGCTAAGAGCCAGTAAGGGAAACACAAAGGAGGTGCATTGAAAAGGTAAGTACCGAGCTACCATTCAATCAAGCATACCCACTGCTGGGCCTATCGCCTGAGAGGATGAGAATCAAAAAGACACAGGCTGGACTTCACTGGTGGCGCAGTGGTTGAGAGTCCGCCGCCGAAGCAGGGGACACGGGTTTATGCCCCGGTTCGGGAAAATCACACATGCCGTGGAGCGGCTGGTCCCGTGAGCTATGGCTGCTGGGCCTGTGCGTCCAGAGCCTGTGCTCTGCAATCGGAGTGGCCATGGCAGTGAGTGGCCTACGTACTGCAAAACAAGAAAAAAACAGCCTGGCAATCCTGCCCTCCAGCAATATTTATCATAGCCAAAACTTGGAAGCTACGAAAATGTCCATCAACAGAGGAATGCACAAAGAAGAAGTGGTCCATGTACACAATGGAATATGACTCCAATAAAAAAATATAAACTCAATCTAGAAAACAAACAAAAGTAAAAGAAAAACACATCAGCTTTTGGGGGTTTATCCAGGCACATTCCACTCTAACTTATAACCGAGAAATACCACTGCAAGGTAGTCTGTTTCCCTAGTTAAAAGCTTGTGAAAAGCAGAAATGCTGCCACCCTCTGGCCGTGACCTGCAACAGCAGCTTTAAAAACTGTGCTAAGGGTCACTTCATATGCACCAGTACTGGAGGGCTGTAAATGAAACCTGCCCTCAGAATGTCATTAGGGAGGTAATGGCCAAAATATTTCTAAATGTCACACATACTTCACGAAAACAATTGGAAGAGGTAAGCTCTACTCACAGTTTGAAGAAAAAAAGGACATGCCAGAAAGCTCAATTTCAATGGATTATGAGACGCATGCAAATCCAACCACAAACATATAGCAGCTCACACTTGTCAGAATAAACTTCAGCAAAAACAAAACTACAAACAATAAATGCTGAAGGTGTTGTGCAGAAGTGCATACCCTCAACTTTAAGTGGGATGTGACCTGGTAAGAGCCACTAACGAGAACAGAATGGAGGTGCTTTTACTACGTAAATATTTATCTACCATATGATCCAGCAGGCCCACTCCTGGGCCTATAACCTGAGAAGACAGAATTGGAAAGACACAGGGAGGCGAATGTGCATTGCCGCAGCATTACAATTGCCAAGTCATGGAAGCAAGCAAAAAGTCCATCAACATATGAGTGGACAAAGAAAACTGGTACATGTACAGACGGAGTATTGGCCAAGGATAAAAAGGACACGATGTCATTTGCAGCACTGTAGATGAGTCTACAGGCAATCACACAACTTGTAGTAAGTCACAAAGAGAAAGACACATATCGTATGATATCACTTTTAGGTATTACCTATAAATGGATACCAGTGAAGATATTTCCACAGAGAAGGGCAACCACTGATTCATTCAACAAACTTATGGTTCACCAATGGAAATTTGTGAGGATTGGATACATTAGGATATTGGGGTTAACAGACATATACAAACACAGGTGAAATATATCATCACCAAAGACCTACGGAATACCAAGAGAAGACTACTCAACATCCTGTCATAACGTACATGGGAAAAGGATTCCAGGAAGAATAGACATATGTTTATGTGTCAAAGAACCACATCTTGCACACCTAGAACAAGCCAAACATTGTAGTCAAACTTGCTGTGATAAAAATAAAAATTAAATTAAATTAACGAACAAGAAGTAGTGAGACATATACTTAAGGGGCTTTTCCCTGGCACACGCCATTCTAAATTACAACCTAGAACACAACTTCCATTGAGGCTCTGTTGCCCTAGTAACCAGATTTGGTAAAGTAGAACAGCTGCCACCTTGTGGGTGTTTCACACGACAGCAGCTTTAATCCCAGCGTTAATGGTCAGTTGATATTCAAAATAATTGCAGGCCTGTAAATCACACCTGCACTGAAAACAAATCCTGGGGTCGTATATCGACCAAAAAAATTCAAAGGCATCCATATTTCAAACCGACAGTTTCAAGAGGCATAATTTATGCACATTTGTCTTCTGTTTCTTTTTCTTTCTTTCGTTTTTCTTAAATCAACGGGAATGGAAAAAGGCTGAACATCAGGAATCAATAAAGCCATGCAAATCCAGTGTACACAAACGTTCACCTGACTGCCGTCACAATGATCATCAGCAAAAAAAGTCTACAAAAAATAAATGCTGAAGGGGTTTTAGAGAACGGCATACCCTTTAGCTGCTGGTGGGTTGCAACCTGGTAAGAGCCAGTAGTGAGAACAGAATGGAGGTGCGTTTAAGGGTAAAAATGGAGCTACCATGTGATCTGGTAGGCCCACTCATGGGCCTATCACCTGAGTAGACCAGAATCAAAAACACACAGGCTGGCAATCCTGCACTGCAGCAAGGTGTACCATAGCCAAACCTGGAAGAAACCAAAATGTGCATCAACAGAAAAATGCACCAAGAAGAAGTCGTCCATGTACACAATGGAATATTAGCCATGAAAAAGCATGGAACAGTGCCGTTGGCGCCACCATAGAAGGACCTAGCGACAATCACCACACTGGAAGTAAGAAAGAAACCGAAAGACAGACATCCTATGACATCACTTATAGGTGTTACCTAAGAATTGATACCCATGAAATAATTTCCAAGAGAAGGACACGCATAGATTCAGAAAACCAAATTATGTTTAACCAAATGGAAAGGTGTAAGGAATGTATGAATTAGGATATGGGGGTTAACAGACATATACTAATACATAGGAAATATATAATCACAAAATACCTAAGGAATACGAAGAGAGGTCTACTCAGCACTCTATAATAACATACACGGGAATGGATCCAAAGAGGAATAGACAGATACATTGATAGGATGAACCAGAAACTGTACACCTAGGAGAATCTACATTTTGATCAAATTTCCTCTGATAATTAAATTTAAAAAGCAAACAACAATTTAGGAGATATAAGCTCTTGGGGGTTTGCACTGGCACATTGCACTCTAATTCGCAGCTTACTACCACGATTGCCACGAAAGCTCTGTGGCCCCAAATCCCAGAGTTGGAAATGTAGAAATGCTGCCGCCTTGTGGCCGTTTCCCACAAGAGCGGCTTTGAACCCACAGCTAATGGTCACTTAACATTCACAAGGATTCAGGGCTGTAAAGGACACCTGCCCTAAAAAATTGTGCGGAGGTAGGGAATGGCCAAAAAAATTCAAAAGTGTTAAATTTTTCAAGGAGATTGGATGGAGGGGTAAGTTTTACTCACTCATTTTCAAAAAAGAGGAAAATGGATAAAAGCTCAACATCAGTAATTATTACACTCATGCAAATCTAACCTCCAAAATGATTCCAACTCACACATGTCAACTACCATCAGCTGCAAGTCTACAAACATTAAATGCTGAAGGTGTTTTAGAGAACTGTGTACCCTCTAGCTGCTGGTGAGACGTAAAGTGCTGACAGCCAATAATGAGAATAGAAAGGAGCTGCGTTTAAAAGTAAAAATTGAGCCACCATTCCGTTCAGCAGGCCCACCGCTGAGACTCTCACCTGACAAGTCCAGAGTCGAGAAGGCACAGGCTTCAACAGCTGCACTGCAGGAATTTTCACAATAGCCAAGACACGGAAGCAACCAAAATGTCCATCACCATATCAGTTGAAAAAGAAGAAGTGGTCCATGTACACAATGGAATATTAGCCATGGAAAACAATGAAACACTGCTCTTTCAGGCACCATAGTTGAGCCTAGAGATAATCACAGAACATGAGGTAAGTCGGAAAGCAAAAGACATATCCTATGATATCACTTACAGGCATTATCTAACAACTGACACAAATGAACATATTTGCACAGAGAAAGACACTCACACACTTAGAAAACAAACTAGGCTTATCTAAAAGGAAAGGTGGGGGGAATGGAAAAATTAAGATTAGGGTTACCATACGTGTACAAATACCTATTAAATACACATAACAAAAAGACCGACCATATAGCAAGGGAGGTCTATGGAACACTCTGCAATAATTTACATGGGAAGTGGACCTGTGCATGAATATATATATATATATATATATATATGTTAGGCACAAATGAACCAGATTGTGTACGCCTAGGACAAACAATATTCTAATCATTGCCCCTATTAAAAAAACTAAAACAACAAACAAGAAATAATGTAACATAAACTTATGGGGTTTTCTCCTGGCACATTCCATTTTAATTTACAACCTAGGAACAGGGATTCCAGAAGGGCTCTGCTGCCCTAGTAACGAGATTTGTGAATGGAGAAATGCTGCCGCCTAGTGGCTGTTTACCACAACAGCAGCTTTCAACCCAGTGCTAATGGTCACTAAATATTCACACTCATTACAGGCCTGTGAATGACACCTGCCCTCAAAAACAATCCTGGGAGCGAATATTGACCAAAAAATTCAATTTTGAGGGCAACCTTTCAAGAAGACAATTTCAAGAGGTTAATTGTATTCTACGTTTTTTTCATTTGTTCGTTAACAGAAATTTTAAAAGGTGTGGAAAAATGAACCTTAGAAAGAATTAAGGACATGCTAATCCAAATTACAAAAATCCCATCAGCTCACAACAGTCAGAATGACCATCAGCAAAAAATCTGCAAACAATAAATGCTGAAGGGTTTGTGGAGAAATGCCTAGGCTTGGTTCAACGTGGGACATGCTAAGAGCCAGTAAGGGAAACACAAAGGAGGTGCATTGAAAAGGTAAGTACCGAGCTACCATTCAATCAAGCATACCCACTGCTGGGCCTATCGCCTGAGAGGATGAGAATCAAAAAGACACAGGCTGGACTTCACTGGTGGCGCAGTGGTTGAGAGTCCGCCGCCGAAGCAGGGGACACGGGTTTATGCCCCGGTTCGGGAAAATCACACATGCCGTGGAGCGGCTGGTCCCGTGAGCTATGGCTGCTGGGCCTGTGCGTCCAGAGCCTGTGCTCTGCAATCGGAGTGGCCATGGCAGTGAGTGGCCTACGTACTGCAAAACAAGAAAAAAACAGCCTGGCAATCCTGCCCTCCAGCAATATTTATCATAGCCAAAACTTGGAAGCTACGAAAATGTCCATCAACAGAGGAATGCACAAAGAAGAAGTGGTCCATGTACACAATGGAATATGACTCCAATAAAAAAATATAAACTCAATCTAGAAAACAAACAAAAGTAAAAGAAAAACACATCAGCTTTTGGGGGTTTATCCAGGCACATTCCACTCTAACTTATAACCGAGAAATACCACTGCAAGGTAGTCTGTTTCCCTAGTTAAAAGCTTGTGAAAAGCAGAAATGCTGCCACCCTCTGGCCGTGACCTGCAACAGCAGCTTTAAAAACTGTGCTAAGGGTCACTTCATATGCACCAGTACTGGAGGGCTGTAAATGAAACCTGCCCTCAGAATGTCATTAGGGAGGTAATGGCCAAAATATTTCTAAATGTCACACATACTTCACGAAAACAATTGGAAGAGGTAAGCTCTACTCACAGTTTGAAGAAAAAAAGGACATGCCAGAAAGCTCAATTTCAATGGATTATGAGACGCATGCAAATCCAACCACAAACATATAGCAGCTCACACTTGTCAGAATAAACTTCAGCAAAAACAAAACTACAAACAATAAATGCTGAAGGTGTTGTGCAGAAGTGCATACCCTCAACTTTAAGTGGGATGTGACCTGGTAAGAGCCACTAACGAGAACAGAATGGAGGTGCTTTTACTACGTAAATATTTATCTACCATATGATCCAGCAGGCCCACTCCTGGGCCTATAACCTGAGAAGACAGAATTGGAAAGACACAGGGAGGCGAATGTGCATTGCCGCAGCATTACAATTGCCAAGTCATGGAAGCAAGCAAAAAGTCCATCAACATATGAGTGGACAAAGAAAACTGGTACATGTACAGACGGAGTATTGGCCAAGGATAAAAAGGACACGATGTCATTTGCAGCACTGTAGATGAGTCTACAGGCAATCACACAACTTGTAGTAAGTCACAAAGAGAAAGACACATATCGTATGATATCACTTTTAGGTATTACCTATAAATGGATACCAGTGAAGATATTTCCACAGAGAAGGGCAACCACTGATTCATTCAACAAACTTATGGTTCACCAATGGAAATTTGTGAGGATTGGATACATTAGGATATTGGGGTTAACAGACATATACAAACACAGGTGAAATATATCATCACCAAAGACCTACGGAATACCAAGAGAAGACTACTCAACATCCTGTCATAACGTACATGGGAAAAGGATTCCAGGAAGAATAGACATATGTTTATGTGTCAAAGAACCACATCTTGCACACCTAGAACAAGCCAAACATTGTAGTCAAACTTGCTGTGATAAAAATAAAAATTAAATTAAATTAACGAACAAGAAGTAGTGAGACATATACTTAAGGGGCTTTTCCCTGGCACACGCCATTCTAAATTACAACCTAGAACACAACTTCCATTGAGGCTCTGTTGCCCTAGTAACCAGATTTGGTAAAGTAGAACAGCTGCCACCTTGTGGGTGTTTCACACGACAGCAGCTTTAATCCCAGCGTTAATGGTCAGTTGATATTCAAAATAATTGCAGGC
This sequence comes from Mesoplodon mirus, assembly GCF_964341445.2. NCBI lineage: Eukaryota > Metazoa > Chordata > Mammalia > Artiodactyla > Ziphiidae > Mesoplodon > Mesoplodon mirus. The sequence goes on from NC_138981.1 coordinate 145,911,569, forward strand.
CTGTAAATCACACCTGCACTGAAAACAAATCCTGGGGTCGTATATCGACCAAAAAAATTCAAAGGCATCCATATTTCAAACCGACAGTTTCAAGAGGCATAATTTATGCACATTTGTCTTCTGTTTCTTTTTCTTTCTTTCGTTTTTCTTAAATCAACGGGAATGGAAAAAGGCTGAACATCAGGAATCAATAAAGCCATGCAAATCCAGTGTACACAAACGTTCACCTGACTGCCGTCACAATGATCATCAGCAAAAAAAGTCTACAAAAAATAAATGCTGAAGGGGTTTTAGAGAACGGCATACCCTTTAGCTGCTGGTGGGTTGCAACCTGGTAAGAGCCAGTAGTGAGAACAGAATGGAGGTGCGTTTAAGGGTAAAAATGGAGCTACCATGTGATCTGGTAGGCCCACTCATGGGCCTATCACCTGAGTAGACCAGAATCAAAAACACACAGGCTGGCAATCCTGCACTGCAGCAAGGTGTACCATAGCCAAACCTGGAAGAAACCAAAATGTGCATCAACAGAAAAATGCACCAAGAAGAAGTCGTCCATGTACACAATGGAATATTAGCCATGAAAAAGCATGGAACAGTGCCGTTGGCGCCACCATAGAAGGACCTAGCGACAATCACCACACTGGAAGTAAGAAAGAAACCGAAAGACAGACATCCTATGACATCACTTATAGGTGTTACCTAAGAATTGATACCCATGAAATAATTTCCAAGAGAAGGACACGCATAGATTCAGAAAACCAAATTATGTTTAACCAAATGGAAAGGTGTAAGGAATGTATGAATTAGGATATGGGGGTTAACAGACATATACTAATACATAGGAAATATATAATCACAAAATACCTAAGGAATACGAAGAGAGGTCTACTCAGCACTCTATAATAACATACACGGGAATGGATCCAAAGAGGAATAGACAGATACATTGATAGGATGAACCAGAAACTGTACACCTAGGAGAATCTACATTTTGATCAAATTTCCTCTGATAATTAAATTTAAAAAGCAAACAACAATTTAGGAGATATAAGCTCTTGGGGGTTTGCACTGGCACATTGCACTCTAATTCGCAGCTTACTACCACGATTGCCACGAAAGCTCTGTGGCCCAAAATCCCAGAGTTGGAAATGTAGAAATGCTGCCGCCTTGTGGCCGTTTCCCACAAGAGCGGCTTTGAACCCACAGCTAATGGTCACTTAACATTCACAAGGATTCAGGGCTGTAAAGGACACCTGCCCTAAAAAATTGTGCGGAGGTAGGGAATGGCCAAAAAAATTCAAAAGTGTTAAATTTTTCAAGGAGATTGGATGGAGGGGTAAGTTTTACTCACTCATTTTCAAAAAAGAGGAAAATGGATAAAAGCTCAACATCAGTAATTATTACACTCATGCAAATCTAACCTCCAAAATGATTCCAACTCACACATGTCAACTACCATCAGCTGCAAGTCTACAAACATTAAATGCTGAAGGTGTTTTAGAGAACTGTGTACCCTCTAGCTGCTGGTGAGACGTAAAGTGCTGACAGCCAATAATGAGAATAGAAAGGAGCTGCGTTTAAAAGTAAAAATTGAGCCACCATTCCGTTCAGCAGGCCCACCGCTGAGACTCTCACCTGACAAGTCCAGAGTCGAGAAGGCACAGGCTTCAACAGCTGCACTGCAGGAATTTTCACAATAGCCAAGACACGGAAGCAACCAAAATGTCCATCACCATATCAGTTGAAAAAGAAGAAGTGGTCCATGTACACAATGGAATATTAGCCATGGAAAACAATGAAACACTGCTCTTTCAGGCACCATAGTTGAGCCTAGAGATAATCACAGAACATGAGGTAAGTCGGAAAGCAAAAGACATATCCTATGATATCACTTACAGGCATTATCTAACAACTGACACAAATGAACATATTTGCACAGAGAAAGACACTCACACACTTAGAAAACAAACTAGGCTTATCTAAAAGGAAAGGTGGGGGGAATGGAAAAATTAAGATTAGGGTTACCATACGTGTACAAATACCTATTAAATACACATAACAAAAAGACCGACCATATAGCAAGGGAGGTCTATGGAACACTCTGCAATAATTTACATGGGAAGTGGACCTGTGCATGAATATATATATATATATATATATATATGTTAGGCACAAATGAACCAGATTGTGTACGCCTAGGACAAACAATATTCTAATCATTGCCCCTATTAAAAAAACTAAAACAACAAACAAGAAATAATGTAACATAAACTTATGGGGTTTTCTCCTGGCACATTCCATTTTAATTTACAACCTAGGAACAGGGATTCCAGAAGGGCTCTGCTGCCCTAGTAACGAGATTTGTGAATGGAGAAATGCTGCCGCCTAGTGGCTGTTTACCACAACAGCAGCTTTCAACCCAGTGCTAATGGTCACTAAATATTCACACTCATTACAGGCCTGTGAATGACACCTGCCCTCAAAAACAATCCTGGGAGCGAATATTGACCAAAAAATTCAATTTTGAGGGCAACCTTTCAAGAAGACAATTTCAAGAGGTTAATTGTATTCTACGTTTTTTTCATTTGTTCGTTAACAGAAATTTTAAAAGGTGTGGAAAAATGAACCTTAGAAAGAATTAAGGACATGCTAATCCAAATTACAAAAATCCCATCAGCTCACAACAGTCAGAATGACCATCAGCAAAAAATCTGCAAACAATAAATGCTGAAGGGTTTGTGGAGAAATGCCTAGGCTTGGTTCAACGTGGGACATGCTAAGAGCCAGTAAGGGAAACACAAAGGAGGTGCATTGAAAAGGTAAGTACCGAGCTACCATTCAATCAAGCATACCCACTGCTGGGCCTATCGCCTGAGAGGATGAGAATCAAAAAGACACAGGCTGGACTTCACTGGTGGCGCAGTGGTTGAGAGTCCGCCGCCGAAGCAGGGGACACGGGTTTATGCCCCGGTTCGGGAAAATCACACATGCCGTGGAGCGGCTGGTCCCGTGAGCTATGGCTGCTGGGCCTGTGCGTCCAGAGCCTGTGCTCTGCAATCGGAGTGGCCATGGCAGTGAGTGGCCTACGTACTGCAAAACAAGAAAAAAACAGCCTGGCAATCCTGCCCTCCAGCAATATTTATCATAGCCAAAACTTGGAAGCTACGAAAATGTCCATCAACAGAGGAATGCACAAAGAAGAAGTGGTCCATGTACACAATGGAATATGACTCCAATAAAAAAATATAAACTCAATCTAGAAAACAAACAAAAGTAAAAGAAAAACACATCAGCTTTTCGGGGTTTATCCAGGCACATTCCACTCTAACTTATAACCGAGAAATACCACTGCAAGGTAGTCTGTTTCCCTAGTTAAAAGCTTGTGAAAAGCAGAAATGCTGCCACCCTCTGGCCGTGACCTGCAACAGCAGCTTTAAAAACTGTGCTAAGGGTCACTTCATATGCACCAGTACTGGAGGGCTGTAAATGAAACCTGCCCTCAGAATGTCATTAGGGAGGTAATGGCCAAAATATTTCTAAATGTCACACATACTTCACGAAAACAATTGGAAGAGGTAAGCTCTACTCACAGTTTGAAGAAAAAAAGGACATGCCAGAAAGCTCAGTTTCAATGGATTATGAGACGCATGCAAATCCAACCACAAACATATAGCAGCTCACACTTGTCAGAATAAACTTCAGCAAAAACAAAACTACAAACAATAAATGCTGAAGGTGTTGTGCAGAAGTGCATACCCTCAACTTTAAGTGGGATGTGACCTGGTAAGAGCCACTAACGAGAACAGAATGGAGGTGCTTTTACTACGTAAATATTTATCTACCATATGATCCAGCAGGCCCACTCCTGGGCCTATAACCTAAGAAGACAGAATTGGAAAGACACAGGGAGGCGAATGTGCATTGCCACAGCATTACAATTGCCAAGTCATGGAAGCAAGCAAAAAGTCCATCAACATATGAGTGGACAAAGAAAACTGGTACATGTACAGACGGAGTATTGGCCAAGGATAAAAAGGACACGATGTCATTTGCAGCACTGTAGATGAGTCTACAGGCAATCACACAACTTGTAGTAAGTCACAAAGAGAAAGACACATATCGTATGATATCACTTTTAGGTATTACCTATAAATGGATACCAGTGAAGATATTTCCACAGAGAAGGGCAACCACTGATTCATTCAACAAACTTATGGTTCACCAATGGAAATTTGTGAGGATTGGATACATTAGGATATTGGGGTTAACAGACATATACAAACACAGGTGAAATATATCATCACCAAAGACCTACGGAATACCAAGAGAAGACTACTCAACATCCTGTCATAACGTACATGGGAAAAGGATTCCAGGAAGAATAGACATATGTTTATGTGTCAAAGAACCACATCTTGCACACCTAGAACAAGCCAAACATTGTAGTCAAACTTGCTGTGATAAAAATAAAAATTAAATTAAATTAACGAACAAGAAGTAGTGAGACATATACTTAAGGGGCTTTTCCCTGGCACACGCCATTCTAAATTACAACCTAGAACACAACTTCCATTGAGGCTCTGTTGCCCTAGTAACCAGATTTGGTAAAGTAGAACAGCTGCCACCTTGTGGGTGTTTCACACGACAGCAGCTTTAATCCCAGCGTTAATGGTCAGTTGATATTCAAAATAATTGCAGGCCTGTAAATCACACCTGCACTGAAAACAAATCCTGGGGTCGTATATCGACCAAAAAAATTCAAAGGCATCCATATTTCAAACCGACAGTTTCAAGAGGCATAATTTATGCACATTTGTCTTCTGTTTCTTTTTCTTTCTTTCGTTTTTCTTAAATCAACGGGAATGGAAAAAGGCTGAACATCAGGAATCAATAAAGCCATGCAAATCCAGTGTACACAAACGTTCACCTGACTGCCGTCACAATGATCATCAGCAAAAAAAGTCTACAAAAAATAAATGCTGAAGGGGTTTTAGAGAACGGCATACCCTTTAGCTGCTGGTGGGTTGCAACCTGGTAAGAGCCAGTAGTGAGAACAGAATGGAGGTGCGTTTAAGGGTAAAAATGGAGCTACCATGTGATCTGGTAGGCCCACTCATGGGCCTATCACCTGAGTAGACCAGAATCAAAAACACACAGGCTGGCAATCCTGCACTGCAGCAAGGTGTACCATAGCCAAACCTGGAAGAAACCAAAATGTGCATCAACAGAAAAATGCACCAAGAAGAAGTCGTCCATGTACACAATGGAATATTAGCCATGAAAAAGCATGGAACAGTGCCGTTGGCGCCACCATAGAAGGACCTAGCGACAATCACCACACTGGAAGTAAGAAAGAAACCGAAAGACAGACATCCTATGACATCACTTATAGGTGTTACCTAAGAATTGATACCCATGAAATAATTTCCAAGAGAAGGACACGCATAGATTCAGAAAACCAAATTATGTTTAACCAAATGGAAAGGTGTAAGGAATGTATGAATTAGGATATGGGGGTTAACAGACATATACTAATACATAGGAAATATATAATCACAAAATACCTAAGGAATACGAAGAGAGGTCTACTCAGCACTCTATAATAACATACACGGGAATGGATCCAAAGAGGAATAGACAGATACATTGATAGGATGAACCAGAAACTGTACACCTAGGAGAATCTACATTTTGATCAAATTTCCTCTGATAATTAAATTTAAAAAGCAAACAACAATTTAGGAGATATAAGCTCTTGGGGGTTTGCACTGGCACATTGCACTCTAATTCGCAGCTTACTACCACGATTGCCACGAAAGCTCTGTGGCCCAAAATCCCAGAGTTGGAAATGTAGAAATGCTGCCGCCTTGTGGCCGTTTCCCACAAGAGCGGCTTTGAACCCACAGCTAATGGTCACTTAACATTCACAAGGATTCAGGGCTGTAAAGGACACCTGCCCTAAAAAATTGTGCGGAGGTAGGGAATGGCCAAAAAAATTCAAAAGTGTTAAATTTTTCAAGGAGATTGGATGGAGGGGTAAGTTTTACTCACTCATTTTCAAAAAAGAGGAAAATGGATAAAAGCTCAACATCAGTAATTATTACACTCATGCAAATCTAACCTCCAAAATGATTCCAACTCACACATGTCAACTACCATCAGCTGCAAGTCTACAAACATTAAATGCTGAAGGTGTTTTAGAGAACTGTGTACCCTCTAGCTGCTGGTGAGACGTAAAGTGCTGACAGCCAATAATGAGAATAGAAAGGAGCTGCGTTTAAAAGTAAAAATTGAGCCACCATTCCGTTCAGCAGGCCCACCGCTGAGACTCTCACCTGACAAGTCCAGAGTCGAGAAGGCACAGGCTTCAACAGCTGCACTGCAGGAATTTTCACAATAGCCAAGACACGGAAGCAACCAAAATGTCCATCACCATATCAGTTGAAAAAGAAGAAGTGGTCCATGTACACAATGGAATATTAGCCATGGAAAACAATGAAACACTGCTCTTTCAGGCACCATAGTTGAGCCTAGAGATAATCACAGAACATGAGGTAAGTCGGAAAGCAAAAGACATATCCTATGATATCACTTACAGGCATTATCTAACAACTGACACAAATGAACATATTTGCACAGAGAAAGACACTCACACACTTAGAAAACAAACTAGGCTTATCTAAAAGGAAAGGTGGGGGGAATGGAAAAATTAAGATTAGGGTTACCATACGTGTACAAATACCTATTAAATACACATAACAAAAAGACCGACCATATAGCAAGGGAGGTCTATGGAACACTCTGCAATAATTTACATGGGAAGTGGACCTGTGCATGAATATATATATATATATATATATATATATGTTAGGCACAAATGAACCAGATTGTGTACGCCTAGGACAAACAATATTCTAATCATTGCCCCTATTAAAAAAACTAAAACAACAAACAAGAAATAATGTAACATAAACTTATGGGGTTTTCTCCTGGCACATTCCATTTTAATTTACAACCTAGGAACAGGGATTCCAGAAGGGCTCTGCTGCCCTAGTAACGAGATTTGTGAATGGAGAAATGCTGCCGCCTAGTGACTGTTTACCACAACAGCAGCTTTCAACCCAGTGCTAATGGTCACTAAATATTCACACTCATTACAGGCCTGTGAATGACACCTGCCCTCAAAAACAATCCTGGGAGCGAATATTGACCAAAAAATTCAATTTTGAGGGCAACCTTTCAAGAAGACAATTTCAAGAGGTTAATTGTATTCTACGTTTTTTTCATTTGTTCGTTAACAGAAATTTTAAAAGGTGTGGAAAAATGAACCTTAGAAAGAATTAAGGACATGCTAATCCAAATTACAAAAATCCCATCAGCTCACAACAGTCAGAATGACCATCAGCAAAAAATCTGCAAACAATAAATGCTGAAGGGGTTGTGGAGAAATGCCTAGGCTTGGTTCAACGTGGGACATGCTAAGAGCCAGTAAGGGAAACACAAAGGAGGTGCATTGAAAAGGTAAGTACCGAGCTACCATTCAATCAAGCATACCCACTGCTGGGCCTATCGCCTGAGAGGATGAGAATCAAAAAGACACAGGCTGGACTTCACTGGTGGCGCAGTGGTTGAGAGTCCGCCGCCGAAGCAGGGGACACGGGTTTATGCCCCGGTTCGGGAAAATCACACATGCCGTGGAGCGGCTGGTCCCGTGAGCTATGGCTGCTGGGCCTGTGCGTCCAGAGCCTGTGCTCTGCAATCGGAGTGGCCATGGCAGTGAGTGGCCTACGTACTGCAAAACAAGAAAAAAACAGCCTGGCAATCCTGCCCTCCAGCAATATTTATCATAGCCAAAACTTGGAAGCTACGAAAATGTCCATCAACAGAGGAATGCACAAAGAAGAAGTGGTCCATGTACACAATGGAATATGACTCCAATAAAAAAATATAAACTCAATCTAGAAAACAAACAAAAGTAAAAGAAAAACACATCAGCTTTTGGGGGTTTATCCAGGCACATTCCACTCTAACTTATAACCGAGAAATACCATTGCAAGGTAGTCTGTTTCCCTAGTTAAAAGCTTGTGAAAAGCAGAAATGCTGCCACCCTCTGGCCGTGACCTGCAACAGCAGCTTTAAAAACTGTGCTAAGGGTCACTTCATATGCACCAGTACTGGAGGGCTGTAAATGAAACCTGCCCTCAGAATGTCATTAGGGAGGTAATGGCCAAAATATTTCTAAATGTCACACATACTTCACGAAAACAATTGGAAGAGGTAAGCTCTACTCACAGTTTGAAGAAAAAAAGGACATGCCAGAAAGCTCAATTTCAATGGATTATGAGACGCATGCAAATCCAACCACAAACATATAGCAGCTCACACTTGTCAGAATAAACTTCAGCAAAAACAAAACTACAAACAATAAATGCTGAAGGTGTTGTGCAGAAGTGCATACCCTCAACTTTAAGTGGGATGTGACCTGGTAAGAGCCACTAACGAGAACAGAATGGAGGTGCTTTTACTACGTAAATATTTATCTACCATATGATCCAGCAGGCCCACTCCTGGGCCTATAACCTAAGAAGACAGAATTGGAAAGACACAGGGAGGCGAATGTGCATTGCCGCAGCATTACAATTGCCAAGTCATGGAAGCAAGCAAAAAGTCCATCAACATATGAGTGGACAAAGAAAACTGGTACATGTACAGACGGAGTATTGGCCAAGGATAAAAAGGACACGATGTCATTTGCAGCACTGTAGATGAGTCTACAGGCAATCACACAACTTGTAGTAAGTCACAAAGAGAAAGACACATATCGTATGATATCACTTTTAGGTATTACCTATAAATGGATACCAGTGAAGATATTTCCACAGAGAAGGGCAACCACTGATTCATTCAACAAACTTATGGTTCACCAATGGAAATTTGTGAGGATTGGATACATTAGGATATTGGGGTTAACAGACATATACAAACACAGGTGAAATATATCATCACCAAAGACCTACGGAATACCAAGAGAAGACTACTCAACATCCTGTCATAACGTACATGGGAAAAGGATTCCAGGAAGAATAGACATATGTTTATGTGTCAAAGAACCACATCTTGCACACCTAGAACAAGCCAAACATTGTAGTCAAACTTGCTGTGATAAAAATAAAAATTAAATTAAATTAACGAACAAGAAGTAGTGAGACATATACTTAAGGGGCTTTTCCCTGGCACACGCCATTCTAAATTACAACCTAGAACACAACTTCCATTGAGGCTCTGTTGCCCTAGTAACCAGATTTGGTAAAGTAGAACAGCTGCCACCTTGTGGGTGTTTCACACGACAGCAGCTTTACTCCCAGCGTTAATGGTCAGTTGATATTCAAAATAATTGCAGGCCTGTAAATCACACCTGCACTGAAAACAAATCCTGGGGTCGTATATCGACCAAAAAAATTCAAAGGCATCCATATTTCAAACCGACAGTTTCAAGAGGCATAATTTATGCACATTTGTCTTCTGTTTCTTTTTCTTTCTTTCGTTTTTCTTAAATCAACGGGAATGGAAAAAGGCTGAACATCAGGAATCAATAAAGCCATGCAAATCCAGTGTACACAAACGTTCACCTGACTGCCGTCAGAATGATCATCAGCAAAAAAAGTCTACAAAAAATAAATGCTGAAGGGGTTTTAGAGAACTGCATACCCTTTAGCTGCTGGTGGGTTGCAACCTGGTAAGAGCCAGTAGTGAGAACAGAATGGAGGTGCGTTTAAGGGTAAAAATGGAGCTACCATGTGATCTGGTAGGCCCACTCATGGGCCTATCACCTGAGTAGACCAGAATCAAAAACACACAGGCTGGCAATCCTGCACTGCAGCAAGGTGTACCATAGCCAAACCTGGAAGAAACCAAAATGTGCATCAACAGAAAAATGCACCAAGAAGAAGTCGTCCATGTACACAATGGAATATTAGCCATGAAAAAGCATGGAACAGTGCTGTTGGCGCCACCATAGAAGGACCTAGCGACAATCACCACACTGGAAGTAAGAAAGAAACCGAAAGACAGACATCCTATGACATCACTTATAGGTGTTACCTAAGAATTGATACCCATGAAATAATTTCCAAGAGAAGGACACGCATAGATTCAGAAAACCAAATTATGTTTAACCAAATGGAAAGGTGTAAGGAATGTATGAATTAGGATATGGGGGTTAACAGACATATACTAATACATAGGAAATATATAATCACAAAATACCTAAGGAATACGAAGAGAGGTCTACTCAGCACTCTATAATAACATACACGGGAATGGATCCAAAGAGGAATAGACAGATACATTGATAGGATGAACCAGAAACTGTACACCTAGGAGAATCTACATTTTGATCAAATTTCCTCTGATAATTAAATTTAAAAAGCAAACAACAATTTAGGAGATATAAGCTCTTGGGGGTTTGCACGGGCACATTGCACTCTAATTCGCAGCTTACTACCACGATTGCCACGAAAGCTCTGTGGCCCAAAATCCCAGAGTTGGAAATGTAGAAATGCTGCCGCCTTGTGGCCGTTTCCCACAAGAGCGGCTTTGAACCCACAGCTAATGGTCACTTAACATTCACAAGGATTCAGGGCTGTAAAGGACACCTGCCCTAAAAAATTGTGCGGAGGTAGGGAATGGCCAAAAAAATTCAAAAGTTTTAAATTTTTCAAGGAGATTGGATGGAGGGGTAAGTTTTACTCACTCATTTTCAAAAAAGAGGAAAATGGATAAAAGCTCAACATCAGTAATTATTACACTCATGCAAATCTAACCTCCAAAATGATTCCAACTCACACATGTCAACTACCATCAGCTGCAAGTCTACAAACATTAAATGCTGAAGGTGTTTTAGAGAACTGTGTACCCTCTAGCTGCTGGTGAGACGTAAAGTGCTGACAGCCAATAATGAGAATAGAAAGGAGCTGCGTTTAAAAGTAAAAACTGAGCCACCATTCCGTTCAGCAGGCCCACCGCTGAGACTCTCACCTGACAAGTCCAGAGTCGAGAAGGCACAGGCTTCAACAGCTGCACTGCAGGAATTTTCACAATAGCCAAGACACGGAAGCAACCAAAATGTCCATCACCATATCAGTTGAAAAAGAAGAAGTGGTCCATGTACACAATGGAATATTAGCCATGGAAAACAATGAAACACTGCTCTTTCAGGCACCATAGTTGAGCCTAGAGATAATCACAGAACATGAGGTAAGTCGGAAAGCAAAAGACATATCCTATGATATCACTTACAGGCATTATCTAACAACTGACACAAATGAACATATTTGCACAGAGAAAGACACTCACACACTTAGAAAACAAACTAGGCTTATCTAAAAGGAAAGGTGGGGGGAATGGAAAAATTAAGATTAGGGTTACCATACGTGTACAAATACCTATTAAATACACATAACAAAAAGACCGACCATATAGCAAGGGAGGTCTATGGAACACTCTGCAATAATTTACATGGGAAGTGGACCTGTGCATGAATATATATATATATATATATGTTAGGCACAAATGAACCAGATTGTGTACGCCTAGGACAAACAATATTCTAATCATTGCCCCTATTAAAAAAACTAAAACAACAAACAAGAAATAATGTAACATAAACTTATGGGGTTTTCTCCTGGCACATTCCATTTTAATTTACAACTTAGGAACAGGGATTCCAGAAGGGCTCTGCTGCCCTAGTAACGAGATTTGTGAATGGAGAAATGCTGCCGCCTAGTGGCTGTTTACCACAACAGCAGCTTTAAACCCAGAGCTAATGGTCACTAAATATTCACACTCATTACAGGCCTGTGAATGACACCTGCCCTCAAAAACAATCCTGGGAGCGAATATTGACCAAAAAATTCAATTTTGAGGGCAACCTTTCAAGAAGACAATTTCAAGAGGTTAATTGTATTCTACGTTTTTTTCATTTGTTCGTTAACAGAAATTTTAAAAGGTGTGGAAAAATGAACCTTAGAAAGAATTAAGGACATGCTAATCCAAATTACAAAAATCCCATCAGCTCACAACAGTCAGAATGACCATCAGCAAAAAATCTGCAAACAATAAATGCTGAAGGGGTTGTGGAGAAATGCCTAGGCTTGGTTCAACGTGGGACATGCTAAGAGCCAGTAAGGGAAACACAAATGAGGTGCATTGAAAAGGTAAGTACTGAGCTACCATTCAATCAAGCATACCCACTGCTGGGCCTATCGCCTGAGAGGATGAGAATCAAAAAGACACAGGCTGGACTTCACTGGTGGCGCAGTGGTTGAGAGTCCGCCGCCGAAGCAGGGGACACGGGTTTATGCCCCGGTTCGGGAAAATCACACATGCCGTGGAGCGGCTGGTCCCGTGAGCTATGGCTGCTGGGCCTGTGCGTCCAGAGCCTGTGCTCTGCAATCAGAGTGGCCATGGCAGTGAGTGGCCTACGTACTGCAAAACAAGAAAAAAACAGCCTGGCAATCCTGCCCTCCAGCAATATTTATCATAGCCAAAACTTGGAAGCTACGAAAATGTCCATCAACAGAGGAATGCACAAAGAAGAAGTGGTCCATGTACACAATGGAATATGACTCCAATAAAAAAATATATACTCAATCTAGAAAACAAACAAAAGTAAAAGAAAAACACATCAGCTTTTGGGGGTTTATCCAGGCACATTCCACTCTAACTTATAACCGAGAAATACCACCGCAAGGTAGTCTGTTTCCCTAGTTAAAAGCTTGTGAAAAGCAGAAATGCTGCCACCCTCTGGCCGTGACCTGCAACAGCAGCTTTAAAAACTGTGCTAAGGGTCACTTCATATGCACCAGTACTGGAGGGCTGTAAATGAAACCTGCCCTCAGAATGTCATTAGGGAGGTAATGGCCAAAATATTTCTAAATGTCACACATACTTCACGAAAACAATTGGAAGAGGTAAGCTCTACTCACAGTTTGAAGAAAAAATGGACATGCCAGAAAGCTCAATTTCAATGGATTATGAGACGCATGCAAATCCAACCACAAACATATAGCAGCTCACACTTGTCAGAATAAACTTCAGCAAAAACAAAACTACAAACAATAAATGCTGAAGGTGTTGTGCAGAAGTGCATACCCTCAACTTTAAGTGGGATGTGACCTGGTAAGAGCCACTAACGAGAACAGAATGGAGGTGCTTTTACTACGTAAATATTTTCCTACCATATGATCCAGCAGGCCCACTCCTGGGCCTATAACCTAAGAAGACAGAATTGGAAAGACACAGGGAGGCGAATGTGCATTGCCGCAGCATTACAATTGCCAAGTCATGGAAGCAAGCAAAAAGTCCATCAACATATGAGTGGACAAAGAAAACTGGTACATGTACAGACGGAGTATTGGCCAAGGATAAAAAGGACACGATGTGATTTGCAGCACTGTAGATGAGTCTACAGGCAATCACACAACTTGTAGTAAGTCACAAAGAGAAAGACACATATCGTATGATATCACTTTTAGGTATTACCTATAAATGGATACCAGTGAAGATATTTCCACAGAGAAGGGCAACCACTGATTCATTCAACAAACTTATGGTTCACCAATGGAAATTTGTGAGGATTGGATACATTAGGATATTGGGGTTAACAGACATATACAAACACAGGTGAAATATATCATCACCAAAGACCTACGGAATACCAAGAGAAGACTACTCAACATCCTGTCATAACGTACATGGGAAAAGGATTCCAGGAAGAATAGACATATGTTTATGTGTCAAAGAACCACATCTTGCACACCTAGAACAAGCCAAACATTGTAGTCAAACTTGCTGTGATAAAAATAAAAATTAAATTAAATTAACGAACAAGAAGTAGTGAGACATATACTTAAGGGGCTTTTCCCTGGCACACGCCATTCTAAATTACAACCTAGAACACAACTTCCATTGAGGCTCTGTTGCCCTAGTAACCAGATTTGGTAAAGTAGAACAGCTGCCACCTTGTGGGTGTTTCACACGACAGCAGCTTTAATCCCAGCGTTAATGGTCAGTTGATATTCAAAATAATTGCAGGCCTGTAAATCACACCTGCACTGAAAACAAATCCTGGGGTCGTATATCGACCAAAAAAATTCAAAGGCATCCATATTTCAAACCGACAGTTTCAAGAGGCATAATTTATGCACATTTGTCTTCTGTTTCTTTTTCTTTCTTTCGTTTTTCTTAAATCAACGGGAATGGAAAAAGGCTGAACATCAGGAATCAATAAAGCCATGCAAATCCAGTGTACACAAACGTTCACCTGACTGCCGTCAGAATGATCATCAGCAAAACAAGTCTACAAAAAATAAATGCTGAAGGGGTTTTAGAGAACTGCATACCCTTTAGCTGCTGGTGGGTTGCAACCTGGTAAGAGCCAGTAGTGAGAACAGAATGGAGGTGCGTTTAAGGGTAAAAATGGAGCTACCATGTGATCTGGTAGGCCCACTCATGGGCCTATCACCTGAGTAGACCAGAATCAAAAACACACAGGCTGGCAATCCTGCACTGCAGCAAGGTGTACCATAGCCAAACCTGGAAGAAACCAAAATGTGCATCAACAGAAAAATGCACCAAGAAGAAGTCGTCCATGTACACAATGGAATATTAGCCATGAAAAAGCATGGAACAGTGCCGTTGGTGCCACCATAGAAGGACATAGCGACAATCACCACACTGGAAGTAAGAAAGAAACTGAAAGACAGACATCCTATGACATCACTTATAGGTGTTACCTAAGAATTGATACCCATGAAATAATTTCCAACAGAAGGACACACATAGATTCAGAAAACCAAATTATGTTTAACCAAATGGAAAGGTGTAAGGAATGTATGAATTAGGATATGGGGGTTAACAGACATATACTAATACATAGGAAATATATAATCACAAAATACCTAAGGAATACGAAGAGAGGTCTACTCAGCACTCTATAATAACATACACGGGAATGGATCCAAAGAGGAATAGACAGATACATTGATAGGATGAACCAGAAACTGTACACCTAGGAGAATCTACATTTTGATCAAATTTCCTCTGATAATTAAATTTAAAAAGCAAACAACAATTTAGGAGATATAAGCTCTTGGGGGTTTGCACTGGCACATTGCACTCTAATTCGCAGCTTACTACCACGATTGCCACGAAAGCTCTGTGGCCCCAAATCCCAGAGTTGGAAATGTAGAAATGCTGCCGCCTTGTGGCCGTTTCCCACAAGAGCGGCTTTGAACCCACAGCTAATGGTCACTTAACATTCACAAGGATTCAGGTCTGTAAAGGACACCTGCCCTAAAAAATTGTGCGGAGGTAGGGAATGGTCAAAAAAATTCAAAAGTGTTAAATTTTTCAAGGAGATTGGATGGAGGGGTAAGTTTTACTCACTCATTTTCAAAAAAGAGGAAAATGGATAAAAGCTCAACATCAGTAATTATTACACTCATGCAAATCTAACCTCCAAAATGATTCCAACTCACACATGTCAACTACCATCAGCTGCAAGTCTACAAACATTAAATGCTGAAGGTGTTTTAGAGAACTGTGTACCCTCTAGCTGCTGGTGAGACGTAAAGTGCTGAGAGCCAATAATGAGAATAGAAAGGAGCTGCGTTTAAAAGTAAAAACTGAGCCACCATTCCGTTCAGCAGGCCCACCGCTGAGACTCTCACCTGACAAGTCCAGAGTCGAGAAGGCACAGGCTTCAACAGCTGCACTGCAGGAATTTTCACAATAGCCAAGACACGGAAGCAACCAAAATGTCCATCAACATATCAGTTGAAAAAGAAGAAGTGGTCCATGTACACAATGGAATATTAGCCATGGAAAACAATGAAACACTGCTCTTTCAGGCACCATAGTTGAGCCTAGAGATAATCACAGAACATGAGGTAAGTCGGAAAGCAAAAGACATATCCTATGATATCACTTACAGGCATTATCTAACAACTGACACAAATGAACATATTTGCACAGAGAAAGACACTCACACACTTAGAAAACAAACTAGGCTTATCTAAAAGGAAAGGTGGGGGGAATGGAAAAATTAAGATTAGGGTTACCATACGTGTACAAATACCTATTAAATACACATAACAAAAAGACCGACCATATAGCAAGGGAGGTCTATGGAACACTCTGCAATAATTTACATGGGAAGTGGACCTGTGCATGAATATATATATATATATATATATGTTAGGCACAAATGAACCAGATTGTGTACGCCTAGGACAAACAATATTCTAATCATTGCCCCTATTAAAAAAACTAAAACAACAAACAAGAAATAATGTAACATAAACGTATGGGGTTTTCTCCTGGCACATTCCATTTTAATTTACAACTTAGGAACAGGGATTCCAGAAGGGCTCTGCTGCCCTAGTAACGAGATTTGTGAATGGAGAAATGCTGCCGCCTAGTGGCTGTTTACCACAACAGCAGCTTTAAACCCAGAGCTAATGGTCACTAAATATTCACACTCATTACAGGCCTGTGAATGACACCTGCCCTCAAAAACAATCCTGGGAGCGAATATTGACCAAAAAATTCAATTTTGAGGGCAACCTTTCAAGAAGACAATTTCAAGAGGTTAATTGTATTCTACGTTTTTTTCATTTGTTCGTTAACAGAAATTTTAAAAGGTGTGGAAAAATGAACCTTAGAAAGAATTAAGGACATGCTAATCCAAATTACAAAAATCCCATCAGCTCACAACAGTCAGAATGACCATCAGCAAAAAATCTGCAAACAATAAATGCTGAAGGGGTTGTGGAGAAATGCCTAGGCTTGGTTCAACGTGGGACATGCTAAGAGCCAGTAAGGGAAACACAAAGGAGGTGCATTGAAAAGGTAAGTACTGAGCTACCATTCAATCAAGCATACCCACTGCTGGGCCTATCGCCTGAGAGGATGAGAATCAAAAAGACACAGGCTGGACTTCACTGGTGGCGCAGTGGTTGAGAGTCCGCCGCCGAAGCAGGGGACACGGGTTTATGCCCCGGTTCGGGAAAATCACACATGCCGTGGAGCGGCTGGTCCCGTGAGCTATGGCTGCTGGGCCTGTGCGTCCAGAGCCTGTGCTCTGCAATCGGAGTGGCCATGGCAGTGAGTGGCCTACGTACTGCAAAACAAGAAAAAAACAGCCTGGCAATCCTGCCCTCCAGCAATATTTATCATAGCCAAAACTTGGAAGCTACGAAAATGTCCATCAACAGAGGAATGCACAAAGAAGAAGTGGTCCATGTACACAATGGAATATGACTCCAATAAAAAAATATAAACTCAATCTAGAAAACAAACAAAAGTAAAAGAAAAACACATCAGCTTTTGGGGGTTTATCCAGGCACATTCCACTCTAACTTATAACCGAGAAATACCACTGCAAGGTAGTCTGTTTCCCTAGTTAAAAGCTTGTGAAAAGCAGAAATGCTGCCACCCTCTGGCCGTGACCTGCAACAGCAGCTTTAAAAACTGTGCTAAGGGTCACTTCATATGCACCAGTACTGGAGGGCTGTAAATGAAACCTGCCCTCAGAATGTCATTAGGGAGGTAATGGCCAAAATATTTCTAAATGTCACACATACTTCACGAAAACAATTGGAAGAGGTAAGCTCTACTCACAGTTTGAAGAAAAAATGGACATGCCAGAAAGCTCAATTTCAATGGATTATGAGACGCATGCAAATCCAACCACAAACATATAGCAGCTCACACTTGTCAGAATAAACTTCAGCAAAAACAAAACTACAAACAATAAATGCTGAAGGTGTTGTGCAGAAGTGCATACCCTCAACTTTAAGTGGGATGTGACCTGGTAAGAGCCACTAACGAGAACAGAATGGAGGTGCTTTTACTACGTAAATATTTTCCTACCATATGATCCAGCAGGCCCACTCCTGGGCCTATAACCTAAGAAGACAGAATTGGAAAGACACAGGGAGGCGAATGTGCATTGCCGCAGCATTACAATTGCCAAGTCATGGAAGCAAGCAAAAAGTCCATCAACATATGAGTGGACAAAGAAAACTGGTACATGTACAGACGGAGTATTGGCCAAGGATAAAAAGGACACGATGTGATTTGCAGCACTGTAGATGAGTCTACAGGCAATCACACAACTTGTAGTAAGTCACAAAGAGAAAGACACATATCGTATGATATCACTTTTAGGTATTACCTATAAATGGATACCAGTGAAGATATTTCCACAGAGAAGGGCAACCACTGATTCATTCAACAAACTTATGGTTCACCAATGGAAATTTGTGAGGATTGGATACATTAGGATATTGGGGTTAACAGACATATACAAACACAGGTGAAATATATCATCACCAAAGACCTACGGAATACCAAGAGAAGACTACTCAACATCCTGTCATAACGTACATGGGAAAAGGATTCCAGGAAGAATAGACATATGTTTATGTGTCAAAGAACCACATCTTGCACACCTAGAACAAGCCAAACATTGTAGTCAAACTTGCTGTGATAAAAATAAAAATTAAATTAAATTAACGAACAAGAAGTAGTGAGACATATACTTAAGGGGCTTTTCCCTGGCACACGCCATTCTAAATTACAACCTAGAACACAACTTCCATTGAGGCTCTGTTGCCCTAGTAACCAGATTTGGTAAAGTAGAACAGCTGCCACCTTGTGGGTGTTTCACACGACAGCAGCTTTAATCCCAGCGTTAATGGTCAGTTGATATTCAAAATAATTGCAGGCCTGTAAATCACACCTGCACTGAAAACAAATCCTGGGGTCGTATATCGACCAAAAAAATTCAAAGGCATCCATATTTCAAACCGACAGTTTCAAGAGGCATAATTTATGCACATTTGTCTTCTGTTTCTTTTTCTTTCTTTCGTTTTTCTTAAATCAACGGGAATGGAAAAAGGCTGAACATCAGGAATCAATAAAGCCATGCAAATCCAGTGTACACAAACGTTCACCTGACTGCCGTCAGAATGATCATCAGCAAAAAAAGTCTACAAAAAATAAATGCTGAAGGGGTTTTAGAGAACTGCATACCCTTTAGCTGCTGGTGGGTTGCAACCTGGTAAGAGCCAGTAGTGAGAACAGAATGGAGGTGCGTTTAAGGGTAAAAATGGAGCTACCATGTGATCTGGTAGGCCCACTCATGGGCCTATCACCTGAGTAGACCAGAATAAAAAACACACAGGCTGGCAATCCTGCACTGCAGCAAGGTGTACCATAGCCAAACCTGGAAGAAATCAAAATGTGCATCAACAGAAAAATGCACCAAGAAGAAGTCGTCCATGTACACAATGGAATATTAGCCATGAAAAAGCATGGAACAGTGCCGTTGGTGCCACCATAGAAGGACATAGCGACAATCACCACACTGGAAGTAAGAAAGAAACTGAAAGACAGACATCCTATGACATCACTTATAGGTGTTACCTAAGAATTGATACCCATGAAATAATTTCCAACAGAAGGACACACATAGATTCAGAAAACCAAATTATGTTTAACCAAATGGAAAGGTGTAAGGAATGTATGAATTAGGATATGGGGGTTAACAGACATATACTAATACATAGGAAATATATAATCACAAAATACCTAAGGAATACGAAGAGAGGTCTACTCAGCACTCTATAATAACATACACGGGAATGGATCCAAAGAGGAATAGACAGATACATTGATAGGATGAACCAGAAACTGTACACCTAGGAGAATCTACATTTTGATCAAATTTCCTCTGATAATTAAATTTAAAAAGCAAACAACAATTTAGGAGATATAAGCTCTTGGGGATTTGCACTGGCACATTGCACTCTAATTCGCAGCTTACTACCACGATTGCCACGAAAGCTCTGTGGCCCAAAATCCCAGAGTTGGAAATGTAGAAATGCTGCCGCCTTGTGGCCGTTTCCCACAAGAGCGGCTTTGAACCCACAGCTAATGGTCACTTAACATTCACAAGGATTCAGGGCTGTAAAGGACACCTGCCCTAAAAAATTGTGCGGAGGTAGGGAATGGCCAAAAAAATTCAAAAGTGTTAAATTTTTCAAGGAGATTGGATGGAGGGGTAAGTTTTACTCACTCATTTTCAAAAAAGAGGAAAATGGATAAAAGCTCAACATCAGTAATTATTACACTCATGCAAATCTAACCTCCAAAATGATTCCAACTCACACATGTCAACTACCATCAGCTGCAAGTCTACAAACATTAAATGCTGAAGGTGTTTTAGAGAACTGTGTACCCTCTAGCTGCTGGTGAGACGTAAAGTGCTGACAGCCAATAATGAGAATAGAAAGGAGCTGCGTTTAAAAGTAAAAATTGAGCCACCATTCCGTTCAGCAGGCCCACCGCTGAGACTCTCACCTGACAAGTCCAGAGTCGAGAAGACACAGGCTTCAACACCTGCACTGCAGGAATTTTCACAATAGCCAAGACACGGAAGCAACCAAAATGTCCATCAACATATCAGTTGAAAAAGAAGAAGTGGTCCATGTACACAATGGAATATTAGCCATGGAAAACAATGAAACACTGCTCTTTCAGGCACCATAGTTGAGCCTAGAGATAATCACAGAACATGAGGTAAGTCGGAAAGCAAAAGACATATCCTATGATATCACATACAGGCATTATCTAACAACTGACACAAATGAACATATTTGCACAGAGAAAGACACTCACACACTTAGAAAACAAACTAGGCTTATCTAAAAGGAAAGGTGGGGGGAATGGAAAAATTAAGATTAGGGTTACCATACGTGTACAAATACCTATTAAATACACATAACAAAAAGACCGACCATATAGCAAGGGAGGTCTATGGAACACTCTGCAATAATTTACATGGGAAGTGGACCTGTGCATGAATATATATATATATATATATATATATATATATATATATATATATATATGTTAGGCACAAATGAACCAGATTGTGTACGCCTAGGACAAACAATATTCTAATCATTGCCCCTATTAAAAAAACTAAAACAACAAACAAGAAATAATGTAACATAAACTTATGGGGTTTTCTCCTGGCACATTCCATTTTAATTTACAACCTAGGAACAGGGATTCCAGAAGGGCTCTGCTGCCCTAGTAACGAGATTTGTGAATGGAGAAATGCTGCCGCCTAGTGGCTGTTTACCACAACAGCAGCTTTAAACCCAGTGCTAATGGTCACTAAATATTCACACTCATTACAGGCCTGTGAATGACACCTGCCCTCAAAAACAATCCTGGGAGCGAATATTGACCAAAAAATTCAATTTTGAGGGCAACCTTTCAAGAAGACAATTTCAAGAGGTTAATTGTATTCTACGTTTTTTTCATTTGTTCGTTAACAGAAATTTTAAAAGGTGTGGAAAAATGAACCTTAGAAAGAATTAAGGACATGCTAATCCAAATTACAAAAATCCCATCAGCTCACAACAGTCAGAATGACCATCAGCAAAAAATCTGCAAACAATAAATGCTGAAGGGGTTGTGGAGAAATGCCTAGGCTTGGTTCAACGTGGGACATGCTAAGAGCCAGTAAGGGAAACACAAAGGAGGTGCATTGAAAAGGTAAGTACCGAGCTACCATTCAATCAAGCATACCCACTGCTGGGCCTATCGCCTGAGAGGATGAGAATCAAAAAGACACAGGCTGGACTTCACTGGTGGCGCAGTGGTTGAGAGTCCGCCGCCGAAGCAGGGGACACGGGTTTATGCCCCGGTTCGGGAAAATCACACATGCCGTGGAGCGGCTGGTCCCGTGAGCTATGGCTGCTGGGCCTGTGCGTCCAGAGCCTGTGCTCTGCAATCGGAGTGGCCATGGCAGTGAGTGGCCTACGTACTGCAAAACAAGAAAAAAACAGCCTGGTAATCCTGCCCTCCAGCAATATTTATCATAGCCAAAACTTGGAAGCTACGAAAATGTCCATCAACAGAGGAATGCACAAAGAAGAAGTGGTCCATGTACACAATGGAATATGACTCCAATAAAAAAATATAAACTCAATCTAGAAAACAAACAAAAGTAAAAGAAAAACACATCAGCTTTTGGGGGTTTATCCAGGCACATTCCACTCTAACTTATAACCGAGAAATACCACTGCAAGGTAGTCTGTTTCCCTAGTTAAAAGCTTGTGAAAAGCAGAAATGCTGCCACCCTCTGGCCGTGACCTGCAACAGCAGCTTTAAAAACTGTGCTAAGGGTCACTTCATATGCACCAGTACTGGAGGGCTGTAAATGAAACCTGCCCTCAGAATGTCATTAGGGAGGTAATGGCCAAAATATTTCTAAATGTCACACATACTTCACGAAAACAATTGGAAGAGGTAAGCTCTACTCACAGTTTGAAGAAAAAAAGGACATGCCAGAAAGCTCAGTTTCAATGGATTATGAGACGCATGCAAATCCAACCACAAACATATAGCAGCTCACACTTGTCAGAATAAACTTCAGCAAAAACAAAACTACAAACAATAAATGCTGAAGGTGTTGTGCAGAAGTGCATACCCTCAAGTTTAAGTGGGATGTGACCTGGTAAGAGCCACTAACGAGAACAGAATGGAGGTGCTTTTACTACGTAAATATTTTTCTACCATATGATCCAGCAGGCCCACTCCTGGGCCTATAACCTAAGAAGACAGAATTGGAAAGACACAGGGAGGCGAATGTGCATTGCCGCAGCATTACAATTGCCAAATCATGGAAGCAAGCAAAAAGTCCATCAACATATGAGTGGACAAAGAAAACTGGTACATGTACAGACGGAGTATTGGCCAAGGATAAAAAGGACACGATGTCATTTGCAGCACTGTAGATGAGTCTACAGGCAATCACACAACTTGTAGTAAGTCACAAAGAGAAAGACACATATCGTATGATATCACTTTTAGGTATTACCTATAAATGGATACCAGTGAAGATATTTCCACAGAGAAGGGCAACCACTGATTCATTCAACAAACTTATGGTTCACCAATGGAAATTTGTGAGGATTGGATACATTAGGATATTGGGGTTAACAGACATATACAAACACAGGTGAAATATATCATCTCCAAAGACCTACGGAATACCAAGAGAAGACTACTCAACATCCTGTCATAACGTACATGGGAAAAGGATTCCAGGAAGAATAGACATATGTTTATGTGTCAAAGAACCACATCTTGCACACCTAGAACAAGCCAAACATTGTAGTCAAACTTGCTGTGATAAAAATAAAAATTAAATTAAATTAACGAACAAGAAGTAGTGAGACATATACTTAAGGGGCTTTTCCCTGGCACACGCCATTCTAAATTACAACCTAGAACACAACTTCCATTGAGGCTCTGTTGCCCTAGTAACCAGATTTGGTAAAGTAGAACAGCTGCCACCTTGTGGGTGTTTCACACGACAGCAGCTTTAATCCCAGCGTTAATGGTCAGTTGATATTCAAAATAATTGCAGGCCTGTAAATCACACCTGCACTGAAAACAAATCCTGGGGTCGTATATCGACCAAAAAAATTCAAAGGCATCCATATTTCAAACCGACAGTTTCAAGAGGCATAATTTATGCACATTTGTCTTCTGTTTCTTTTTCTTTCTTTCGTTTTTCTTAAATCAACGGGAATGGAAAAAGGCTGAACATCAGGAATCAATAAAGCCATGCAAATCCAGTGTACACAAACGTTCACCTGACTGCCGTCAGAATGATCATCAGCAAAAAAAGTCTACAAAAAATAAATGCTGAAGGGGTTTTAGAGAACTGCATACCCTTTAGCTGCTGGTGGGTTGCAACCTGGTAAGAGCCAGTAGTGAGAACAGAATGGAGGTGCGTTTAAGGGTAAAAATGGAGCTACCATGTGATCTGGTAGGCCCACTCATGGGCCTATCACCTGAGTAGACCAGAATCAAAAACACACAGGCTGGCAATCCTGCACTGCAGCAAGGTGTACCATAGCCAAACCTGGAAGAAACCAAAATGTGCATCAACAGAAAAATGCACCAAGAAGAAGTCGTCCATGTACACAATGGAATATTAGCCATGAAAAAGCATGGAACAGTGCCGTTGGCGCCACCATAGAAGGACCTAGCGACAATCACCACACTGGAAGTAAGAAAGAAACCGAAAGACAGACATCCTATGACATCACTTATAGGTGTTACCTAAGAATTGATACCCATGAAATAATTTCCAAGAGAAGGACACGCATAGATTCAGAAAACCAAATTATGTTTAACCAAATGGAAAGGTGTAAGGAATGTATGAATTAGGATATGGGGGTTAACAGACATATACTAATACATAGGAAATATATAATCACAAAATACCTAAGGAATACGAAGAGAGGTCTACTCAGCACTCTATAATAACATACACGGGAATGGATCCAAAGAGGAATAGACAGATACATTGATAGGATGAACCAGAAACTGTACACCTAGGAGAATCTACATTTTGATCAAATTTCCTCTGATAATTAAATTTAAAAAGCAAACAACAATTTAGGAGATATAAGCTCTTGGGGGTTTGTACTGGCACATTGCACTCTAATTCGCAGCTTACTACCACGATTGCCACGAAAGCTCTGTGGCCCAAAATCCCAGAGTTGGAAATGTAGAAATGCTGCCGCCTTGTGGCCGTTTCCCACAAGAGCGGCTTTGAACCCACAGCTAATGGTCACTTAACATTCACAAGGATTCAGGGCTGTAAAGGACACCTGCCCTAAAAAATTGTGCGGAGGTAGGGAATGGCCAAAAAAATTCAAAAGTGTTAAATTTTTCAAGGAGATTGGATGGAGGGGTAAGTTTTACTCACTCATTTTCAAAAAAGAGGAAAATGGATAAAAGCTCAACATCAGTAATTATTAGACTCATGCAAATCTAACCTCCAAAATGATTCCAACTCACACATGTCAACTACCATCAGCTGCAAGTCTACAAACATTAAATGCTGAAGGTGTTTTAGAGAACTGTGTACCCTCTAGCTGCTGGTGAGACGTAAAGTGCTGACAGCCAATAATGAGAATAGAAAGGAGCTGCGTTTAAAAGTAAAAATTGAGCCACCATTCCGTTCAGCAGGCCCACCGCTGAGACTCTCACCTGACAAGTCCAGAGTCGAGAAGGCACAGGCTTCAACAGCTGCACTGCAGGAATTTTCACAATAGCCAAGACACGGAAGCAACCAAAATGTCCATCACCATATCAGTTGAAAAAGAAGTGGTCCATGTACACAATAGAATATTAGCCATGGAAAACAATGAAACACTGCTCTTTCAGGCACCATAGTTGAGCCTAGAGATAATCACAGAACATGAGGTAAGTCGGAAAGCAAAAGACATATCCTATGATATCACTTACAGGCATTATCTAACAACTGACACAAATGAACATATTTGCACAGAGAAAGACACTCACACACTTAGAAAACAAACTAGGCTTATCTAAAAGGAAAGGTGGGGGGAATGGAAAAATTAAGATTAGGGTTACCATACGTGTACAAATACCTATTAAATACACATAACAAAAAGACCGACCATATAGCAAGGGAGGTCTATGGAACACTCTGCAATAATTTACATGGGAAGTGGACCTGTGCATGAATATATATATATATATATATGTTAGGCACAAATGAACCAGATTGTGTACGCCTAGGACAAACAATATTCTAATCATTGCCCCTATTAAAAAAACTAAAACAACAAACAAGAAATAATGTAACATAAACTTATGGGGTTTTCTCCTGGCACATTCCATTTTAATTTACAACTTAGGAACAGGGATTCCAGAAGGGCTCTGCTGCCCTAGTAACGAGATTTGTGAATGGAGAAATGCTGCCGCCTAGTGGCTGTTTACCACAACAGCAGCTTTAAACCCAGAGCTAATGGTCACTAAATATTCACACTCATTACAGGCCTGTGAATGACACCTGCCCTCAAAAACAATCCTGGGAGCGAATATTGACCAAAAAATTCAATTTTGAGGGCAACCTTTCAAGAAGACAATTTCAAGAGGTTAATTGTATTCTACGTTTTTTTCATTTGTTCGTTAACAGAAATTTTAAAAGGTGTGGAAAAATGAACCTTAGAAAGAATTAAGGACATGCTAATCCAAATTACAAAAATCCCATCAGCTCACAACAGTCAGAATGACCATCAGCAAAAAATCTGCAAACAATAAATGCTGAAGGGGTTGTGGAGAAATGCCTAGGCTTGGTTCAACGTGGGACATGCTAAGAGCCAGTAAGGGAAACACAAATGAGGTGCATTGAAAAGGTAAGTACTGAGCTACCATTCAATCAAGCATACCCACTGCTGGGCCTATCGCCTGAGAGGATGAGAATCAAAAAGACACAGGCTGGACTTCACTGGTGGCGCAGTGGTTGAGAGTCCGCCGCCGAAGCAGGGGACACGGGTTTATGCCCCGGTTCGGGAAAATCACACATGCCGTGGAGCGGCTGGTCCCGTGAGCTATGGCTGCTGGGCCTGTGCGTCCAGAGCCTGTGCTCTGCAATCAGAGTGGCCATGGCAGTGAGTGGCCTACGTACTGCAAAACAAGAAAAAAACAGCCTGGCAATCCTGCCCTCCAGCAATATTTATCATAGCCAAAACTTGGAAGCTACGAAAATGTCCATCAACAGAGGAATGCACAAAGAAGAAGTGGTCCATGTACACAATGGAATATGACTCCAATAAAAAAATATATACTCAATCTAGAAAACAAACAAAAGTAAAAGAAAAACACATCAGCTTTTGGGGGTTTATCCAGGCACATTCCACTCTAACTTATAACCGAGAAATACCACCGCAAGGTAGTCTGTTTCCCTAGTTAAAAGCTTGTGAAAAGCAGAAATGCTGCCACCCTCTGGCCGTGACCTGCAACAGCAGCTTTAAAAACTGTGCTAAGGGTCACTTCATATGCACCAGTACTGGAGGGCTGTAAATGAAACCTGCCCTCAGAATGTCATTAGGGAGGTAATGGCCAAAATATTTCTAAATGTCACACATACTTCACGAAAACAATTGGAAGAGGTAAGCTCTACTCACAGTTTGAAGAAAAAATGGACATGCCAGAAAGCTCAATTTCAATGGATTATGAGACGCATGCAAATCCAACCACAAACATATAGCAGCTCACACTTGTCAGAATAAACTTCAGCAAAAACAAAACTACAAACAATAAATGCTGAAGGTGTTGTGCAGAAGTGCATACCCTCAACTTTAAGTGGGATGTGACCTGGTAAGAGCCACTAACGAGAACAGAATGGAGGTGCTTTTACTACGTAAATATTTTCCTACCATATGATCCAGCAGGCCCACTCCTGGGCCTATAACCTAAGAAGACAGAATTGGAAAGACACAGGGAGGCGAATGTGCATTGCCGCAGCATTACAATTGCCAAGTCATGGAAGCAAGCAAAAAGTCCATCAACATATGAGTGGACAAAGAAAACTGGTACATGTACAGACGGAGTATTGGCCAAGGATAAAAAGGACACGATGTGATTTGCAGCACTGTAGATGAGTCTACAGGCAATCACACAACTTGTAGTAAGTCACAAAGAGAAAGACACATATCGTATGATATCACTTTTAGGTATTACCTATAAATGGATACCAGTGAAGATATTTCCACAGAGAAGGGCAACCACTGATTCATTCAACAAACTTATGGTTCACCAATGGAAATTTGTGAGGATTGGATACATTAGGATATTGGGGTTAACAGACATATACAAACACAGGTGAAATATATCATCACCAAAGACCTACGGAATACCAAGAGAAGACTACTCAACATCCTGTCATAACGTACATGGGAAAAGGATTCCAGGAAGAATAGACATATGTTTATGTGTCAAAGAACCACATCTTGCACACCTAGAACAAGCCAAACATTGTAGTCAAACTTGCTGTGATAAAAATAAAAATTAAATTAAATTAACGAACAAGAAGTAGTGAGACATATACTTAAGGGGCTTTTCCCTGGCACACGCCATTCTAAATTACAACCTAGAACACAACTTCCATTGAGGCTCTGTTGCCCTAGTAACCAGATTTGGTAAAGTAGAACAGCTGCCACCTTGTGGGTGTTTCACACGACAGCAGCTTTAATCCCAGCGTTAATGGTCAGTTGATATTCAAAATAATTGCAGGCCTGTAAATCACACCTGCACTGAAAACAAATCCTGGGGTCGTATATCGACCAAAAAAATTCAAAGGCATCCATATTTCAAACCGACAGTTTCAAGAGGCATAATTTATGCACATTTGTCTTCTGTTTCTTTTTCTTTCTTTCGTTTTTCTTAAATCAACGGGAATGGAAAAAGGCTGAACATCAGGAATCAATAAAGCCATGCAAATCCAGTGTACACAAACGTTCACCTGACTGCCGTCAGAATGATCATCAGCAAAACAAGTCTACAAAAAATAAATGCTGAAGGGGTTTTAGAGAACTGCATACCCTTTAGCTGCTGGTGGGTTGCAACCTGGTAAGAGCCAGTAGTGAGAACAGAATGGAGGTGCGTTTAAGGGTAAAAATGGAGCTACCATGTGATCTGGTAGGCCCACTCATGGGCCTATCACCTGAGTAGACCAGAATCAAAAACACACAGGCTGGCAATCCTGCACTGCAGCAAGGTGTACCATAGCCAAACCTGGAAGAAACCAAAATGTGCATCAACAGAAAAATGCACCAAGAAGAAGTCGTCCATGTACACAATGGAATATTAGCCATGAAAAAGCATGGAACAGTGCCGTTGGTGCCACCATAGAAGGACATAGCGACAATCACCACACTGGAAGTAAGAAAGAAACTGAAAGACAGACATCCTATGACATCACTTATAGGTGTTACCTAAGAATTGATACCCATGAAATAATTTCCAACAGAAGGACACACATAGATTCAGAAAACCAAATTATGTTTAACCAAATGGAAAGGTGTAAGGAATGTATGAATTAGGATATGGGGGTTAACAGACATATACTAATACATAGGAAATATATAATCACAAAATACCTAAGGAATACGAAGAGAGGTCTACTCAGCACTCTATAATAACATACACGGGAATGGATCCAAAGAGGAATAGACAGATACATTGATAGGATGAACCAGAAACTGTACACCTAGGAGAATCTACATTTTGATCAAATTTCCTCTGATAATTAAATTTAAAAAGCAAACAACAATTTAGGAGATATAAGCTCTTGGGGGTTTGCACTGGCACATTGCACTCTAATTCGCAGCTTACTACCACGATTGCCACGAAAGCTCTGTGGCCCCAAATCCCAGAGTTGGAAATGTAGAAATGCTGCCGCCTTGTGGCCGTTTCCCACAAGAGCGGCTTTGAACCCACAGCTAATGGTCACTTAACATTCACAAGGATTCAGGTCTGTAAAGGACACCTGCCCTAAAAAATTGTGCGGAGGTAGGGAATGGTCAAAAAAATTCAAAAGTGTTAAATTTTTCAAGGAGATTGGATGGAGGGGTAAGTTTTACTCACTCATTTTCAAAAAAGAGGAAAATGGATAAAAGCTCAACATCAGTAATTATTACACTCATGCAAATCTAACCTCCAAAATGATTCCAACTCACACATGTCAACTACCATCAGCTGCAAGTCTACAAACATTAAATGCTGAAGGTGTTTTAGAGAACTGTGTACCCTCTAGCTGCTGGTGAGACGTAAAGTGCTGAGAGCCAATAATGAGAATAGAAAGGAGCTGCGTTTAAAAGTAAAAACTGAGCCACCATTCCGTTCAGCAGGCCCACCGCTGAGACTCTCACCTGACAAGTCCAGAGTCGAGAAGGCACAGGCTTCAACAGCTGCACTGCAGGAATTTTCACAATAGCCAAGACACGGAAGCAACCAAAATGTCCATCAACATATCAGTTGAAAAAGAAGAAGTGGTCCATGTACACAATGGAATATTAGCCATGGAAAACAATGAAACACTGCTCTTTCAGGCACCATAGTTGAGCCTAGAGATAATCACAGAACATGAGGTAAGTCGGAAAGCAAAAGACATATCCTATGATATCACTTACAGGCATTATCTAACAACTGACACAAATGAACATATTTGCACAGAGAAAGACACTCACACACTTAGAAAACAAACTAGGCTTATCTAAAAGGAAAGGTGGGGGGAATGGAAAAATTAAGATTAGGGTTACCATACGTGTACAAATACCTATTAAATACACATAACAAAAAGACCGACCATATAGCAAGGGAGGTCTATGGAACACTCTGCAATAATTTACATGGGAAGTGGACCTGTGCATGAATATATATATATATATATATATGTTAGGCACAAATGAACCAGATTGTGTACGCCTAGGACAAACAATATTCTAATCATTGCCCCTATTAAAAAAACTAAAACAACAAACAAGAAATAATGTAACATAAACGTATGGGGTTTTCTCCTGGCACATTCCATTTTAATTTACAACTTAGGAACAGGGATTCCAGAAGGGCTCTGCTGCCCTAGTAACGAGATTTGTGAATGGAGAAATGCTGCCGCCTAGTGGCTGTTTACCACAACAGCAGCTTTAAACCCAGAGCTAATGGTCACTAAATATTCACACTCATTACAGGCCTGTGAATGACACCTGCCCTCAAAAACAATCCTGGGAGCGAATATTGACCAAAAAATTCAATTTTGAGGGCAACCTTTCAAGAAGACAATTTCAAGAGGTTAATTGTATTCTACGTTTTTTTCATTTGTTCGTTAACAGAAATTTTAAAAGGTGTGGAAAAATGAACCTTAGAAAGAATTAAGGACATGCTAATCCAAATTACAAAAATCCCATCAGCTCACAACAGTCAGAATGACCATCAGCAAAAAATCTGCAAACAATAAATGCTGAAGGGGTTGTGGAGAAATGCCTAGGCTTGGTTCAACGTGGGACATGCTAAGAGCCAGTAAGGGAAACACAAAGGAGGTGCATTGAAAAGGTAAGTACTGAGCTACCATTCAATCAAGCATACCCACTGCTGGGCCTATCGCCTGAGAGGATGAGAATCAAAAAGACACAGGCTGGACTTCACTGGTGGCGCAGTGGTTGAGAGTCCGCCGCCGAAGCAGGGGACACGGGTTTATGCCCCGGTTCGGGAAAATCACACATGCCGTGGAGCGGCTGGTCCCGTGAGCTATGGCTGCTGGGCCTGTGCGTCCAGAGCCTGTGCTCTGCAATCGGAGTGGCCATGGCAGTGAGTGGCCTACGTACTGCAAAACAAGAAAAAAACAGCCTGGCAATCCTGCCCTCCAGCAATATTTATCATAGCCAAAACTTGGAAGCTACGAAAATGTCCATCAACAGAGGAATGCACAAAGAAGAAGTGGTCCATGTACACAATGGAATATGACTCCAATAAAAAAATATAAACTCAATCTAGAAAACAAACAAAAGTAAAAGAAAAACACATCAGCTTTTGGGGGTTTATCCAGGCACATTCCACTCTAACTTATAACCGAGAAATACCACTGCAAGGTAGTCTGTTTCCCTAGTTAAAAGCTTGTGAAAAGCAGAAATGCTGCCACCCTCTGGCCGTGACCTGCAACAGCAGCTTTAAAAACTGTGCTAAGGGTCACTTCATATGCACCAGTACTGGAGGGCTGTAAATGAAACCTGCCCTCAGAATGTCATTAGGGAGGTAATGGCCAAAATATTTCTAAATGTCACACATACTTCACGAAAACAATTGGAAGAGGTAAGCTCTACTCACAGTTTGAAGAAAAAATGGACATGCCAGAAAGCTCAATTTCAATGGATTATGAGACGCATGCAAATCCAACCACAAACATATAGCAGCTCACACTTGTCAGAATAAACTTCAGCAAAAACAAAACTACAAACAATAAATGCTGAAGGTGTTGTGCAGAAGTGCATACCCTCAACTTTAAGTGGGATGTGACCTGGTAAGAGCCACTAACGAGAACAGAATGGAGGTGCTTTTACTACGTAAATATTTTCCTACCATATGATCCAGCAGGCCCACTCCTGGGCCTATAACCTAAGAAGACAGAATTGGAAAGACACAGGGAGGCGAATGTGCATTGCCGCAGCATTACAATTGCCAAGTCATGGAAGCAAGCAAAA
Source organism: Mesoplodon mirus (assembly GCF_964341445.2). NCBI lineage: Eukaryota > Metazoa > Chordata > Mammalia > Artiodactyla > Ziphiidae > Mesoplodon > Mesoplodon mirus. Next base: position 145,943,734 of record NC_138981.1, read on the forward strand.
AGTCCATCAACATATGAGTGGACAAAGAAAACTGGTACATGTACAGACGGAGTATTGGCCAAGGATAAAAAGGACACGATGTGATTTGCAGCACTGTAGATGAGTCTACAGGCAATCACACAACTTGTAGTAAGTCACAAAGAGAAAGACACATATCGTATGATATCACTTTTAGGTATTACCTATAAATGGATACCAGTGAAGATATTTCCACAGAGAAGGGCAACCACTGATTCATTCAACAAACTTATGGTTCACCAATGGAAATTTGTGAGGATTGGATACATTAGGATATTGGGGTTAACAGACATATACAAACACAGGTGAAATATATCATCACCAAAGACCTACGGAATACCAAGAGAAGACTACTCAACATCCTGTCATAACGTACATGGGAAAAGGATTCCAGGAAGAATAGACATATGTTTATGTGTCAAAGAACCACATCTTGCACACCTAGAACAAGCCAAACATTGTAGTCAAACTTGCTGTGATAAAAATAAAAATTAAATTAAATTAACGAACAAGAAGTAGTGAGACATATACTTAAGGGGCTTTTCCCTGGCACACGCCATTCTAAATTACAACCTAGAACACAACTTCCATTGAGGCTCTGTTGCCCTAGTAACCAGATTTGGTAAAGTAGAACAGCTGCCACCTTGTGGGTGTTTCACACGACAGCAGCTTTAATCCCAGCGTTAATGGTCAGTTGATATTCAAAATAATTGCAGGCCTGTAAATCACACCTGCACTGAAAACAAATCCTGGGGTCGTATATCGACCAAAAAAATTCAAAGGCATCCATATTTCAAACCGACAGTTTCAAGAGGCATAATTTATGCACATTTGTCTTCTGTTTCTTTTTCTTTCTTTCGTTTTTCTTAAATCAACGGGAATGGAAAAAGGCTGAACATCAGGAATCAATAAAGCCATGCAAATCCAGTGTACACAAACGTTCACCTGACTGCCGTCAGAATGATCATCAGCAAAAAAAGTCTACAAAAAATAAATGCTGAAGGGGTTTTAGAGAACTGCATACCCTTTAGCTGCTGGTGGGTTGCAACCTGGTAAGAGCCAGTAGTGAGAACAGAATGGAGGTGCGTTTAAGGGTAAAAATGGAGCTACCATGTGATCTGGTAGGCCCACTCATGGGCCTATCACCTGAGTAGACCAGAATAAAAAACACACAGGCTGGCAATCCTGCACTGCAGCAAGGTGTACCATAGCCAAACCTGGAAGAAATCAAAATGTGCATCAACAGAAAAATGCACCAAGAAGAAGTCGTCCATGTACACAATGGAATATTAGCCATGAAAAAGCATGGAACAGTGCCGTTGGTGCCACCATAGAAGGACATAGCGACAATCACCACACTGGAAGTAAGAAAGAAACTGAAAGACAGACATCCTATGACATCACTTATAGGTGTTACCTAAGAATTGATACCCATGAAATAATTTCCAACAGAAGGACACACATAGATTCAGAAAACCAAATTATGTTTAACCAAATGGAAAGGTGTAAGGAATGTATGAATTAGGATATGGGGGTTAACAGACATATACTAATACATAGGAAATATATAATCACAAAATACCTAAGGAATACGAAGAGAGGTCTACTCAGCACTCTATAATAACATACACGGGAATGGATCCAAAGAGGAATAGACAGATACATTGATAGGATGAACCAGAAACTGTACACCTAGGAGAATCTACATTTTGATCAAATTTCCTCTGATAATTAAATTTAAAAAGCAAACAACAATTTAGGAGATATAAGCTCTTGGGGATTTGCACTGGCACATTGCACTCTAATTCGCAGCTTACTACCACGATTGCCACGAAAGCTCTGTGGCCCAAAATCCCAGAGTTGGAAATGTAGAAATGCTGCCGCCTTGTGGCCGTTTCCCACAAGAGCGGCTTTGAACCCACAGCTAATGGTCACTTAACATTCACAAGGATTCAGGGCTGTAAAGGACACCTGCCCTAAAAAATTGTGCGGAGGTAGGGAATGGCCAAAAAAATTCAAAAGTGTTAAATTTTTCAAGGAGATTGGATGGAGGGGTAAGTTTTACTCACTCATTTTCAAAAAAGAGGAAAATGGATAAAAGCTCAACATCAGTAATTATTACACTCATGCAAATCTAACCTCCAAAATGATTCCAACTCACACATGTCAACTACCATCAGCTGCAAGTCTACAAACATTAAATGCTGAAGGTGTTTTAGAGAACTGTGTACCCTCTAGCTGCTGGTGAGACGTAAAGTGCTGACAGCCAATAATGAGAATAGAAAGGAGCTGCGTTTAAAAGTAAAAATTGAGCCACCATTCCGTTCAGCAGGCCCACCGCTGAGACTCTCACCTGACAAGTCCAGAGTCGAGAAGACACAGGCTTCAACACCTGCACTGCAGGAATTTTCACAATAGCCAAGACACGGAAGCAACCAAAATGTCCATCAACATATCAGTTGAAAAAGAAGAAGTGGTCCATGTACACAATGGAATATTAGCCATGGAAAACAATGAAACACTGCTCTTTCAGGCACCATAGTTGAGCCTAGAGATAATCACAGAACATGAGGTAAGTCGGAAAGCAAAAGACATATCCTATGATATCACATACAGGCATTATCTAACAACTGACACAAATGAACATATTTGCACAGAGAAAGACACTCACACACTTAGAAAACAAACTAGGCTTATCTAAAAGGAAAGGTGGGGGGAATGGAAAAATTAAGATTAGGGTTACCATACGTGTACAAATACCTATTAAATACACATAACAAAAAGACCGACCATATAGCAAGGGAGGTCTATGGAACACTCTGCAATAATTTACATGGGAAGTGGACCTGTGCATGAATATATATATATATATATATATATATATATATATATATATATATATATATGTTAGGCACAAATGAACCAGATTGTGTACGCCTAGGACAAACAATATTCTAATCATTGCCCCTATTAAAAAAACTAAAACAACAAACAAGAAATAATGTAACATAAACTTATGGGGTTTTCTCCTGGCACATTCCATTTTAATTTACAACCTAGGAACAGGGATTCCAGAAGGGCTCTGCTGCCCTAGTAACGAGATTTGTGAATGGAGAAATGCTGCCGCCTAGTGGCTGTTTACCACAACAGCAGCTTTAAACCCAGTGCTAATGGTCACTAAATATTCACACTCATTACAGGCCTGTGAATGACACCTGCCCTCAAAAACAATCCTGGGAGCGAATATTGACCAAAAAATTCAATTTTGAGGGCAACCTTTCAAGAAGACAATTTCAAGAGGTTAATTGTATTCTACGTTTTTTTCATTTGTTCGTTAACAGAAATTTTAAAAGGTGTGGAAAAATGAACCTTAGAAAGAATTAAGGACATGCTAATCCAAATTACAAAAATCCCATCAGCTCACAACAGTCAGAATGACCATCAGCAAAAAATCTGCAAACAATAAATGCTGAAGGGGTTGTGGAGAAATGCCTAGGCTTGGTTCAACGTGGGACATGCTAAGAGCCAGTAAGGGAAACACAAAGGAGGTGCATTGAAAAGGTAAGTACCGAGCTACCATTCAATCAAGCATACCCACTGCTGGGCCTATCGCCTGAGAGGATGAGAATCAAAAAGACACAGGCTGGACTTCACTGGTGGCGCAGTGGTTGAGAGTCCGCCGCCGAAGCAGGGGACACGGGTTTATGCCCCGGTTCGGGAAAATCACACATGCCGTGGAGCGGCTGGTCCCGTGAGCTATGGCTGCTGGGCCTGTGCGTCCAGAGCCTGTGCTCTGCAATCGGAGTGGCCATGGCAGTGAGTGGCCTACGTACTGCAAAACAAGAAAAAAACAGCCTGGTAATCCTGCCCTCCAGCAATATTTATCATAGCCAAAACTTGGAAGCTACGAAAATGTCCATCAACAGAGGAATGCACAAAGAAGAAGTGGTCCATGTACACAATGGAATATGACTCCAATAAAAAAATATAAACTCAATCTAGAAAACAAACAAAAGTAAAAGAAAAACACATCAGCTTTTGGGGGTTTATCCAGGCACATTCCACTCTAACTTATAACCGAGAAATACCACTGCAAGGTAGTCTGTTTCCCTAGTTAAAAGCTTGTGAAAAGCAGAAATGCTGCCACCCTCTGGCCGTGACCTGCAACAGCAGCTTTAAAAACTGTGCTAAGGGTCACTTCATATGCACCAGTACTGGAGGGCTGTAAATGAAACCTGCCCTCAGAATGTCATTAGGGAGGTAATGGCCAAAATATTTCTAAATGTCACACATACTTCACGAAAACAATTGGAAGAGGTAAGCTCTACTCACAGTTTGAAGAAAAAAAGGACATGCCAGAAAGCTCAGTTTCAATGGATTATGAGACGCATGCAAATCCAACCACAAACATATAGCAGCTCACACTTGTCAGAATAAACTTCAGCAAAAACAAAACTACAAACAATAAATGCTGAAGGTGTTGTGCAGAAGTGCATACCCTCAAGTTTAAGTGGGATGTGACCTGGTAAGAGCCACTAACGAGAACAGAATGGAGGTGCTTTTACTACGTAAATATTTTTCTACCATATGATCCAGCAGGCCCACTCCTGGGCCTATAACCTAAGAAGACAGAATTGGAAAGACACAGGGAGGCGAATGTGCATTGCCGCAGCATTACAATTGCCAAATCATGGAAGCAAGCAAAAAGTCCATCAACATATGAGTGGACAAAGAAAACTGGTACATGTACAGACGGAGTATTGGCCAAGGATAAAAAGGACACGATGTCATTTGCAGCACTGTAGATGAGTCTACAGGCAATCACACAACTTGTAGTAAGTCACAAAGAGAAAGACACATATCGTATGATATCACTTTTAGGTATTACCTATAAATGGATACCAGTGAAGATATTTCCACAGAGAAGGGCAACCACTGATTCATTCAACAAACTTATGGTTCACCAATGGAAATTTGTGAGGATTGGATACATTAGGATATTGGGGTTAACAGACATATACAAACACAGGTGAAATATATCATCTCCAAAGACCTACGGAATACCAAGAGAAGACTACTCAACATCCTGTCATAACGTACATGGGAAAAGGATTCCAGGAAGAATAGACATATGTTTATGTGTCAAAGAACCACATCTTGCACACCTAGAACAAGCCAAACATTGTAGTCAAACTTGCTGTGATAAAAATAAAAATTAAATTAAATTAACGAACAAGAAGTAGTGAGACATATACTTAAGGGGCTTTTCCCTGGCACACGCCATTCTAAATTACAACCTAGAACACAACTTCCATTGAGGCTCTGTTGCCCTAGTAACCAGATTTGGTAAAGTAGAACAGCTGCCACCTTGTGGGTGTTTCACACGACAGCAGCTTTAATCCCAGCGTTAATGGTCAGTTGATATTCAAAATAATTGCAGGCCTGTAAATCACACCTGCACTGAAAACAAATCCTGGGGTCGTATATCGACCAAAAAAATTCAAAGGCATCCATATTTCAAACCGACAGTTTCAAGAGGCATAATTTATGCACATTTGTCTTCTGTTTCTTTTTCTTTCTTTCGTTTTTCTTAAATCAACGGGAATGGAAAAAGGCTGAACATCAGGAATCAATAAAGCCATGCAAATCCAGTGTACACAAACGTTCACCTGACTGCCGTCAGAATGATCATCAGCAAAAAAAGTCTACAAAAAATAAATGCTGAAGGGGTTTTAGAGAACTGCATACCCTTTAGCTGCTGGTGGGTTGCAACCTGGTAAGAGCCAGTAGTGAGAACAGAATGGAGGTGCGTTTAAGGGTAAAAATGGAGCTACCATGTGATCTGGTAGGCCCACTCATGGGCCTATCACCTGAGTAGACCAGAATCAAAAACACACAGGCTGGCAATCCTGCACTGCAGCAAGGTGTACCATAGCCAAACCTGGAAGAAACCAAAATGTGCATCAACAGAAAAATGCACCAAGAAGAAGTCGTCCATGTACACAATGGAATATTAGCCATGAAAAAGCATGGAACAGTGCCGTTGGCGCCACCATAGAAGGACCTAGCGACAATCACCACACTGGAAGTAAGAAAGAAACCGAAAGACAGACATCCTATGACATCACTTATAGGTGTTACCTAAGAATTGATACCCATGAAATAATTTCCAAGAGAAGGACACGCATAGATTCAGAAAACCAAATTATGTTTAACCAAATGGAAAGGTGTAAGGAATGTATGAATTAGGATATGGGGGTTAACAGACATATACTAATACATAGGAAATATATAATCACAAAATACCTAAGGAATACGAAGAGAGGTCTACTCAGCACTCTATAATAACATACACGGGAATGGATCCAAAGAGGAATAGACAGATACATTGATAGGATGAACCAGAAACTGTACACCTAGGAGAATCTACATTTTGATCAAATTTCCTCTGATAATTAAATTTAAAAAGCAAACAACAATTTAGGAGATATAAGCTCTTGGGGGTTTGTACTGGCACATTGCACTCTAATTCGCAGCTTACTACCACGATTGCCACGAAAGCTCTGTGGCCCAAAATCCCAGAGTTGGAAATGTAGAAATGCTGCCGCCTTGTGGCCGTTTCCCACAAGAGCGGCTTTGAACCCACAGCTAATGGTCACTTAACATTCACAAGGATTCAGGGCTGTAAAGGACACCTGCCCTAAAAAATTGTGCGGAGGTAGGGAATGGCCAAAAAAATTCAAAAGTGTTAAATTTTTCAAGGAGATTGGATGGAGGGGTAAGTTTTACTCACTCATTTTCAAAAAAGAGGAAAATGGATAAAAGCTCAACATCAGTAATTATTAGACTCATGCAAATCTAACCTCCAAAATGATTCCAACTCACACATGTCAACTACCATCAGCTGCAAGTCTACAAACATTAAATGCTGAAGGTGTTTTAGAGAACTGTGTACCCTCTAGCTGCTGGTGAGACGTAAAGTGCTGACAGCCAATAATGAGAATAGAAAGGAGCTGCGTTTAAAAGTAAAAATTGAGCCACCATTCCGTTCAGCAGGCCCACCGCTGAGACTCTCACCTGACAAGTCCAGAGTCGAGAAGGCACAGGCTTCAACAGCTGCACTGCAGGAATTTTCACAATAGCCAAGACACGGAAGCAACCAAAATGTCCATCACCATATCAGTTGAAAAAGAAGTGGTCCATGTACACAATAGAATATTAGCCATGGAAAACAATGAAACACTGCTCTTTCAGGCACCATAGTTGAGCCTAGAGATAATCACAGAACATGAGGTAAGTCGGAAAGCAAAAGACATATCCTATGATATCACTTACAGGCATTATCTAACAACTGACACAAATGAACATATTTGCACAGAGAAAGACACTCACACACTTAGAAAACAAACTAGGCTTATCTAAAAGGAAAGGTGGGGGGAATGGAAAAATTAAGATTAGGGTTACCATACGTGTACAAATACCTATTAAATACACATAACAAAAAGACCGACCATATAGCAAGGGAGGTCTATGGAACACTCTGCAATAATTTACATGGGAAGTGGACCTGTGCATGAATATATATATATATATATATATATGTTAGGCACAAATGAACCAGATTGTGTACGCCTAGGACAAACAATATTCTAATCATTGCCCCTATTAAAAAAACTAAAACAACAAACAAGAAATAATGTAACATAAACTTATGGGGTTTTCTCCTGGCACATTCCATTTTAATTTACAACTTAGGAACAGGGATTCCAGAAGGGCTCTGCTGCCCTAGTAACGAGATTTGTGAATGGAGAAATGCTGCCGCCTAGTGGCTGTTTACCACAACAGCAGCTTTAAACCCAGAGCTAATGGTCACTAAATATTCACACTCATTACAGGCCTGTGAATGACACCTGCCCTCAAAAACAATCCTGGGAGCGAATATTGACCAAAAAATTCAATTTTGAGGGCAACCTTTCAAGAAGACAATTTCAAGAGGTTAATTGTATTCTACGTTTTTTTCATTTGTTCGTTAACAGAAATTTTAAAAGGTGTGGAAAAATGAACCTTAGAAAGAATTAAGGACATGCTAATCCAAATTACAAAAATCCCATCAGCTCACAACAGTCAGAATGACCATCAGCAAAAAATCTGCAAACAATAAATGCTGTAGGGGTTGTGGAGAAATGCCTAGGCTTGGTTCAACGTGGGACATGCTAAGAGCCAGTAAGGGAAACACAAAGGAGGTGCATTGAAAAGGTAAGTACTGAGCTACCATTCAATCAAGCATACCCACTGCTGGGCCTATCGCCTGAGAGGATGAGAATCAAAAAGACACAGGCTGGACTTCACTGGTGGCGCAGTGGTTGAGAGTCCGCCGCCGAAGCAGGGGACACGGGTTTATGCCCCGGTTCGGGAAAATCACACATGCCGTGGAGCGGCTGGTCCCGTGAGCTATGGCTGCTGGGCCTGTGCGTCCAGAGCCTGTGCTCTGCAATCGGAGTGGCCATGGCAGTGAGTGGCCTACGTACTGCAAAACAAGAAAAAAACAGCCTGGCAATCCTGCCCTCCAGCAATATTTATCATAGCCAAAACTAGGAAGCTACGAAAATGTCCATCAACAGAGGAATGCACAAAGAAGAAGTGGTCCATGTACACAATGGAATATGACTCCAATAAAAAAATATAAACTCAATCTAGAAAACAAACAAAAGTAAAAGAAAAACACATCAGCTTTTGGGGGTTTATCCAGGCACATTCCACTCTAACTTATAACCGAGAAATACCACTGCAAGGTAGTCTGTTTCCCTAGTTAAAAGCTTGTGAAAAGCAGAAATGCTGCCACCCTCTGGCCGTGACCTGCAACAGCAGCTTTAAAAACTGTGCTAAGGGTCACTTCATATGCACCAGTACTGGAGGGCTGTAAATGAAACCTGCCCTCAGAATGTCATTAGGGAGGTAATGGCCAAAATATTTCTAAATGTCACACATACTTCACGAAAACAATTGGAAGAGGTAAGCTCTACTCACAGTTTGAAGAAAAAAAGGACATGCCAGAAAGCTCAATTTCAATGGATTATGAGACGCATGCAAATCCAACCACAAACATATAGCAGCTCACACTTGTCAGAATAAACTTCAGCAAAAACAAAACTACAAACAATAAATGCTGAAGGTGTTGTGCAGAAGTGCATACCCTCAAGTTTAAGTGGGATGTGACCTGGTAAGAGCCACTAACGAGAACAGAATGGAGGTGCTTTTACTACGTAAATATTTTTCTACCATATGATCCAGCAGGCCCACTCCTGGGCCTATAACCTAAGAAGACAGAATTGGAAAGACACAGGGAGGCGAATGTGCATTGCCGCAGCATTACAATTGCCAAGTCATGGAAGCAAGCAAAAAGTCCATCAACATATGAGTGGACAAAGAAAACTGGTACATGTACAGACGGAGTATTGGCCAAGGATAAAAAGGACACGATGTCATTTGCAGCACTGTAGATGAGTCTACAGGCAATCACACAACTTGTAGTAAGTCACAAAGAGAAAGACACATATCGTATGATATCACTTTTAGGTATTACCTATAAATGGATACCAGTGAAGATATTTCCACAGAGAAGGGCAACCACTGATTCATTCAACAAACTTATGGTTCACCAATGGAAATTTGTGAGGATTGGATACATTAGGATATTGGGGTTAACAGACATATACAAACACAGGTGAAATATATCATCACCAAAGACCTACGGAATACCAAGAGAAGACTACTCAACATCCTGTCATAACGTACATGGGAAAAGGATTCCAGGAAGAATAGACATATGTTTATGTGTCAAAGAACCACATCTTGCACACCTAGAACAAGCCAAACATTGTAGTCAAACTTGCTGTGATAAAAATAAAAATTAAATTAAATTAACGAACAAGAAGTAGTGAGACATATACTTAAGGGGCTTTTCCCTGGCACACGCCATTCTAAATTACAACCTAGAACACAACTTCCATTGAGGCTCTGTTGCCCTAGTAACCAGATTTGGTAAAGTAGAACAGCTGCCACCTTGTGGGTGTTTCACACGACAGCAGCTTTAATCCCAGCGTTAATGGTCAGTTGATATTCAAAATAATTGCAGGCCTGTAAATCACACCTGCACTGAAAACAAATCCTGGGGTCGTATATCGACCAAAAAAATTCAAAGGCATCCATATTTCAAACCGACAGTTTCAAGAGGCATAATTTATGCACATTTGTCTTCTGTTTCTTTTTCTTTCTTTCGTTTTTCTTAAATCAACGGGAATGGAAAAAGGCTGAACATCAGGAATCAATAAAGCCATGCAAATCCAGTGTACACAAACGTTCACCTGACTGCCGTCAGAATGATCATCAGCAAAACAAGTCTACAAAAAATAAATGCTGAAGGGGTTTTAGAGAACTGCATACCCTTTAGCTGCTGGTGGGTTGCAACCTGGTAAGAGCCAGTAGTGAGAACAGAATGGAGGTGCGTTTAAGGGTAAAAATGGAGCTACCATGTGATCTGGTAGGCCCACTCATGGGCCTATCACCTGAGTAGACCAGAATCAAAAACACACAGGCTGGCAATCCTGCACTGCAGCAAGGTGTACCATAGCCAAACCTGGAAGAAACCAAAATGTGCATCAACAGAAAAATGCACCAAGAAGAAGTCGTCCATGTACACAATGGAATATTAGCCATGAAAAAGCATGGAACAGTGCCGTTGGCGCCACCATAGAAGGACCTAGCGACAATCACCACACTGGAAGTAAGAAAGAAACCGAAAGACAGACATCCTATGACATCACTTATAGGTGTTACCTAAGAATTGATACCCATGAAATAATTTCCAAGAGAAGGACACGCATAGATTCAGAAAACCAAATTATGTTTAACCAAATGGAAAGGTGTAAGGAATGTATGAATTAGGATATGGGGGTTAACAGACATATACTAATACATAGGAAATATATAATCACAAAATACCTAAGGAATACGAAGAGAGGTCTACTCAGCACTCTATAATAACATACACGGGAATGGATCCAAAGAGGAATAGACAGATACATTGATAGGATGAACCAGAAACTGTACACCTAGGAGAATCTACATTTTGATCAAATTTCCTCTGATAATTAAATTTAAAAAGCAAACAACAATTTAGGAGATATAAGCTCTTGGGGGTTTGCACTGGCACATTGCACTCTAATTCGCAGCTTACTACCACGATTGCCACGAAAGCTCTGTGGCCCCAAATCCCAGAGTTGGAAATGTAGAAATGCTGCCGCCTTGTGGCCGTTTCCCACAAGAGCGGCTTTGAACCCACAGCTAATGGTCACTTAACATTCACAAGGATTCAGGGCTGTAAAGGACACCTGCCCTAAAAAATTGTGCGGAGGTAGGGAATGGCCAAAAAAATTCAAAAGTGTTAAATTTTTCAAGGAGATTGGATGGAGGGGTAAGTTTTACTCACTCATTTTCAAAAAAGAGGAAAATGGATAAAAGCTCAACATCAGTAATTATTACACTCATGCAAATCTAACCTCCAAAATGATTCCAACTCACACATGTCAACTACCATCAGCTGCAAGTCTACATACATTAAATGCTGAAGGTGTTTTAGAGAACTGTGTACCCTCTAGCTGCTGGTGAGACGTAAAGTGGTGATAGCCAATAATGAGAATAGAAAGGAGCTGCGTTTAAAAGTAAAAATTGAGCCACCATTCCGTTCAGCAGGCCCACCGCTGAGACTCTCACCTGACAAGTCCAGAGTCGAGAAGGCACAGGCTTCAACAGCTGCACTGCAGGAATTTTCACAATAGCCAAGACACGGAAGCAACCAAAATGTCCATCACCATATCAGTTGAAAAAGAAGAAGTGGTCCATGTACACAATGGAATATTAGCCATGGAAAACAATGAAACACTGCTCTTTCAGGCACCATAGTTGAGCCTAGAGATAATCACAGAACATGAGGTAAGTCGGAAAGCAAAAGACATATCCTATGATATCACTTACAGGCATTATCTAACAACTGACACAAATGAACATATTTGCACAGAGAAAGACACTCACACACTTAGAAAACAAACTAGGCTTATCTAAAAGGAAAGGTGGGGGGAATGGAAAAATTAAGATTAGGGTTACCATACGTGTACAAATACCTATTAAATACACATAACAAAAAGACCGACCATATAGCAAGGGAGGTCTATGGAACACTCTGCAATAATTTACATGGGAAGTGGACCTGTGCATGAATATATATATATATATATATATATGTTGGGCACAAATGAACCAGATTGTGTACGCCTAGGACAAACAATATTCTAATCATTGCCCCTATTAAAAAAACTAAAACAACAAACAAGAAATAATGTAACATAAACTTATGGGGTTTTCTCCTGGCACATTCCATTTTAATTTACAACCTAGGAACAGGGATTCCAGAAGGGCTCTGCTGCCCTAGTAACGAGATTTGTGAATGGAGAAATGCTGCCGCCTAGTGGCTGTTTACCACAACAGCAGCTTTAAACCCAGTGCTAATGGTCACTAAATATTCACACTCATTACAGGCCTGTGAATGACACCTGCCCTCAAAAACAATCCTGGGAGCGAATATTGACCAAAAAATTCAATTTTGAGGGCAACCTTTCAAGAAGACAATTTCAAGAGGTTAATTGTATTCTACGTTTTTTTCATTTGTTCGTTAACAGAAATTTTAAAAGGTGTGGAAAAATGAACCTTAGAAAGAATTAAGGACATGCTAATCCAAATTACAAAAATCCCATCAGCTCACAACAGTCAGAATGACCATCAGCAAAAAATCTGCAAACAATAAATGCTGAAGGGGTTGTGGAGAAATGCCTAGGCTTGGTTCAACGTGGGACATGCTAAGAGCCAGTAAGGGAAACACAAAGGAGGTGCATTGAAAAGGTAAGTACTGAGCTACCATTCAATCAAGCATACCCACTGCTGGGCCTATCGCCTGAGAGGATGAGAATCAAAAAGACACAGGCTGGACTTCACTGGTGGCGCAGTGGTTGAGAGTCCGCCGCCGAAGCAGGGGACACGGGTTTATGCCCCGGTTCGGGAAAATCACACATGCCGTGGAGCGGCTGGTCCCGTGAGCTATGGCTGCTGGGCCTGTGCGTCCAGAGCCTGTGCTCTGCAATCGGAGTGGCCATGGCAGTGAGTGGCCTACGTACTTGCAAAACAAGAAAAAAACAGCCTGGCAATCCTGCCCTCCAGCAATATTTATCATAGCCAAAACTTGGAAGCTACGAAAATGTCCATCAACAGAGGAATGCACAAAGAAGAAGTGGTCCATGTACACAATGGAATATGACTCCAATAAAAAAATATAAACTCAATCTAGAAAACAAACAAAAGTAAAAGAAAAACACATCAGCTTTTGGGGGTGTATCCAGGCACATTCCACTCTAACTTATAACCGAGAAATACCACTGCAAGGTAGTCTGTTTCCCTAGTTAAAAGCTTGTGAAAAGCAGAAATGCTGCCACCCTCTGGCCGTGACCTGCAACAGCAGCTTAAAAAACTGTGCTAAGGGCCACTTCATATGCACCAGTACTGGAGGGCTGTAAATGAAACCTGCCCTCAGAATGTCATTAGGGAGGTAATGGCCAAAATATTTCTAAATGTCACACATACTTCACGAAAACAATTGGAAGAGGTAAGCTCTACTCACAGTTTGAAGAAAAAAAGGACATGCCAGAAAGCTCAATTTCAATGGATTATGAGACGCATGCAAATCCAACCACAAACATATAGCAGCTCACACTTGTCAGAATAAACTTCAGCAAAAACAAAACTACAAACAATAAATGCTGAAGGTGTTGTGCAGAAGTGCATACCCTCAAGTTTAAGTGGGATGTGACCTGGTAAGAGTCACTAACGAGAACAGAATGGAGGTGCTTTTACTACGTAAATATTTATCTACCATATGATCCAGCAGGCCCACTCCTGGGCCTATAACCTAAGAAGACAGAATTGGAAAGACACAGGGAGGCGAATGTGCATTGCCGCAGCATTACAATTGCCAAGTCATGGAAGCAAGCAAAAAGTCCATCAACATATGAGTGGACAAAGAAAACTGGTACATGTACAGACGGAGTATTGGCCAAGGATAAAAAGGACACGATGTCATTTGCAGCACTGTAGATGAGTCTACAGGCAATCACACAACTTGTAGTAAGTCACAAAGAGAAAGACACATATCGTATGATATCACTTTTAGGTATTACCTATAAATGGATACCAGTGAAGATATTTCCACAGAGAAGGGCAACCACTGATTCATTCAACAAACTTATGGTTCACCAATGGAAATTTGTGAGGATTGGATACATTAGGATATTGGGGTTAACAGACATATACAAACACAGGTGAAATATATCATCACCAAAGACCTACGGAATACCAAGAGAAGACTACTCAACATCCTGTCATAACGTACATGGGAAAAGGACTCCAGGAAGAATAGACATATGTTTATGTGTCAAAGAACCACATCTTGCACACCTAGAACAAGCCAAACATTGTAGTCAAACTTGCTGTGATAAAAATAAAAATTAAATTAAATTAACGAACAAGAAGTAGTGAGACATATACTTAAGGGGCTTTTCCCTGGCACACGCCATTCTAAATTACAACCTAGAACACAACTTCCATTGAGGCTCTGTTGCCCTAGTAACCAGATTTGGTAAAGTAGAACAGCTGCCACCTTGTGGGTGTTTCACACGACAGCAGCTTTAATCCCAGCGTTAATGGTCAGTTGATATTCAAAATAATTGCAGGCCTGTAAATCACACCTGCACTGAAAACAAATCCTGGGGTCGTATATCGACCAAAAAAATTCAAAGGCATCCATATTTCAAACCGACAGTTTCAAGAGGCATAATTTATGCACATTTGTCTTCTGTTTCTTTTTCTTTCTTTCGTTTTTCTTAAATCAACGGGAATGGAAAAAGGCTGAACATCAGGAATCAATAAAGCCATGCAAATCCAGTGTACACAAACGTTCACCTGACTGCCGTCAGAATGATCATCAGCAAAACAAGTCTACAAAAAATAAATGCTGAAAGGGTTTTAGAGAACTGCATACCCTTTAGCTGCTGGTGGGTTGCAACCTGGTAAGAGCCAGTAGTGAGAACAGAATGGAGGTGCGTTTAAGGGTAAAAATGGAGCTACCATGTGATCTGGTAGGCCCACTCATGGGCCTATCACCTGAGTAGACCAGAATCAAAAACACACAGGCTGGCAATCCTGCACTGCAGCAAGGTGTACCATAGCCAAACCTGGAAGAAACCAAAATGTGCATCAACAGAAAAATGCACCAAGAAGAAGTCGTCCATGTACACAATGGAATATTAGCCATGAAAAAGCATGGAACAGTGCCGTTGGCGCCACCATAGAAGGACCTAGCGACAATCACCACACTGGAAGTAAGAAAGAAACCGAAAGACAGACATCCTATGACATCACTTATAGGTGTTACCTAAGAATTGATACCCATGAAATAATTTCCAAGAGAAGGACACGCATAGATTCAGAAAACCAAATTATGTTTAACCAAATGGAAAGGTGTAAGGAATGTATGAATTAGGATATGGGGGTTAACAGACATATACTAATACATAGGAAATATATAATCACAAAATACCTAAGGAATACGAAGAGAGGTCTACTCAGCACTCTATAATAACATACACGGGAATGGATCCAAAGAGGAATAGACAGATACATTGATAGGATGAACCAGAAACTGTACACCTAGGAGAATCTACATTTTGATCAAATTTCCTCTGATAATTAAATTTAAAAAGCAAACAACAATTTAGGAGATATAAGCTCTTGGGGGTTTGCACTGGCACATTGCACTCTAATTCGCAGCTTACTACCACGATTGCCACGAAAGCTCTGTGGCCCAAAATCCCAGAGTTGGAAATGTAGAAATGCTGCCGCCTTGTGGCCGTTTCCCACAAGAGCGGCTTTGAACCCACAGCTAATGGTCACTTAACATTCACAAGGATTCAGGGCTGTAAAGGACACCTGCCCTAAAAAATTGTGCGGAGGTAGGGAATGGCCAAAAAAATTCAAAAGTGTTAAATTTTTCAAGGAGATTGGATGGTGGGGTAAGTTTTACTCACTCATTTTCAAAAAAGAGGAAAATGGATAAAAGCTCAACATCAGTAATTATTAGACTCATGCAAATCTAACCTCCAAAATGATTCCAAGTCACACATGTCAACTACCATCAGCTGCAAGTCTACAAACATTAAATGCTGAAGGTGTTTTAGAGAACTGTGTACCCTCTAGCTGCTGGTGAGACGTAAAGTGCTGACAGCCAATAATGAGAATAGAAAGGAGCTGCGTTTAAAAGTAAAAATTGAGCCACCATTCCGTTCAGCAGGCCCACCGCTGAGACTCTCACCTGACAAGTCCAGAGTCGAGAAGGCACAGGCTTCAACAGCTGCACTGCAGGAATTTTCACAATAGCCAAGACACGGAAGCAACCAAAATGTCCATCACCATATCAGTTGAAAAAGAAGAAGTGGTCCATGTACACAATGGAATATTAGCCATGGAAAACAATGAAACACTGCTCTTTCAGGCACCATAGTTGAGCCTAGAGATAATCACAGAACATGAGGTAAGTCGGAAAGCAAAAGACATATCCTATGATATCACTTACAGGCATTATCTAACAACTGACACAAATGAACATATTTGCACAGAGAAAGACACTCACACACTTAGAAAACAAACTAGGCTTATCTAAAAGGAAAGGTGGGGGGAATGGAAAAATTAAGATTAGGGTTACCATACGTGTACAAATACCTATTAAATACACATAACAAAAAGACCGACCATATAGCAAGGGAGGTCTATGGAACACTCTGCAATAATTTACATGGGAAGTGGACCTGTGCATGAATATATATATATATATATATATATATATGTTGGGCACAAATGAACCAGATTGTGTACGCCTAGGACAAACAATATTCTAATCATTGCCCCTATTAAAAAAACTAAAACAACAAACAAGAAATAATGTAACATAAACTTATGGGGTTTTCTCCTGGCACATTCCATTTTAATTTACAACCTAGGAACAGGGATTCCAGAAGGGCTCTGCTGCCCTAGTAACGAGATTTGTGAATGGAGAAATGCTGCCGCCTAGTGGCTGTTTACCACAACAGCAGCTTTAAACCCAGTGCTAATGGTCACTAAATATTCACACTCATTACAGGCCTGTGAATGACACCTGCCCTCAAAAACAATCCTGGGAGCGAATATTGACCAAAAAATTCAATTTTGAGGGCAACCTTTCAAGAAGACAATTTCAAGAGGTTAATTGTATTCTACGTTTTTTTCATTTGTTCGTTAACAGAAATTTTAAAAGGTGTGGAAAAATGAACCTTAGAAAGAATTAAGGACATGCTAATCCAAATTACAAAAATCCCATCAGCTCACAACAGTCAGAATGACCATCAGCAAAAAATCTGCAAACAATAAATGCTGAAGGGGTTGTGGAGAAATGCCTAGGCTTGGTTCAACGTGGGACATGCTAAGAGCCAGTAAGGGAAACACAAAGGAGGTGCATTGAAAAGGTAAGTACTGAGCTACCATTCAATCAAGCATACCCACTGCTGGGCCTATCGCCTGAGAGGATGAGAATCAAAAAGACACAGGCTGGACTTCACTGGTGGCGCAGTGGTTGAGAGTCCGCCGCCGAAGCAGGGGACACGGGTTTATGCCCCGGTTCGGGAAAATCACACATGCCGTGGAGCGGCTGGTCCCGTGAGCTATGGCTGCTGGGCCTGTGCGTCCAGAGCCTGTGCTCTGCAATCGGAGTGGCCATGGCAGTGAGTGGCCTACGTACTTGCAAAACAAGAAAAAAACAGCCTGGCAATCCTGCCCTCCAGCAATATTTATCATAGCCAAAACTTGGAAGCTACGAAAATGTCCATCAACAGAGGAATGCACAAAGAAGAAGTGGTCCATGTACACAATGGAATATGACTCCAATAAAAAAATATAAACTCAATCTAGAAAACAAACAAAAGTAAAAGAAAAACACATCAGCTTTTGGGGGTGTATCCAGGCACATTCCACTCTAACTTATAACTGAGAAATACCACTGCAAGGTAGTCTGTTTCCCTAGTTAAAAGCTTGTGAAAAGCAGAAATGCTGCCACCCTCTGGCCGTGACCTGCAACAGCAGCTTAAAAAACTGTGCTAAGGGCCACTTCATATGCACCAGTACTGGAGGGCTGTAAATGAAACCTGCCCTCAGAATGTCATTAGGGAGGTAATGGCCAAAATATTTCTAAATGTCACACATACTTCACGAAAACAATTGGAAGAGGTAAGCTCTACTCACAGTTTGAAGAAAAAAAGGACATGCCAGAAAGCTCAATTTCAATGGATTATGAGACGCATGCAAATCCAACCACAAACATATAGCAGCTCACACTTGTCAGAATAAACTTCAGCAAAAACAAAACTACAAACAATAAATGCTGAAGGTGTTGTGCAGAAGTGCATACCCTCAAGTTTAAGTGGGATGTGACCTGGTAAGAGTCACTAACGAGAACAGAATGGAGGTGCTTTTACTACGTAAATATTTATCTACCATATGATCCAGCAGGCCCACTCCTGGGCCTATAACCTAAGAAGACAGAATTGGAAAGACACAGGGAGGCGAATGTGCATTGCCGCAGCATTACAATTGCCAAGTCATGGAAGCAAGCAAAAAGTCCATCAACATATGAGTGGACAAAGAAAACTGGTACATGTACAGACGGAGTATTGGCCAAGGATAAAAAGGACACGATGTCATTTGCAGCACTGTAGATGAGTCTACAGGCAATCACACAACTTGTAGTAAGTCACAAAGAGAAAGACACATATCGTATGATATCACTTTTAGGTATTACCTATAAATGGATACCAGTGAAGATATTTCCACAGAGAAGGGCAACCACTGATTCATTCAACAAACTTATGGTTCACCAATGGAAATTTGTGAGGATTGGATACATTAGGATATTGGGGTTAACAGACATATACAAACACAGGTGAAATATATCATCACCAAAGACCTACGGAATACCAAGAGAAGACTACTCAACATCCTGTCATAACGTACATGGGAAAAGGACTCCAGGAAGAATAGACATATGTTTATGTGTCAAAGAACCACATCTTGCACACCTAGAACAAGCCAAACATTGTAGTCAAACTTGCTGTGATAAAAATAAAAATTAAATTAAATTAACGAACAAGAAGTAGTGAGACATATACTTAAGGGGCTTTTCCCTGGCACACGCCATTCTAAATTACAACCTAGAACACAACTTCCATTGAGGCTCTGTTGCCCTAGTAACCAGATTTGGTAAAGTAGAACAGCTGCCACCTTGTGGGTGTTTCACACGACAGCAGCTTTAATCCCAGCGTTAATGGTCAGTTGATATTCAAAATAATTGCAGGCCTGTAAATCACACCTGCACTGAAAACAAATCCTGGGGTCGTATATCGACCAAAAAAATTCAAAGGCATCCATATTTCAAACCGACAGTTTCAAGAGGCATAATTTATGCACATTTGTCTTCTGTTTCTTTTTCTTTCTTTCGTTTTTCTTAAATCAACGGGAATGGAAAAAGGCTGAACATCAGGAATCAATAAAGCCATGCAAATCCAGTGTACACAAACGTTCACCTGACTGCCGTCAGAATGATCATCAGCAAAACAAGTCTACAAAAAATAAATGCTGAAAGGGTTTTAGAGAACTGCATACCCTTTAGCTGCTGGTGGGTTGCAACCTGGTAAGAGCCAGTAGTGAGAACAGAATGGAGGTGCGTTTAAGGGTAAAAATGGAGCTACCATGTGATCTGGTAGGCCCACTCATGGGCCTATCACCTGAGTAGACCAGAATCAAAAACACACAGGCTGGCAATCCTGCACTGCAGCAAGGTGTACCATAGCCAAACCTGGAAGAAACCAAAATGTGCATCAACAGAAAAATGCACCAAGAAGAAGTCGTCCATGTACACAATGGAATATTAGCCATGAAAAAGCATGGAACAGTGCCGTTGGCGCCACCATAGAAGGACCTAGCGACAATCACCACACTGGAAGTAAGAAAGAAACCGAAAGACAGACATCCTATGACATCACTTATAGGTGTTACCTAAGAATTGATACCCATGAAATAATTTCCAAGAGAAGGACACGCATAGATTCAGAAAACCAAATTATGTTTAACCAAATGGAAAGGTGTAAGGAATGTATGAATTAGGATATGGGGGTTAACAGACATATACTAATACATAGGAAATATATAATCACAAAATACCTAAGGAATACGAAGAGAGGTCTACTCAGCACTCTATAATAACATACACGGGAATGGATCCAAAGAGGAATAGACAGATACATTGATAGGATGAACCAGAAACTGTACACCTAGGAGAATCTACATTTTGATCAAATTTCCTCTGATAATTAAATTTAAAAAGCAAACAACAATTTAGGAGATATAAGCTCTTGGGGTTTTGCACTGGCACATTGCACTCTAATTCGCAGCTTACTACCACGATTGCCACGAAAGCTCTGTGGCCCCAAATCCCAGAGTTGGAAATGTAGAAATGCTGCCGCCTTGTGGCCGTTTCCCACAAGAGCGGCTTTGAACCCACAGCTAATGGTCACTTAACATTCACAAGGATTCAGGGCTGTAAAGGACACCTGCCCTAAAAAATTGTGCGGAGGTAGGGAATGGCCAAAAAAATTCAAAAGTGTTAAATTTTTCAAGGAGATTGGATGGTGGGGTAAGTTTTACTCACTCATTTTCAAAAAAGAGGAAAATGGATAAAAGCTCAACATCAGTAATTATTAGACTCATGCAAATCTAACCTCCAAAATGATTCCAAGTCACACATGTCAACTACCATCAGCTGCAAGTCTACAAACATTAAATGCTGAAGGTGTTTTAGAGAACTGTGTACCCTCTAGCTGCTGGTGAGACGTAAAGTGCTGACAGCCAATAATGAGAATAGAAAGGAGCTGCGTTTAAAAGTAAAAATTGAGCCACCATTCCGTTCAGCAGGCCCACCGCTGAGGCTCTCACCTGACAAGTCCAGAGTCGAGAAGGCACAGGCTTCAACAGCTGCACTGCAGGAATTTTCACAATAGCCAAGACACGGAAGCAACCAAAATGTCCATCACCATATCAGTTGAAAAAGAAGAAGTGGTCCATGTACACAATGGAATATTAGCCATGGAAAACAATGAAACACTGCTCTTTCAGGCACCATAGTTGAGCCTAGAGATAATCACAGAACATGAGGTAAGTCGGAAAGCAAAAGACATATCCTATGATATCACTTACAGGCATTATCTAACAACTGACACAAATGAACATATTTGCACAGAGAAAGACACTCACACACTTAGAAAACAAACTAGGCTTATCTAAAAGGAAAGGTGGGGGGAATGGAAAAATTAAGATTAGGGTTACCATACGTGTACAAATACCTATTAAATACACATAACAAAAAGACCGACCATATAGCAAGGGAGGTCTATGGAACACTCTGCAATAATTTACATGGGAAGTGGACCTGTGCATGAATATATATATATATATATATATATATGTTGGGCACAAATGAACCAGATTGTGTACGCCTAGGACAAACAATATTCTAATCATTGCCCCTATTAAAAAAACTAAAACAACAAACAAGAAATAATGTAACATAAACTTATGGGGTTTTCTCCTGGCACATTCCATTTTAATTTACAACCTAGGAACAGGGATTCCAGAAGGGCTCTGCTGCCCTAGTAACGAGATTTGTGAATGGAGAAATGCTGCCGCCTAGTGGCTGTTTACCACAACAGCAGCTTTAAACCCAGTGCTAATGGTCACTAAATATTCACACTCATTACAGGCCTGTGAATGACACCTGCCCTCAAAAACAATCCTGGGAGCGAATATTGACCAAAAAATTCAATTTTGAGGGCAACCTTTCAAGAAGACAATTTCAAGAGGTTAATTGTATTCTACGTTTTTTTCATTTGTTCGTTAACAGAAATTTTAAAAGGTGTGGAAAAATGAACCTTAGAAAGAATTAAGGACATGCTAATCCAAATTACAAAAATCCCATCAGCTCACAACAGTCAGAATGACCATCAGCAAAAAATCTGCAAACAATAAATGCTGAAGGGGTTGTGGAGAAATGCCTAGGCTTGGTTCAACGTGGGACATGCTAAGAGCCAGTAAGGGAAACACAAAGGAGGTGCATTGAAAAGGTAAGTACTGAGCTACCATTCAATCAAGCATACCCACTGCTGGGCCTATCGCCTGAGAGGATGAGAATCAAAAAGACACAGGCTGGACTTCACTGGTGGCGCAGTGGTTGAGAGTCCGCCGCCGAAGCAGGGGACACGGGTTTATGCCCCGGTTCGGGAAAATCACACATGCCGTGGAGCGGCTGGTCCCGTGAGCTATGGCTGCTGGGCCTGTGCGTCCAGAGCCTGTGCTCTGCAATCGGAGTGGCCATGGCTGTGAGTGGCCTACGTACTTGCAAAACAAGAAAAAAACAGCCTGGCAATCCTGCCCTCCAGCAATATTTATCATAGCCAAAACTTGGAAGCTACGAAAATGTCCATCAACAGAGGAATGCACAAAGAAGAAGTGGTCCATGTACACAATGGAATATGACTCCAATAAAAAAATATAAACTCAATCTAGAAAACAAACAAAAGTAAAAGAAAAACACATCAGCTTTTGGGGGTGTATCCAGGCACATTCCACTCTAACTTATAACCGAGAAATACCACTGCAAGGTAGTCTGTTTCCCTAGTTAAAAGCTTGTGAAAAGCAGAAATGCTGCCACCCTCTGGCCGTGACCTGCAACAGCAGCTTAAAAAACTGTGCTAAGGGCCACTTCATATGCACCAGTACTGGAGGGCTGTAAATGAAACCTGCCCTCAGAATGTCATTAGGGAGGTAATGGCCAAAATATTTCTAAATGTCACACATACTTCACGAAAACAATTGGAAGAGGTAAGCTCTACTCACAGTTTGAAGAAAAAAAGGACATGCCAGAAAGCTCAATTTCAATGGATTATGAGACGCATGCAAATCCAACCACAAACATATAGCAGCTCACACTTGTCAGAATAAACTTCAGCAAAAACAAAACTACAAACAATAAATGCTGAAGGTGTTGTGCAGAAGTGCATACCCTCAAGTTTAAGTGGGATGTGACCTGGTAAGAGTCACTAACGAGAACAGAATGGAGGTGCTTTTACTACGTAAATATTTATCTACCATATGATCCAGCAGGCCCACTCCTGGGCCTATAACCTAAGAAGACAGAATTGGAAAGACACAGGGAGGCGAATGTGCATTGCCGCAGCATTACAATTGCCAAGTCATGGAAGCAAGCAAAAAGTCCATCAACATATGAGTGGACAAAGAAAACTGGTACATGTACAGACGGAGTATTGGCCAAGGATAAAAAGGACACGATGTCATTTGCAGCACTGTAGATGAGTCTACAGGCAATCACACAACTTGTAGTAAGTCACAAAGAGAAAGACACATATCGTATGATATCACTTTTAGGTATTACCTATAAATGGATACCAGTGAAGATATTTCCACAGAGAAGGGCAACCACTGATTCATTCAACAAACTTATGGTTCACCAATGGAAATTTGTGAGGATTGGATACATTAGGATATTGGGGTTAACAGACATATACAAACACAGGTGAAATATATCATCACCAAAGACCTACGGAATACCAAGAGAAGACTACTCAACATCCTGTCATAACGTACATGGGAAAAGGACTCCAGGAAGAATAGACATATGTTTATGTGTCAAAGAACCACATCTTGCACACCTAGAACAAGCCAAACATTGTAGTCAAACTTGCTGTGATAAAAATAAAAATTAAATTAAATTAACGAACAAGAAGTAGTGAGACATATACTTAAGGGGCTTTTCCCTGGCACACGCCATTCTAAATTACAACCTAGAACACAACTTCCATTGAGGCTCTGTTGCCCTAGTAACCAGATTTGGTAAAGTAGAACAGCTGCCACCTTGTGGGTGTTTCACACGACAGCAGCTTTAATCCCAGCGTTAATGGTCAGTTGATATTCAAAATAATTGCAGGCCTGTAAATCACACCTGCACTGAAAACAAATCCTGGGGTCGTATATCGACCAAAAAAATTCAAAGGCATCCATATTTCAAACCGACAGTTTCAAGAGGCATAATTTATGCACATTTGTCTTCTGTTTCTTTTTCTTTCTTTCGTTTTTCTTAAATCAACGGGAATGGAAAAAGGCTGAACATCAGGAATCAATAAAGCCATGCAAATCCAGTGTACACAAACGTTCACCTGACTGCCGTCAGAATGATCATCAGCAAAACAAGTCTACAAAAAATAAATGCTGAAAGGGTTTTAGAGAACTGCATACCCTTTAGCTGCTGGTGGGTTGCAACCTGGTAAGAGCCAGTAGTGAGAACAGAATGGAGGTGCGTTTAAGGGTAAAAATGGAGCTACCATGTGATCTGGTAGGCCCACTCATGGGCCTATCACCTGAGTAGACCAGAATCAAAAACACACAGGCTGGCAATCCTGCACTGCAGCAAGGTGTACCATAGCCAAACCTGGAAGAAACCAAAATGTGCATCAACAGAAAAATGCACCAAGAAGAAGTCGTCCATGTACACAATGGAATATTAGCCATGAAAAAGCATGGAACAGTGCCGTTGGCGCCACCATAGAAGGACCTAGCGACAATCACCACACTGGAAGTAAGAAAGAAACCGAAAGACAGACATCCTATGACATCACTTATAGGTGTTACCTAAGAATTGATACCCATGAAATAATTTCCAAGAGAAGGACACGCATAGATTCAGAAAACCAAATTATGTTTAACCAAATGGAAAGGTGTAAGGAATGTATGAATTAGGATATGGGGGTTAACAGACATATACTAATACATAGGAAATATATAATCACAAAATACCTAAGGAATACGAAGAGAGGTCTACTCAGCACTCTATAATAACATACACGGGAATGGATCCAAAGAGGAATAGACAGATACATTGATAGGATGAACCAGAAACTGTACACCTAGGAGAATCTACATTTTGATCAAATTTCCTCTGATAATTAAATTTAAAAAGCAAACAACAATTTAGGAGATATAAGCTCTTGGGGGTTTGCACTGGCACATTGCACTCTAATTCGCAGCTTACTACCACGATTGCCACGAAAGCTCTGTGGCCCAAAATCCCAGAGTTGGAAATGTAGAAATGCTGCCGCCTTGTGGCCGTTTCCCACAAGAGCGGCTTTGAACCCACAGCTAATGGTCACTTAACATTCACAAGGATTCAGGGCTGTAAAGGACACCTGCCCTAAAAAATTGTGCGGAGGTAGGGAATGGCCAAAAAAATTCAAAAGTGTTAAATTTTTCAAGGAGATTGGATGGTGGGGTAAGTTTTACTCACTCATTTTCAAAAAAGAGGAAAATGGATAAAAGCTCAACATCAGTAATTATTAGACTCATGCAAATCTAACCTCCAAAATGATTCCAAGTCACACATGTCAACTACCATCAGCTGCAAGTCTACAAACATTAAATGCTGAAGGTGTTTTAGAGAACTGTGTACCCTCTAGCTGCTGGTGAGACGTAAAGTGCTGACAGCCAATAATGAGAATAGAAAGGAGCTGCGTTTAAAAGTAAAAATTGAGCCACCATTCCGTTCAGCAGGCCCACCGCTGAGACTCTCACCTGACAAGTCCAGAGTCGAGAAGGCACAGGCTTCAACAGCTGCACTGCAGGAATTTTCACAATAGCCAAGACACGGAAGCAAGCAAAATGTCCATCACCATATCAGTTGAAAAAGAAGAAGTGGTCCCTGTACACAATGGAATATTAGCCATGGAAATCAATGAAACACTGCTCTTTCAGGCACCATAGTTGAGCCTAGAGATAATCACAGAACATGAGGTAAGTCGGAAAGCAAAAGACATATCCTATGATATCACTTACAGGCATTATCTAACAACTGACACAAATGAACATATTTGCACAGAGAAAGACACTCACACACTTAGAAAACAAACTAGGCTTATCTAAAAGGAAAGGTGGGGGGAATGGAAAAATTAAGATTAGGGTTACCATACGTGTACAAATACCTATTAAATACACATAACAAAAAGACCGACCATATAGCAAGGGAGGTCTATGGAACACTCTGCAATAATTTACATGGGAAGTGGACCTGTGCATGAATATATATATATATATATATATGTTGGGCACAAATGAACCAGATTGTGTACGCCTAGGACAAACAATATTCTAATCATTGCCCCTATTAAAAAAACTAAAACAACAAACAAGAAATAATGTAACATAAACTTATGGGGTTTTCTCCTGGCACATTCCATTTTAATTTACAACCTAGGAACAGGGATTCCAGAAGGGCTCTGCTGCCCTAGTAACGAGATTTGTGAATGGAGAAATGCTGCCGCCTAGTGGCTGTTTACCACAACAGCAGCTTTAAACCCAGTGCTAATGGTCACTAAATATTCACACTCATTACAGGCCTGTGAATGACACCTGCCCTCAAAAACAATCCTGGGAGCGAATATTGACCAAAAAATTCAATTTTGAGGGCAACCTTTCAAGAAGACAATTTCAAGAGGTTAATTGTATTCTACGTTTTTTTCATTTGTTCGTTAACAGAAATTTTAAAAGGTGTGGAAAAATGAACCTTAGAAAGAATTAAGGACATGCTAATCCAAATTACAAAAATCCCATCAGCTCACAACAGTCAGAATGACCATCAGCAAAAAATCTGCAAACAATAAATGCTGAAGGGGTTGTGGAGAAATGCCTAGGCTTGGTTCAACGTGGGACATGCTAAGAGCCAGTAAGGGAAACACAAAGGAGGTGCATTGAAAAGGTAAGTACTGAGCTACCATTCAATCAAGCATACCCACTGCTGGGCCTATCGCCTGAGAGGATGAGAATCAAAAAGACACAGGCTGGACTTCACTGGTGGCGCAGTGGTTGAGAGTCCGCCGCCGAAGCAGGGGACACGGGTTTATGCCCCGGTTCGGGAAAATCACACATGCCGTGGAGCGGCTGGTCCCGTGAGCTATGGCTGCTGGGCCTGTGCGTCCAGAGCCTGTGCTCTGCAATCGGAGTGGCCATGGCAGTGAGTGGCCTACGTACTGCAAAACAAGAATAAAACAGCCTGGCAATCCTGCCCTCCAGCAATATTTATCATAGCCAAAACTTGGAAGCTACGAAAATGTCCATCAACAGAGGAATGCACAAAGAAGAAGTGGTCCATGTACACAATGGAATATGACTCCAATAAAAAAATATAAACTCAATCTAGAAAACAAACAAAAGTAAAAGAAAAACACATCAGCTTTTGGGGGTTTATCCAGGCACATTCCACTCTAACTTATAACCGAGAAATACCACTGCAAGGTAGTCTGTTTCCCTAGTTAAAAGCTTGTGAAAAGCAGAAATGCTGCCACCCTCTGGCCGTGACCTGCAACAGCAGCTTAAAAAACTGTGCTAAGGGCCACTTCATATGCACCAGTACTGGAGGGCTGTAAATGAAACCTGCCCTCAGAATGTCATTAGGGAGGTAATGGCCAAAATATTTCTAAATGTCACACATACTTCACGAAAACAATTGGAAGAGGTAAGCTCTACTCACAGTTTGAAGAAAAAAAGGACATGCCAGAAAGCTCAATTTCAATGGATTATGAGACGCATGCAAATCCAACCACAAACATATAGCAGCTCACACTTGTCAGAATAAACTTCAGCACAAACAAAACTACAAACAATAAAGGCTGAAGGTGTTGTGCAGAAGTGCATACCCTCAACTTTAAGTGGGATGTGACCTGGTAAGAGCCACTAACGAGAACAGAATGGAGGTGCTTTTACTACGTAAATATTTTTCTACCATATGATCCAGCAGGCCCACTCCTGGGCCTATAACCTAAGAAGACAGAATTGGAAAGACACAGGGAGGCGAATGTGCATTGCCGCAGCATTACAATTGCCAAGTCATGGAAGCAAGCAAAAAGTCCATCAACATATGAGTGGACAAAGAAAACTGGTACATGTACAGACGGAGTATTGGCCAAGGATAAAAAGGACACGATGTCATTTGCAGCACTGTAGATGAGTCTACAGGCAATCACACAACTTGTAGTAAGTCACAAAGAGAAAGACACATATCGTATGATATCACTTTTAGGTATTACCTATAAATGGATACCAGTGAAGATATTTCCACAGAGAAGGGCAACCACTGATTCATTCAACAAACTTATGGTTCACCAATGGAAATTTGTGAGGATTGGATACATTAGGATATTGGGGTTAACAGACATATACAAACACAGGTGAAATATATCATCACCAAAGACCTACGGAATACCAAGGGAAGACTACTCAACATCCTGTCATAACGTACATGGGAAAAGGATTCCAGGAAGAATAGACATATGTTTATGTGTCAAAGAACCACATCTTGCACACCTAGAACAAGCCAAACATTGTAGTCAAACTTGCTGTGATAAAAATAAAAATTAAATTAAATTAACGAACAAGAAGTAGTGAGACATATACTTAAGGGGCTTTTCCCTGGCACACGCCATTCTAAATTACAACCTAGAACACAACTTCCATTGAGGCTCTGTTGCCCTAGTAACCAGATTTGGTAAAGTAGAACAGCTGCCACCTTGTGGGTGTTTCACACGACAGCAGCTTTAATCCCAGCGTTAATGGTCAGTTGATATTCAAAATAATTGCAGGCCTGTAAATCACACCTGCACTGAAACAAATCCTGGGGTTGTATATCGACCAAAAAAATTCAAAGGCATCCATATTTCAAACCGACAGTTTCAAGAGGCATAATTTATGCACATTTGTCTTCTGTTTCGTTTTCTTTCTTTCGTTTTTCTTAAATCAACGGGAATGGAAAAAGGCTGAACATCAGGAATCAATAAAGCCATGCAAATCCAGTGTACACAAACGTTCACCTGACTGCCGTCAGAATGATCATCAGCAAAAAAAGTCTACAAAAAATAAATGCTGAAGGGGTTTTAGAGAAATGCATACCCTTTAGCTGCTGGTGGGTTGCAACCTGGTAAGAGCCAGTAGTGAGAACAGAATGGAGGTGCGTTTAAGGGTAAAAATGGAGCTACCATGTGATCTGGTAGGCCCACTCATGGGCCTATCACCTGAGTAGACCAGAATCAAAAACACACAGGCTGGCAATCCTGCACTGCAGCAAGGTGTACCATAGCCAAACCTGGAAGAAACCAAAATGTGCATCAACAGAAAAATGCACCAAGAAGAAGTCGTCCATGTACACAATGGAATATTAGCCATGAAAAAGCATGGAACAGTGCCGTTGGCGCCACCATAGAAGGACCTAGCGACAATCACCACACTGGAAGTAAGAAAGAAACCGAAAGACAGACATCCTATGACATCACTTATAGGTGTTACCTAAGAATGGATACCCATGAAATAATTTCCAAGAGAAGGACACACATAGATTCAGAAAACCAAATTATGTTTAACCAAATGGAAAGGTGTAAGGAATGTATGAATTAGGATATGGGGGTTAACGGACATATACTAATACATAGGAAATATATAATCACAAAATACCTAAGGAATACGAAGAGAGGTCTACTCAGCACTCTATAATAACATACACGGGAATGGATCCAAAGAGGAATATAGACAGATACATTGATAGGATGAACCAGAAACTGTACACCTAGGAGAATCTACATTTTGATCAAATTTCCTCTGATAATTAAATTTAAAAAGCAAACAACAATTTAGGAGATATAAGCTCTTGGGTGTTTGAACTGGCACATTGCACTCTAATTCGCAGCTTACTACCACGATTGCCACGAAAGCTCTGTGGCCCAAAATCCCAGAGTTGGAAATGTAGAAATGCTGCCGCCTTGTGGCCGTTTCCCAGAAGAGCGGCTTTGAACCCACAGCTAATGGTCACTTAACATTCACAAGGATTCAGGGCTGTAAAGGACACCTGCCCTAAAAAATTGTGCGGAGGTAGGGAATGGCCAAAAAAATTCAAAAGTGTTAAATTTTTCAAGGAGATTGGATGGAGGGGTAAGTTTTACTCACTCATTTTCAAAAAAGAGGAAAATGGATAAAAGCTCAACATCAGTAATTATTAGACTCATGCAAATCTAACCTCCAAAATGATTCCAACTCACACATGTCAACTACCATCAGCTGCAAGTCTACAAACATTAAATGCTGAAGGTGTTTTAGAGAACTGTGTACCCTCTAGCTGCTGGTGAGATGTAAAGTGGTGACAGCCAATAATAAGAATAGAAAGGAGCTGCGTTTAAAAGTAAAAATTGAGCCACCATTCCGTTCAGCAGGCCCACCGCTGAGACTCTCACCTGACAAGTCCAGAGTCGAGAAGGCACAGGCTTCAACAGCTGCACTGCAGGAATTTTCACAATAGCCAAGACACGGAAGCAACCAAAATGTCCATCACCATATCAGTTGAAAAAGAAGAAGTGGTCCATGTACACAATGGAATATTAGCCATGGAAAACAATGAAACACTGCTCTTTCAGGCACCATAGTTGAGCCTAGAGATAATCACAGAACATGAGGTAAGTCGGAAAGCAAAAGACATATCCTATGATATCACTTACAGGCATTATCTAACAACTGACACAAATGAACATATTTGCACAGAGAAAGACACTCACACACTTAGAAAACAAACTAGGCTTATCTAAAAGGAAAGGTGGGGGGAATGGAAAAATTAAGATTAGGGTTACCATACGTGTACAAATACCTATTAAATACACATAACAAAAAGACCGACCATATAGCAAGGGAGGTCTATGGAACACTCTGCAATAATTGACATGGGAAGGGGATCTGTGCATGAATATATATATATATATATATATATATATATATATATATATATATATATATATATATATATATATATATATATATATATATATGTTAGGCACAAATGAACCAGATTGTGTACACCTAGGACAAACAATATTCTAATCATTGCCCCTATTAAAAAAACTAAAACAACAAACAAGAAATAATGTAACATAAACTTATGGGGCTTTCTCCTGGCACATTCCATTTTAATTTACAACCTAGGAACAGGGATTCCAGAACGGCTCTGCTGCCCTAGTAACGAGATTTGTGAATGGAGAAATGCTGCCGCCTAGTGGCTGCTTACCACAACAGCAGCTTTAAACCCAGTGCTAATGGTCACTAAATATTCACACTCATTACAGGCCTGTGAATGACACCTGCCCTCAAAAACAATCCTGGGAGCGAATATTGACCAAAACATTCAATTTTGAGGGCAACCTTTCAAGAAGACAATTTCAAGAGGTTAATTGTATTCTACGTTTTTTTCATTTGTTCATTAACAGAAATTTTAAAAGGTGTGGAAAAATGAACCTTAGAAAGAATTAAGGACATGCAAATCCAAATTACAAAAATCCTATCAGCTCACAACAGTCAGAATGACCATCAGCAAAAATTCTGCAAACAGTAAATGCTGAAGGGGTTGTGGAAAAATGCCTAGGCTTGGTTCAACGTGGGACATGCTAAGAGCCAGTAAGGAAAACACAAAGGAGGTGCATTGAAAAGGTAAGTACTGAGCTACCATTCAATCAAGCATGCCCACTGCTGGCCCTATCGCCTGAGAGGATGAGAATCAAAAAGACACAGGCTGGACTTCACTGGTGGCGCAGTGGTTGAGAGTCCGCCGCCGAAGCAGGGGACACGGGTTTATGCCCCGGTTCGGGAAAATCACACATGCCGTGGAGCGGCTGGTCCCGTGAGCTATGGCTGCTGGGCCTGTGCGTCCAGAGCCTGTGCTCTGCAATCGGAGTGGCCATGGCAGTGAGTGGCCTACGTACTGCAAAACAAGAAAAAAACAGCCTGGCAATCCTGCCCTCCAGCAATATTTATCATAGCCAAAACTTGGAAGCTACGAAAATGTCCATCAACAGAGGAATGCACAAAGAAGAAGTGGTCCATGTACACAATGGAATATGACTCCAATAAAAAAATATAAACTCAATCTAGAAAACAAACAAAAGTAAAAAAAAAAAACACATCACCTTTGGGGGTTTATCCAGGCACATTCCACTCTAATTTATAACCGAGAAATACCACTGCAAGGTAGTCTGTTTCCCTAGTTAAAAGCTTGTGAAAAGCAGAAATGCTGCCACCCTCTGGCCGTGACCTGCAACAGCAGCTTTAAAAACTGTGCTAAGGGTCACTTCATATGCACCAGTACTGGAGGGCTGTAAATGAAACCTGCCCTCAGAATGTCATTAGGGAGGTAATGGCCAAAATATTTCTAAATGTCACACATACTTCACGAAAACAATTGGAAGAGGTAAGCTCTACTCACAGTTTGAATAAAAAAAGGACATGCCAGAAAGCTCAATTTCAATGGATTATGAGACGAATGCAAATCCAACCACAAACATATAGCAGCTCACACTTGTCAGAATAAACTTCAGCAAAAAAAAAACTACAAACAATAAATGCTGAAGGTGTTGTGCAGAAGTGCATACCCTCAACTTTAAGTGGGATGTGACCTGGTAAGAGCCACTAACGAGAACAGAATGGAGGTGCTTTTACTACGTAAATATTTTTCTACCATATGATCCAGCAGGCCCACTCCTGGGCCTATAACCTAAGAAGACAGAATTGGAAAGACACAGGGAGGCGAATGTGCATTGCCGCAGCATTACAATTGCCAAGTCATGGAAGCAACCAAAAAGTCCATCAACATATGAGTGGACAAAGAAAACTGGTACATGTACAGACGGAGTATTGGACAAGGAAAAAAAGGACACGATGTCATTTGCAGCACTGTAGATGAGTCTAGAGGCAATCACACAACGTGTAGTATGTCAGAAAGAGAAAGACACATATCGTATGATATCACTTTTAGGTATTACCTATAAATGGATACCAGTGAAGATATTTCCACAGAGAAGGGCAACCACTGATTCATTCAACAAACTTATGGTTCACCAATGGAAATCTGTGAGGATTGGATACATTAGGATATTGGGGTTAACAGACATATACAAACACAGGTGAAATATATCATCACCAAAGACCTACGGAATACCAAGAGAAGACTACTCAACATCCTGTCATAACGTACATGGGAAAAGGATTCCAGGAAGAATAGACATATGTTTATGTGTAAAAGAACCACATCTTGCACACCTAGAACAAGCCAAACTTTGTAATCAAACTTGCTGTGATAAAAATAAAAATTAAATTAAATAAACGAACAAGAAGTAGTGAGACATATACTTAAGGGGCTTTTCCCTGGCACACGCCATTCTAAATTACAACCTAGAACACAACTTCCATTGAGGCTCTGTTGCCCTAGTAACCAGATTTGGTAAAGTAGAACAGCTGCCACCTTGTGGGCGTTTCACACGACAGCAGCTTTAATCCCAGCGTTAATGGTCAGTTGATATTCAAAATAATTGCAGGCCTGTAAATCACACCTGCACTGAAAACAAATCCTGGGGTCGTATATCGACCAAAAAAATTCAAAGGCATCCATATTTCAAACCGACAGTTTCAAGAGGCATAATTTATGCACATTTGTCTTCTGTTTCTTTTTCTTTCTTTCTTTTTTCTTTTTTTTCAGCTTTCAAACTACTATTTATTTAATCATGTGTTCATTCTACAGATAATTTTTAAAGTGTCTACTATGTACTAATTGCAAGTTAGGTCCCAGGATTACAGCAGTGAGTTAAACAGATAAAATCCCCGGACCTTATGGAACTTAAAGCCTAGTGGGTGACTCGGTCAATAATCCACTTCATAGATAACTACGTAGTTATAATACAGGGTACAGTGAGAGGGCTAACAAAGGGCTCTAATTTAGGCTGGAGTTCAGAGAGGTTCCCCATGAAGAAATGATAGTTTACTTCTCAGGTACTTAATAAACAAAAGTGGTAAAATTAAATGGAAGTGTTTAAATGAACAGAGTTAGGTACCACTTTTAATTACATACATACATATACACACACATAAAATAGATCCCAACTTTCTAAATAAATTATAAGTAAATTGAACGCAAAATTTGTTAATAATGATAAAGTAGTACATATTCCAGAAATAAAGTCATGATGAGTAGCAAAAAAATCTAGGTACTGTTAATGTTATCACATTAATACATGTTTTAATGGTGATTTCAATGGCTATAGAAAAGGCATCTATGAAAAAAAACTGCTTAGTAAATTAGTAAAATAAGGAAATTCCTTAACCTAACGAGAGAAGGATTTTTTAAAGATCCTTTAGCAAATATATTTAATGATAAAACTTTAAAGTTAAAGTTTGGAGACCACAACTATTGCACATTGTTCTATAAGTCCTAGTCAATAGAATAAGAAAAGAATAAGCAGTGTAAGAATTAGAGAATGTGTCAGATAGACTGCACATCAGTCAATCTGTTGTGGTTTGGAAATTTAAAATGTTAACCACATTGCCCACTTCTGAAAGGAAGAGAAAGTTTGTCATTATTTGCAAATGATATGATAATCTTATCAAAATCAAGGCAAGGAATGGAAAAACTATGAATAAGATAATTCAGCAGAAATTTCCGGTAAGATAAAAAGTCAGCATAACAACTCAAAAGTATTTCTTTTACCAATTTTTTTTATACCAAGTCAATCTCAAGAGCAGCAAATATAATAAATACTTTTTTTTTTTTTGCGGTACACGGGCCTCTCACTGTTGTGGCCTCTCCCTCCGCGGAGCACAGGCTCCTGATGCGCAGGCACAGTGGCCATGGCTCATGGGCCCAGACGCTCCACGGCATGTGGGATCTTCCTGGACCGGGGCATGAACCCGCGTCCCCTGCATCAGCAGGCGGACTCTCAACCACGGCGCCACCAGGGAAGCCCACAAATATTATAACATGTCAAGAAATTAATTTTTTCAATGTTAGATTTTTATAGAGAAATTCTGAAATTTTGTGAAGGGCATAATAAGAAAATCTGAATAAATAAAGATTATTTTCAAGGAAGAAAGGGCACATTTTAATAAAAATATCTCCTTACGTTAAGCTACATATTTAATAAGTTCCAATAAAATTACAAAATGAATTCTTCAGCAAATTTGATAATCTGAATCCAAAGTTCATGTAAGTCAAAATACATGAATAGCTAAGGCAATTTTTTTTTATCTCCCTGAAGGACCTTCTCTCTTATTTCTTTTTTTTTATTTTTTTTTTATTTTTTTATTTTTTATTTTTATTTTTTTTAATTTTTTGCTTTATAACAAATTTAATCAGTTATACATATACATGTTTCCATATCCCCTCCCTTTTGCGTCTCCCTCCCACTCTTTCTTTTTTCTTAAAACAACGGGAATGGAAAAAGGCTGAACATCAGGAATCAATAAAGCCATGCAAATCCAGTGTACACAAACGTTCACCTGACAGCCGTCAGAATGATCATCAGCAAAAAAAGTCTACAAAAAATAAATGCTGAAGGGGTTTTAGAGAACTGCGTACCCTTTAGCTGCTGGTGGGTTGCAACCTGGTAAGAGCCAGTCGTGAGAACAGAATGGAGGTGCGTTTAAGGGTAAAAATGGAGCTACCATGTGATCTGGTAGGCCCACTCATGGGCCTATCACCTGAGTAGACCAGAATCAAAAACACACAGGCTGGCAATCCTGCACTGCAGCAAGGTGTACCATAGCCAAACCTGGAAGAAACCAAAATGTGCATCAACAGAAAAATGCACCAAGAAGAAGTCGTCCATGTACACAATGGAATCTTAGCCATGAAAAAGCATGGAACAGTGCCGTTGGCACCACCATAGAAGGACCTAGCGATAATCACCACACTGGAAGTAAGAAAGAAACCGTAAGACAGACATCCTATGACATCACTTATAGGTGTTACCTAAGAATTGATACCCATGAAATAATTTCCAAGAGAAGGACACGCATAGATTCAGAAAACCAAATTATGTTTAACCAAATGGAAAGGTGTAAGGAATGTATGAATTAGGATATGGGGGTTAACAGACATATACTAATACATAGGAAATATATAATCACAAAATACCTAAGGAATACAAAGAGAGGTCTACTCAACACTCTATAATAACATACACGGGAATGGATCCAAAGAGGAATATAGACAGATACATTGATAGGATGAACCAGAAACTGTACACCTCGGAGAATCTACATTTTGATCAAATTTCCTCTGATAATTAAATTTAAAAAGCAAACAACAATTTAGGAGATATAAGCTCTTGGGGGTTTGTGCTGGCACATTGCACTCTAATTCGCAGCTTACTACCA
Organism: Mesoplodon mirus; assembly: GCF_964341445.2. NCBI lineage: Eukaryota > Metazoa > Chordata > Mammalia > Artiodactyla > Ziphiidae > Mesoplodon > Mesoplodon mirus. The sequence continues at coordinate 145,980,277 of NC_138981.1, forward strand.
CGATTGCCACGAAAGCTCTGTGGCCCCAAATCCCAGAGTTGGAAATGTAGAAATGCTGCCGCCTTGTGGCCGTTTCCCACAAGAGCGGCTTTGAACCCACAGCTAATGGTCACTTAACATTCACAAGGATTCAGGGCTGTAAAGGACACCTGCCCTAAAAAATTGTGCGGAGGTAGGGAATGGCCAAAAAAATTCAAAAGTGTTAAATTTTTCAAGGAGATTGGATGGAGGGGTAAGTTTTACTCACTCATTTTCAAAAAAGAGGAAAATGGATAAAAGCTCAACATCAGTAATTATTAGACTCATGCAAATCTAACCTCCAAAATGATTCCAACTCACACATGTCAACTACCATCAGCTGCAAGTCTACAAACATTAAATGCTGAAGGTGTTTTAGAGAACTGTGTACCCTCTAGCTGCTGGTGAGATGTAAAGTGGTGACAGCCAATAATAAGAATAGAAAGGAGCTGCGTTTAAAAGTAAAAATTGAGCCACCATTCCGTTCAGCAGGCCCACCGCTGAGACTCTCACCTGACAAGTCCAGAGTCGAGAAGGCACAGGCTTCAACAGCTGCACTGCAGGAATTTTCACAATAGCCAAGACACGGAAGCAACCAAAATGTCCATCACCATATCAGTTGAAAAAGAAGAAGTGGTCCATGTACACAATGGAATATTAGCCATGGAAAACAATGAAACACTGCTCTTTCAGGCACCATAGTTGAGCCTAGAGATAATCACAGAACATGAGGTAATTCGGAAAGCAAAAGACATATCCTATGATATCACTTACAGGCATTATCTAACAACTGACACAAATGAACATATTTGCACAGAGAAAGACACTCACACACTTAGAAAACAAACTAGGCTTATCTAAAAGGAAAGGTGGGGGGAATGGAAAAATTAAGATTAGGGTTACCATACGTGTACAAATACCTATTAAATACACATAACAAAAAGACCGACCATATAGCAAGGGAGGTCTATGGAACACTCTGCAATAATTGACATGGGAAGGGGATCTGTGCATGAATATATATATATATATATATATATATATATATATATATATATATATGTTAGGCACAAATGAACCAGATTGTGTACACCTAGGACAAACAATATTCTAATCATTGCCCCTATTAAAAAAACTAAAACAACAAACAAGAAATAATGTAACATAAACTTATGGGGCTTTCTCCTGGCACATTCCATTTTAATTTACAACCTAGGAACAGGGATTCCAGAAGGGCTCTGCTGCCCTAGTAACGAGATTTGTGAATGGAGAAATGCTGCCGCCTAGTGGCTGCTTACCACAACAGCAGCTTTAAACCCAGTGCTAATGGTCACTAAATATTCACACTCATTACAGGCCTGTGAATGACACCTGCCCTCAAAAACAATCCTGGGAGCGAATATTGACCAAAAAATTCAATTTTGAGGGCAACCTTTCAAGAAGACAATTTCAAGAGGTTAATTGTATTCTACGTTTTTTTCATTTGTTCATTAACAGAAATTTTAAAAGGTGTGGAAAAATGAACCTTAGAAAGAATTAAGGACATGCAAATCCAAATTACAAAAATCCTATCAGCTCACAACAGTCAGAATGACCATCAGCAAAAATTCTGCAAACAATAAATGCTGAAGGGGTTGTGGAAAAATGCCTAGGCTTGGTTCAACGTGGGACATGCTAAGAGCCAGTAAGGAAAACACAAAGGAGGTGCATTGAAAAGGTAAGTACTGAGCTACCATTCAATCAAGCATGCCCACTGCTGGCCCTATCGCCTGAGAGGATTAGAATCAAAAAGACACAGCCTGGACTTCACTGGTGGCGCAGTGGTTGAGAGTCCGCCGCCGAAGCAGGGGACACGGGTTTATGCCCAGGTTCGGGAAAATCACACATGCCGTGGAGCGGCTGGTCCCGTGAGCTATGGCTGCTGGGCCTGTGCGTCCAGAGCCTGTGCTCTGCAATCGGAGTGGCCATGGCAGTGAGTGGCCTACGTACTGCAAAACAAGAAAAAAACAGCCTGGCAATCCTGCCCTCCAGCAATATTTATCATAGCCAAAACTTGGAAGCTACGAAAATGTCCATCAACAGAGGAATGCACAAAGAAGAAGTGGTCCATGTACACAATGGAATATGACTCCAATAAAAAAATATAAACTCAATCTAGAAAACAAACAAAAGTAAAAAAAAAAAAACACATCACCTTTGGGGGTTTATCCAGGCACATTCCACTCTAATTTATAACCGAGAAATACCACTGCAAGGTAGTCTGTTTCCCTAGTTAAAAGCTTGTGAAAAGCAGAAATGCTGCCACCCTCTGGCAGTGACCTGCAACAGCAGCTTTAAAAACTGTGCTAAGGGTCACTTCATATGCACCAGTACTGGAGGGCTGTAAATGAAACCTGCCCTCAGAATGTCATTAGGGAGGTAATGGCCAAAATATTTCTAAATGTCACACATACTTCACGAAAACAATTGGAAGAGGTAAGCTCTACTCACAGTTTGAATAAAAAAAGGACATGCCAGAAAGCTCAATTTCAATGGATTATGAGACGAATGCAAATCCAACCACAAACATATAGCAGCTCACACTTGTCAGAATAAACTTCAGCAAAAAAAAAACTACAAACAATAAATGCTGAAGGTGTTGTGCAGAAGTGCATACCCTCAACTTTAAGTGGGATGTGACCTGGTAAGAGCCACTAACGAGAACAGAATGGAGGTGCTTTTACTACATAAATATTTTTCTACCATATGATCCAGCAGGCCCACTCCTGGGCCTATAACCTAAGAAGACAGAATTGGAAAGACACAGTGAGGCGAATGTGCATTGCCGCAGCATTACAATTGCCAAGTCATGGAAGCAACCAAAAAGTCCATCAACATATGAGTGGACAAAGAAAACTGGTACATGTACAGACGGAGTATTGGACAAGGAAAAAAAGGACACGATGTCATTTGCAGCACTGTAGATGAGTCTAGAGGCAATCACACAACGTGTAGTATGTCAGAAAGAGAAAGACACATATCGTATGATATCACTTTTAGGTATTACCTATAAATGGATACCAGTGAAGATATTTCCACAGAGAAGGGCAACCACTGATTCATTCAACAAACTTATGGTTCACCAATGGAAATTTGTGAGGATTGGATACATTAGGATATTGGGGTTAACAGACATATACAAACACAGGTGAAATATATCATCACCAAAGACCTACGGAATACCAAGAGAAGACTACTCAACATCCTGTCATAACGTACATGGGAAAAGGATTCCAGGAAGAATAGACATATGTTTATGTGTAAAAGAACCACATCTTGCACACCTAGAACAAGCCAAACTTTGTAATCAAACTTGCTGTGATAAAAATAAAAATTAAATTAAATAAACGAACAAGAAGTAGTGAGACATATACTTAATGGGCTTTTCCCTGGCACACGCCATTCTAAATTACAACCTAGAACACAACTTCCATTGAGGCTCTGTTGCCCTAGTAACCAGATTTGGTAAAGTAGAACAGCTGCCACCTTGTGGGCGTTTCACACGACAGCAGCTTTAATCCCAGCGTTAATGGTCAGTTGATATTCAAAATAATTGCAGGCCTGTAAATCACACCTGCACTGAAAACAAATCCTGGGGTCGTATATCGACCAAAAAAATTCAAAGGCATCCATATTTCAAACCGACAGTTTCAAGAGGCATAATTTATGCACATTTGTCTTCTGTTTCTTTTTCTTTCTTTCTTTTTTCTTTTTTTTCAGCTTTCAAACTACTATTTATTTAATCATGTGTTCATTCTACAGATAATTTTTAAAGTGTCTACTATGTACTAATTGCAAGTTAGGTCCCAGGATTACAGCAGTGAGTTAAACAGATAAAATCCCCGGACCTTATGGAACTTAAAGCCTAGTGGGTGACTCGGTCAATAATCCACTTCATAGATAACTACGTAGTTATAATACAGGGTACAGTGAGAGGGCTAACAAAGGGCTCTAATTTAGGCTGGAGTTCAGAGAGGTTCCCCATGAAGAAATGATAGTTTACTTCTCAGGTACTTAATAAACAAAAGTGGTAAAATTAAATGGAAGTGTTTAAATGAACAGAGTTAGGTACCACTTTTAATTACATACATACATATACACACACATAAAATAGATCCCAACTTTCTAAATAAATTATAAGTAAATTGAACGCAAAATTTGTTAATAATGATAAAGTAGTACATATTCCAGAAATAAAGTCATGATGAGTAGCAAAAAAATCTAGGTACTGTTAATGTTATCACATTAATACATGTTTCAATGGTGATTTCAATGGCTATAGAAAAGGCATCTATGAAAAAAAACTGCTTAGTAAATTAGTAAAATAAGGAAATTCCTTAACCTAACGAGAGAAGGATTTTTTAAAGATCCTTTAGCAAATATATTTAATGATAAAACTTTAAAGTTAAAGTTTGGAGACCACAACTATTGCACATTGTTCTATAAGTCCTAGTCAATAGAATAAGAAAAGAATAAGCAGTGTAAGAATTAGAGAATGTGTCAGATAGACTGCACATCAGTCAATCTGTTGTGGTTTGGAAATTTAAAATGTTAACCACATTGCCCACTTCTGAAAGGAAGAGAAAGTTTGTCATTATTTGCAAATGATATGATAATCTTATCAAAATCAAGGCAAGGAATGGAAAAACTATGAATAAGATAATTCAGCAGAAATTTCCGGTAAGATAAAAAGTCAGCATAACAACTCAAAAGTATTTCTTTTACCAATTTTTGTTATACCAAGTCAATCTCAAGAGCAGCAAATATAATAAATACTTTTTTTTTTTTGCGGTACACGGGCCTCTCACTGTTGTGGCCTCTCCCTCCGCGGAGCACAGGCTCCTGATGCGCAGGCACAGTGGCCATGGCTCATGGGCCCAGACACTCCACGGCATGTGGGATCTTCCTGGACCGGGGCATGAACCCGCGTCCCCTGCATCAGCAGGCGGACTCTCAACCACGGCGCCACCAGGGAAGCCCACAAATATTATAACATGTCAAGAAATTAATTTTTTCAATGTTAGATTTTTATAGAGAAATTCTGAAATTTTGTGAAGGGCATAATAAGAAAATCTGAATAAATAAAGATTATTTTCAAGGAAGAAAGGGCACATTTTAATAAAAATATCTCCTTACGTTAAGCTACATATTTAATAAGTTCCAATAAAATTACAAAATGAATTCTTCAGCAAATTTGATAATCTGAATCCAAAGTTCATGTAAGTCAAAATACATGAATAGCTAAGGCAATTTTTTTTTTATCTCCCTGAAGGACCTTCTCTCTTATTTCTTTTTCTTTATTTTTTTTTTATTTTTTTATTTTTTATTTTTATTTTTTTTAATTTTTTGCTTTATAACAAATTTAATCAGTTATACATATACATGTTTCCATATCCCCTCCCTTTTGCGTCTCCCTCCCACTCTTTCTTTTTTCTTAAAACAACGGGAATGGAAAAAGGCTGAACATCAGGAATCAATAAAGCCATGCAAATCCAGTGTACACAAACGTTCACCTGACAGCCGTCAGAATGATCATCAGCAAAAAAAGTCTACAAAAAATAAATGCTGAAGGGGTTTTAGAGAACTGCGTACCCTTTAGCTGCTGGTGGGTTGCAACCTGGTAAGAGCCAGTCGTGAGAACAGAATGGAGGTGCGTTTAAGGGTAAAAATGGAGCTACCATGTGATCTGGTAGGCCCACTCATGGGCCTATCACCTGAGTAGACCAGAATCAAAAACACACAGGCTGGCAATCCTGCACTGCAGCAAGGTGTACCATAGCCAAACCTGGAAGAAACCAAAATGTGCATCAACAGAAAAATGCACCAAGAAGAAGTCGTCCATGTACACAATGGAATCTTAGCCATGAAAAAGCATGGAACAGTGCCGTTGGCACCACCATAGAAGGACCTAGCGATAATCACCACACTGGAAGTAAGAAAGAAACCGTAAGACAGACATCCTATGACATCACTTATAGGTGTTACCTAAGAATTGATACCCATGAAATAATTTCCAAGAGAAGGACACGCATAGATTCAGAAAACCAAATTATGTTTAACCAAATGGAAAGGTGTAAGGAATGTATGAATTAGGATATGGGGGTTAACAGACATATACTAATACATAGGAAATATATAATCACAAAATACCTAAGGAATACAAAGAGAGGTCTACTCAACACTCTATAATAACATACACGGGAATGGATCCAAAGAGGAATATAGACAGATACATTGATAGGATGAACCAGAAACTGTACACCTCGGAGAATCTACATTTTGATCAAATTTCCTCTGATAATTAAATTTAAAAAGCAAACAACAATTTAGGAGATATAAGCTCTTGGGGGTTTGCACTGGCACATTGCACTCTAATTCGCAGCTTACTACCACGATTGCCACGAAAGCTCTGTGGCCCCAAATCCCAGAGTTGGAAATGTAGAAATGCTGCCGCCTTGTGGCCGTTTCCCACAAGAGCGGCTTTGAACCCACAGCTAATGGTCACTTAACATTCACAAGGATTCAGGGCTGTAAAGGACACCTGCCCTAAAAAATTGTGCGGAGGTAGGGAATGGCCAAAAAAATTCAAAAGTGTTAAATTTTTCAAGGAGATTGGATGGAGGGGTAAGTTTTACTCACTCATTTTCAAAAAAGAGGAAAATGGATAAAAGCTCAACATCAGTAATTATTAGACTCATGCAAATCTAACCTCCAAAATGATTCCAACTCACACATGTCAACTACCATCAGCTGCAAGTCTACAAACATTAAATGCTGAAGGTGTTTTAGAGAACTGTGTACCCTCTAGCTGCTGGTGAGATGTAAAGTGGTGACAGCCAATAATAAGAATAGAAAGGAGCTGCGTTTAAAAGTAAAAATTGAGCCACCATTCCGTTCAGCAGGCCCACCGCTGAGACTCTCACCTGACAAGTCCAGAGTCGAGAAGGCACAGGCTTCAACAGCTGCACTGCAGGAATTTTCACAATAGCCAAGACACGGAAGCAACCAAAATGTCCATCACCATATCAGTTGAAAAAGAAGAAGTGGTCCATGTACACAATGGAATATTAGCCATGGAAAACAATGAAACACTGCTCTTTCAGGCACCATAGTTGAGCCTAGAGATAATCACAGAACATGAGGTAATTCGGAAAGCAAAAGACATATCCTATGATATCACTTACAGGCATTATCTAACAACTGACACAAATGAACATATTTGCACAGAGAAAGACACTCACACACTTAGAAAACAAACTAGGCTTATCTAAAAGGAAAGGTGGGGGGAATGGAAAAATTAAGATTAGGGTTACCATACGTGTACAAATACCTATTAAATACACATAACAAAAAGACCGACCATATAGCAAGGGAGGTCTATGGAACACTCTGCAATAATTGACATGGGAAGGGGATCTGTGCATGAATATATATATATATATATATATATATATATATATATATATATATATATATATATATATATATATATATGTTAGGCACAAATGAACCAGATTGTGTACACCTAGGACAAACAATATTCTAATCATTGCCCCTATTAAAAAAACTAAAACAACAAACAAGAAATAATGTAACATAAACTTATGGGGCTTTCTCCTGGCACATTCCATTTTAATTTACAACCTAGGAACAGGGATTCCAGAACGGCTCTGCTGCCCTAGTAACGAGATTTGTGAATGGAGAAATGCTGCCGCCTAGTGGCTGCTTACCACAACAGCAGCTTTAAACCCAGTGCTAATGGTCACTAAATATTCACACTCATTACAGGCCTGTGAATGACACCTGCCCTCAAAAACAATCCTGGGAGCGAATATTGACCAAAACATTCAATTTTGAGGGCAACCTTTCAAGAAGACAATTTCAAGAGGTTAATTGTATTCTACGTTTTTTTCATTTGTTCATTAACAGAAATTTTAAAAGGTGTGGAAAAATGAACCTTAGAAAGAATTAAGGACATGCAAATCCAAATTACAAAAATCCTATCAGCTCACAACAGTCAGAATGACCATCAGCAAAAATTCTGCAAACAATAAATGCTGAAGGGGTTGTGGAAAAATGCCTAGGCTTGGTTCAACGTGGGACATGCTAAGAGCCAGTAAGGAAAACACAAAGGAGGTGCATTGAAAAGGTAAGTACTGAGCTACCATTCAATCAAGCATGCCCACTGCTGGCCCTATCGCCTGAGAGGATTAGAATCAAAAAGACACAGGCTGGACTTCACTGGTGGCGCAGTGGTTGAGAGTCCGCCGCCGAAGCAGGGGACACGGGTTTATGCCCAGGTTCGGGAAAATCACACATGCCGTGGAGCGGCTGGTCCCGTGAGCTATGGCTGCTGGGCCTGTGCGTCCAGAGCCTGTGCTCTGCAATCGGAGTGGCCATGGCAGTGAGTGGCCTACGTACTGCAAAACAAGAAAAAAACAGCCTGGCAATCCTGCCCTCCAGCAATATTTATCATAGCCAAAACTTGGAAGCTACGAAAATGTCCATCAACAGAGGAATGCACAAAGAAGAAGTGGTCCATGTACACAATGGAATATGACTCCAATAAAAAAATATAAACTCAATCTAGAAAACAAACAAAAGTAAAAAAAAAAAACACATCACCTTTGGGGGTTTATCCAGGCACATTCCACTCTAATTTATAACCGAGAAATACCACTGCAAGGTAGTCTGTTTCCCTAGTTAAAAGCTTGTGAAAAGCAGAAATGCTGCCACCCTCTGGCAGTGACCTGCAACAGCAGCTTTAAAAACTGTGCTAAGGGTCACTTCATATGCACCAGTACTGGAGGGCTGTAAATGAAACCTGCCCTCAGAATGTCATTAGGGAGGTAATGGCCAAAATATTTCTAAATGTCACACATACTTCACGAAAACAATTGGAAGAGGTAAGCTCTACTCACAGTTTGAATAAAAAAAGGACATGCCAGAAAGCTCAATTTCAATGGATTATGAGACGAATGCAAATCCAACCACAAACATATAGCAGCTCACACTTGTCAGAATAAACTTCAGCAAAAAAAAAAACTACAAACAATAAATGCTGAAGGTGTTGTGCAGAAGTGCATACCCTCAACTTTAAGTGGGATGTGACCTGGTAAGAGCCACTAACGAGAACAGAATGGAGGTGCTTTTACTACATAAATATTTTTCTACCATATGATCCAGCAGGCCCACTCCTGGGCCTATAACCTAAGAAGACAGAATTGGAAAGACACAGTGAGGCGAATGTGCATTGCCGCAGCATTACAATTGCCAAGTCATGGAAGCAACCAAAAAGTCCATCAACATATGAGTGGACAAAGAAAACTGGTACATGTACAGACGGAGTATTGGACAAGGAAAAAAAGGACACGATGTCATTTGCAGCACTGTAGATGAGTCTAGAGGCAATCACACAACGTGTAGTATGTCAGAAAGAGAAAGACACATATCGTATGATATCACTTTTAGGTATTACCTATAAATGGATACCAGTGAAGATATTTCCACAGAGAAGGGCAACCACTGATTCATTCAACAAACTTATGGTTCACCAATGGAAATTTGTGAGGATTGGATACATTAGGATATTGGGGTTAACAGACATATACAAACACAGGTGAAATATATCATCACCAAAGACCTACGGAATACCAAGAGAAGACTACTCAACATCCTGTCATAACGTACATGGGAAAAGGATTCCAGGAAGAATAGACATATGTTTATGTGTAAAAGAACCACATCTTGCACACCTAGAACAAGCCAAACTTTGTAATCAAACTTGCTGTGATAAAAATAAAAATTAAATTAAATAAACGAACAAGAAGTAGTGAGACATATACTTAAGGGGCTTTTCCCTGGCACACGCCATTCTAAATTACAACCTAGAACACAACTTCCATTGAGGCTCTGTTGCCCTAGTAACCAGATTTGGTAAAGTAGAACAGCTGCCACCTTGTGGGCGTTTCACACGACAGCAGCTTTAATCCCAGCGTTAATGGTCAGTTGATATTCAAAATAATTGCAGGCCTGTAAATCACACCTGCACTGAAAACAAATCCTGGGGTCGTATATCGACCAAAAAAATTCAAAGGCATCCATATTTCAAACCGACAGTTTCAAGAGGCATAATTTATGCACATTTGTCTTCTGTTTCTTTTTCTTTCTTTCTTTTTTCTTTTTTTTCAGCTTTCAAACTACTATTTATTTAATCATGTGTTCATTCTACAGATAATTTTTAAAGTGTCTACTATGTACTAATTGCAAGTTAGGTCCCAGGATTACAGCAGTGAGTTAAACAGATAAAATCCCCGGACCTTATGGAACTTAAAGCCTAGTGGGTGACTCGGTCAATAATCCACTTCATAGATAACTACGTAGTTATAATACAGGGTACAGTGAGAGGGCTAACAAAGGGCTCTAATTTAGGCTGGAGTTCAGAGAGGTTCCCCATGAAGAAATGATAGTTTACTTCTCAGGTACTTAATAAACAAAAGTGGTAAAATTAAATGGAAGTGTTTAAATGAACAGAGTTAGGTACCACTTTTAATTACATACATACATATACACACACATAAAATAGATCCCAACTTTCTAAATAAATTATAAGTAAATTGAACGCAAAATTTGTTAATAATGATAAAGTAGTACATATTCCAGAAATAAAGTCATGATGAGTAGCAAAAAAATCTAGGTACTGTTAATGTTATCACATTAATACATGTTTCAATGGTGATTTCAATGGCTATAGAAAAGGCATCTATGAAAAAAAACTGCTTAGTAAATTAGTAAAATAAGGAAATTCCTTAACCTAACGAGAGAAGGATTTTTTAAAGATCCTTTAGCAAATATATTTAATGATAAAACTTTAAAGTTAAAGTTTGGAGACCACAACTATTGCACATTGTTCTATAAGTCCTAGTCAATAGAATAAGAAAAGAATAAGCAGTGTAAGAATTAGAGAATGTGTCAGATAGACTGCACATCAGTCAATCTGTTGTGGTTTGGAAATTTAAAATGTTAACCACATTGCCCACTTCTGAAAGGAAGAGAAAGTTTGTCATTATTTGCAAATGATATGATAATCTTATCAAAATCAAGGCAAGGAATGGAAAAACTATGAATAAGATAATTCAGCAGAAATTTCCGGTAAGATAAAAAGTCAGCATAACAACTCAAAAGTATTTCTTTTACCAATTTTTGTTATACCAAGTCAATCTCAAGAGCAGCAAATATAATAAATACTTTTTTTTTTTTGCGGTACACGGGCCTCTCACTGTTGTGGCCTCTCCCTCCGCGGAGCACAGGCTCCTGATGCGCAGGCACAGTGGCCATGGCTCATGGGCCCAGACACTCCACGGCATGTGGGATCTTCCTGGACCGGGGCATGAACCCGCGTCCCCTGCATCAGCAGGCGGACTCTCAACCACGGCACCACCAGGGAAGCCCACAAATATTATAACATGTCAAGAAATTAATTTTTTCAATGTTAGATTTTTATAGAGAAATTCTGAAATTTTGTGAAGGGCATAATAAGAAAATCTGAATAAATAAAGATTATTTTCAAGGAAGAAAGGGCACATTTTAATAAAAATATCTCCTTACGTTAAGCTACATATTTAATAAGTTCCAATAAAATTACAAAATGAATTCTTCAGCAAATTTGATAATCTGAATCCAAAGTTCATGTAAGTCAAAATACATGAATAGCTAAGGCAATTTTTTTTTATCTCCCTGAAGGACCTTCTCTCTTATTTCTTTTTTTTTATTTTTTTTTATTTTTTTATTTTTTATTTTTATTTTTTTTAATTTTTTGCTTTATAACAAATTTAATCAGTTATACATATACATGTTTCCATATCCCCTCCCTTTTGCGTCTCCCTCCCACTCTTTCTTTTTTCTTAAAACAACGGGAATGGAAAAAGGCTGAACATCAGGAATCAATAAAGCCATGCAAATCCAGTGTACACAAACGTTCACCTGACAGCCGTCAGAATGATCATCAGCAAAAAAGTCTACAAAAAATAAATGCTGAAGGGGTTTTAGAGAACTGCGTACCCTTTAGCTGCTGGTGGGTTGCAACCTGGTAAGAGCCAGTCGTGAGAACAGAATGGAGGTGCGTTTAAGGGTAAAAATGGAGCTACCATGTGATCTGGTAGGCCCACTCATGGGCCTATCACCTGAGTAGACCAGAATCAAAAACACACAGGCTGGCAATCCTGCACTGCAGCAAGGTGTACCATAGCCAAACCTGGAAGAAACCAAAATGTGCATCAACAGAAAAATGCACCAAGAAGAAGTCGTCCATGTACACAATGGAATCTTAGCCATGAAAAAGCATGGAACAGTGCCGTTGGCACCACCATAGAAGGACCTAGCGATAATCACCACACTGGAAGTAAGAAAGAAACCGTAAGACAGACATCCTATGACATCACTTATAGGTGTTACCTAAGAATTGATACCCATGAAATAATTTCCAAGAGAAGGACACGCATAGATTCAGAAAACCAAATTATGTTTAACCAAATGGAAAGGTGTAAGGAATGTATGAATTAGGATATGGGGGTTAACAGACATATACTAATACATAGGAAATATATAATCACAAAATACCTAAGGAATACAAAGAGAGGTCTACTCAACACTCTATAATAACATACACGGGAATGGATCCAAAGAGGAATACAGACAGATACATTGATAGGATGAACCAGAAACTGTACACCTCGGAGAATCTACATTTTGATCAAATTTCCTCTGATAATTAAATTTAAAAAGCAAAGAACAATTTAGGAGATATAAGCTCTTGGGGGTTTGCGCTGGCACATTGCACTCTAATTCGCAGCTTACTACCACGATTGCCACGAAAGCTCTGTGGCCCAAAATCCCAGAGTTGGAAATGTAGAAATGCTGCCGCCTTGTGGCCGTTTCCCACAAGAGCGGCTTTGAACCCACAGCTAATGGTCACTTAACATTCACAAGGATTCAGGGCTGTAAAGGACACCTGCCCTAAAAAATTGTGCGGAGGTAGGGAATGGCCAAAAAAATTCAAAAGTGTTAAATTTTTCAAGGAGATTGGATGGAGGGGTAAGTTTTACTCACTCATTTTCAAAAAAGAGGAAAATGGATAAAAGCTCAACATCAGTAATTATTACACTCATGCAAATCTAACCTCCAAAATGATTCCAACTCACACATGTCAACTACCATCAGCTGCAAGTCTACAAACATTAAATGCTGAAGGTGTTTTAGAGAACTGTGTACCCTCTAGCTGCTGGTGAGATGTAAAGTGGTGACAGCCAATAATAAGAATAGAAAGGAGCTGCGTTTAAAAGTAAAAATTGAGCCACCATTCCGTTCAGCAGGCCCACCGCTGAGACTCTCACCTGACAAGTCCAGAGTCGAGAAGGCACAGGCTTCAACAGCTGCACTGCAGGAATTTTCACAATAGCCAAGACACGGAAGCAACCAAAATGTCCATCACCATGTCAGTTGAAAAAGAAGAAGTGGTCCATGTACACAATGGAATATTAGCCATGGAAAACAATGAAACACTGCTCTTTCAGGCACCATAGTTGAGCCTAGAGATAATCACAGAACATGAGGTAAGTCGGAAAGCAAAAGACATATCCTATGATATCACTTACAGGCATTATCTAACAACTGACACAAATGAACATATTTGCACAGAGAAAGACACTCACACACTTAGAAAACAAACTAGGCTTATCTAAAAGAAAAGGTGGGGGGAATGGAAAAATTAAGATTAGGGTTACCATACGTGTACAAATACCTATTAAATACACATAACAAAAAGACCGACCATATAGCAAGGGAGGTCTATGGAACACTCTGCAATAATTTACATGGGAAGTGGACCTGTGCATGAATATATATATATATATGTTAGGCACAAATGAACCAGATTGTGTACACCTAGGACAAACAATATTCTAATCATTGCCCCTATTAAAAAATCTAAAACAACAAACAAGAAATAATGTAACATAAACTTATGGGGTTTTCTCCTGGCACATTCCATTTTAATTTACAACCTAGGAACAGGGATTCCAGAACGGCTCTGCTGCCCTAGTAACGAGATTTGTGAATGGAGAAATGCTGCCGCCTAGTGGCTGCTTACCACAACAGCAGCTTTAAACCCAGTGCTAATGGTCACTAAATATTCACACTCATTACAGGCCTGTGAATGACACCTGCCCTCAAAAACAATCCTGGGAGCGAATATTGACCAAAACATTCAATTTTGAGGGCAACCTTTCAAGAAGACAATTTCAAGAGGTTAATTGTATTCTACGTTTTTTTCATTTGTTCATTAACAGAAATTTTAAAAGGTGTGGAAAAATGAACCTTAGAAAGAATTAAGGACATGCAAATCCAAATTACAAAAATCCTATCAGCTCACAACAGTCAGAATGACCATCAGCAAAAATTCTGCAAACAATAAATGCTGAAGGGGTTGTGGAAAAATGCCTAGGCTTGGTTCAACGTGGGACATGCTAAGAGCCAGTAAGGAAAACACAAAGGAGGTGCATTGAAAAGGTAAGTACTGAGCTACCATTCAATCAAGCATGCCCACTGCTGGCCCTATCGCCTGAGAGGATTAGAATCAAAAAGACACAGGCTGGACTTCACTGGTGGCGCAGTGGTTGAGAGTCCGCCGCCGAAGCAGGGGACACGGGTTTATGCCCCGGTTCGGGAAAATCACACATGCCGTGGAGCGGCTGGTCCCGTGAGCTATGGCTGCTGGGCCTGTGCGTCCAGAGCCTGTGCTCTGCAATCGGAGTGGCCATGGCAGTGAGTGGCCTACGTACTGCAAAACAAGAAAAAAACAGCCTGGCAATCCTGCCCTCCAGCAATATTTATCATAGCCAAAACTTGGAAGCTACGAAAATGTCCATCAACAGAGGAATGCACAAAGAAGAAGTGGTCCATGTACACAATGGAATATGACTCCAATAAAAAAATATAAACTCAATCTAGAAAACAAACAAAAGTAAAAAAAAAAAACACATCACCTTTGGGGGTTTATCCAGGCACATTCCACTCTAATTTATAACCGAGAAATACCACTGCAAGGTAGTCTGTTTCCCTAGTTAAAAGCTTGTGAAAAGCAGAAATGCTGCCACCCTCTGGCAGTGACCTGCAACAGCAGCTTTAAAAACTGTGCTAAGGGTCACTTCATATGCACCAGTACTGGAGGGCTGTAAATGAAACCTGCCCTCAGAATGTCATTAGGGAGGTAATGGCCAAAATATTTCTAAATGTCACACATACTTCACGAAAACAATTGGAAGAGGTAAGCTCTACTCACAGTTTGAAGAAAAAAAGGACATGCCAGAAAGCTCAATTTCAATGGATTATGAGACGAATGCAAATCCAACCACAAACATATAGCAGCTCACACTTGTCAGAATAAACTTCAGCAAAAAAAAAAACTACAAACAATAAATGCTGAAGGTGTTGTGCAGAAGTGCATACCCTCAACTTTAAGTGGGATGTGACCTGGTAAGAGCCACTAACGAGAACAGAATGGAGGTGCTTTTACTACGTAAATATTTTTCTACCATATGATCCAGCAGGCCCACTCCTGGGCCTATAACCTAAGAAGACAGAATTGGAAAGACACAGGGAGGCGAATGTGCATTGCCGCAGCATTACAATTGCCAAGTCATGGAAGCAAGCAAAAAGTCCATCAACATATGAGTGGACAAAGAAAACTGGTACATGTACAGACGGAGTATTGGACAAGGAAAAAAAGGACACGATGTCATTTGCAGCACTGTAGATGAGTCTAGAGGCAATCACACAACGTGTAGTATGTCAGAAAGAGAAAGACACATATCGTATGATATCACTTTTAGGTATTACCTATAAATGGATACCAGTGAAGATATTTCCACAGAGAAGGGCAACCACTGATTCATTCAACAAACTTATGGTTCACCAATGGAAATTTGTGAGGATTGGATACATTAGGATATTGGGGTTAACAGACATATACAAACACAGGTGAAATATATCATCACCAAAGACCTACGGAATACCAAGAGAAGACTACTCAACATCCTGTCATAACGTACATGGGAAAAGGATTCCAGGAAGAATAGACATATGTTTATGTGTAAAAGAACCACATCTTGCACACCTAGAACAAGCCAAACTTTGTAATCAAACTTGCTGTGATAAAAATAAAAATTAAATTAAATAAACGAACAAGAAGTAGTGAGACATATACTTAAGGGGCTTTTCCCTGGCACACGCCATTCTAAATTACAACCTAGAACACAACTTCCATTGAGGCTCTGTTGCCCTAGTAACCAGATTTGGTAAAGTAGAACAGCTGCCACCTTGTGGGCGTTTCACACGACAGCAGCTTTAATCCCAGCGTTAATGGTCAGTTGATATTCAAAATAATTGCAGGCCTGTAAATCACACCTGCACTGAAAACAAATCCTGGGGTCGTATATCGACCAAAAAAATTCAAAGGCATCCATATTTCAAACCGACAGTTTCAAGAGGCATAATTTATGCACATTTGTCTTCTGTTTCTTTTTCTTTCTTTCTTTTTTCTTTTTTTTCAGCTTTCAAACTACTATTTATTTAATCATGTGTTCATTCTACAGATAATTTTTAAAGTGTCTACTATGTACTAATTGCAAGTTAGGTCCCAGGATTACAGCAGTGAGTTAAACAGATAAAATCCCCGGACCTTATGGAACTTAAAGCCTAGTGGGTGACTCGGTCAATAATCCACTTCATAGATAACTACGTAGTTATAATACAGGGTACAGTGAGAGGGCTAACAAAGGGCTCTAATTTAGGCTGGAGTTCAGAGAGGTTCCCCATGAAGAAATGATAGTTTACTTCTCAGGTACTTAATAAACAAAAGTGGTAAAATTAAATGGAAGTGTTTAAATGAACAGAGTTAGGTACCACTTTTAATTACATACATACATATACACACACATAAAATAGATCCCAACTTTCTAAATAAATTATAAGTAAATTGAACGCAAAATTTGTTAATAATGATAAAGTAGTACATATTCCAGAAATAAAGTCATGATGAGTAGCAAAAAAATCTAGGTACTGTTAATGTTATCACATTAATACATGTTTCAATGGTGATTTCAATGGCTATAGAAAAGGCATCTATGAAAAAAAACTGCTTAGTAAATTAGTAAAATAAGGAAATTCCTTAACCTAACGAGAGAAGGATTTTTTAAAGATCCTTTAGCAAATATATTTAATGATAAAACTTTAAAGTTAAAGTTTGGAGACCACAACTATTGCACATTGTTCTATAAGTCCTAGTCAATAGAATAAGAAAAGAATAAGCAGTGTAAGAATTAGAGAATGTGTCAGATAGACTGCACATCAGTCAATCTGTTGTGGTTTGGAAATTTAAAATGTTAACCACATTGCCCACTTCTGAAAGGAAGAGAAAGTTTGTCATTATTTGCAAATGATATGATAATCTTATCAAAATCAAGGCAAGGAATGGAAAAACTATGAATAAGATAATTCAGCAGAAATTTCCGGTAAGATAAAAAGTCAGCATAACAACTCAAAAGTATTTCTTTTACCAATTTTTGTTATACCAAGTCAATCTCAAGAGCAGCAAATATAATAAATACTTTTTTTTTTGCGGTACACGGGCCTCTCACTGTTGTGGCCTCTCCCTCCGCGGAGCACAGGCTCCTGATGCGCAGGCACAGTGGCCATGGCTCATGGGCCCAGACACTCCACGGCATGTGGGATCTTCCTGGACCGGGGCATGAACCCGCGTCCCCTGCATCAGCAGGCGGACTCTCAACCACGGCGCCACCAGGGAAGCCCACAAATATTATAACATGTCAAGAAATTAATTTTTTCAATGTTAGATTTTTATAGAGAAATTCTGAAATTTTGTGAAGGGCATAATAAGAAAATCTGAATAAATAAAGATTATTTTCAAGGAAGAAAGGGCACATTTTAATAAAAATATCTCCTTACGTTAAGCTACATATTTAATAAGTTCCAATAAAATTACAAAATGAATTCTTCAGCAAATTTGATAATCTGAATCCAAAGTTCATGTAAGTCAAAATACATGAATAGCTAAGGCAATTTTTTTTTATCTCCCTGAAGGACCTTCTCTCTTATTTCTTTTTTTTTTATTTTTTTTTATTTTTTTATTTTTTATTTTTATTTTTTTTAATTTTTTGCTTTATAACAAATTTAATCAGTTATACATATACATGTTTCCATATCCCCTCCCTTTTGCGTCTCCCTCCCACTCTTTCTTTTTTCTTAAAACAACGGGAATGGAAAAAGGCTGAACATCAGGAATCAATAAAGCCATGCAAATCCAGTGTACACAAACGTTCACCTGACAGCCGTCAGAATGATCATCAGCAAAAAAAGTCTACAAAAAATAAATGCTGAAGGGGTTTTAGAGAACTGCGTACCCTTTAGCTGCTGGTGGGTTGCAACCTGGTAAGAGCCAGTCGTGAGAACAGAATGGAGGTGCGTTTAAGGGTAAAAATGGAGCTACCATGTGATCTGGTAGGCCCACTCATGGGCCTATCACCTGAGTAGACCAGAATCAAAAACACACAGGCTGGCAATCCTGCACTGCAGCAAGGTGTACCATAGCCAAACCTGGAAGAAACCAAAATGTGCATCAACAGAAAAATGCACCAAGAAGAAGTCGTCCATGTACACAATGGAATCTTAGCCATGAAAAAGCATGGAACAGTGCCGTTGGCACCACCATAGAAGGACCTAGCGATAATCACCACACTGGAAGTAAGAAAGAAACCGTAAGACAGACATCCTATGACATCACTTATAGGTGTTACCTAAGAATTGATACCCATGAAATAATTTCCAAGAGAAGGACACGCATAGATTCAGAAAACCAAATTATGTTTAACCAAATGGAAAGGTGTAAGGAATGTATGAATTAGGATATGGGGGTTAACAGACATATACTAATACATAGGAAATATATAATCACAAAATACCTAAGGAATACAAAGAGAGGTCTACTCAACACTCTATAATAACATACACGGGAATGGATCCAAAGAGGAATATAGACAGATACATTGATAGGATGAACCAGAAACTGTACACCTAGGAGAATCTACATTTTGATCAAATTTCCTCTGATAATTAAATTTAAAAAGCAAACAACAATTTAGGAGATATAAGCTCTTGGGGGTTTGCGCTGGCACATTGCACTCTAATTCGCAGCTTACTACCACGATTGCCACGAAAGCTCTGTGGCCCCAAATCCCAGAGTTGGAAATGTAGAAATGCTGCCGCCTTGTGGCCGTTTCCCACAAGAGCGGCTTTGAACCCACAGCTAATGGTCACTTAACATTCACAAGGATTCAGGGCTGTAAAGGACACCTGCCCTAAAAAATTGTGCGGAGGTAGGGAATGGCCAAAAAAATTCAAAAGTGTTAAATTTTTCAAGGAGATTGGATGGAGGGGTAAGTTTTACTCACTCATTTTCAAAAAAGAGGAAAATGGATAAAAGCTCAACATCAGTAATTATTAGACTCATGCAAATCTAACCTCCAAAATGATTCCAACTCACACATGTCAACTACCATCAGCTGCAAGTCTACAAACATTAAATGCTGAAGGTGTTTTAGAGAACTGTGTACCCTCTAGCTGCTGGTGAGATGTAAAGTGGTGACAGCCAATAATAAGAATAGAAAGGAGCTGCGTTTAAAAGTAAAAATTGAGCCACCATTCCGTTCAGCAGGCCCACCGCTGAGACTCTCACCTGACAAGTCCAGAGTCGAGAAGGCACAGGCTTCAACAGCTGCACTGCAGGAATTTTCACAATAGCCAAGACACGGAAGCAACCAAAATGTCCATCACCATATCAGTTGAAAAAGAAGAAGTGGTCCATGTACACAATGGAATATTAGCCATGGAAAACAATGAAACACTGCTCTTTCAGGCACCATAGTTGAGCCTAGAGATAATCACAGAACATGAGGTAAGTCGGAAAGCAAAAGACATATCCTATGATATCACTTACAGGCATTATCTAACAACTGACACAAATGAACATATTTGCACAGAGAAAGACACTCACACACTTAGAAAACAAACTAGGCTTATCTAAAAGGAAAGGTGGGGGGAATGGAAAAATTAAGATTAGGGTTACCATACGTGTACAAATACCTATTAAATACACATAACAAAAAGACCGACCATATAGCAAGGGAGGTCTATGGAACACTCTGCAATAATTTACATGGGAAGTGGACCTGTGCATGAATATATATATATATATGTTAGGCACAAATGAACCAGATTGTGTACACCTAGGACAAACAATATTCTAATCATTGCCCCTATTAAAAAATCTAAAACAACAAACAAGAAATAATGTAACATAAACTTATGGGGTTTTCTCCTGGCACATTCCATTTTAATTTACAACCTAGGAACAGGGATTCCAGAACGGCTCTGCTGCCCTAGTAACGAGATTTGTGAATGGAGAAATGCTGCCGCGTAGTGGCTGCTTACCACAACAGCAGCTTTAAACCCAGTGCTAATGGTCACTAAATATTCACACTCATTACAGGCCTGTGAATGACACCTGCCCTCAAAAACAATCCTGGGAGCGAATATTGACCAAAACATTCAATTTTGAGGGCAACCTTTCAAGAAGACAATTTCAAGAGGTTAATTGTATTCTACGTTTTTTTCATTTGTTCATTAACAGAAATTTTAAAAGGTGTGGAAAAATGAACCTTAGAAAGAATTAAGGACATGCAAATCCAAATTACAAAAATCCTATCAGCTCACAACAGTCAGAATGACCATCAGCAAAAATTCTGCAAACAATAAATGCTGAAGGGGTTGTGGAAAAATGCCTAGGCTTGGTTCAACGTGGGACATGCTAAGAGCCAGTAAGGAAAACACAAAGGAGGTGCATTGAAAAGGTAAGTACTGAGCTACCATTCAATCAAGCATGCCCACTGCTGGCCCTATCGCCTGAGAGGATTAGAATCAAAAAGACACAGGCTGGACTTCACTGGTGGCGCAGTGGTTGAGAGTCCGCCGCCGAAGCAGGGGACACGGGTTTATGCCCCGGTTCGGGAAAATCACACATGCCGTGGAGCGGCTGGTCCCGTGAGCTATGGCTGCTGGGCCTGTGCGTCCAGAGCCTGTGCTCTGCAATCGGAGTGGCCATGGCAGTGAGTGGCCTACGTACTGCAAAACAAGAAAAAAACAGCCTGGCAATCCTGCCCTCCAGCAATATTTATCATAGCCAAAACTTGGAAGCTACGAAAATGTCCATCAACAGAGGAATGCACAAAGAAGAAGTGGTCCATGTACACAATGGAATATGACTCCAATAAAAAAATATAAACTCAATCTAGAAAACAAACAAAAGTAAAAAAAAAAAACCACATCACCTTTGGGGGTTTATCCAGGCACATTCCACTCTAATTTATAACCGAGAAATACCACTGCAAGGTAGTCTGTTTCCCTAGTTAAAAGCTTGTGAAAAGCAGAAATGCTGCCACCCTCTGGCAGTGACCTGCAACAGCAGCTTTAAAAACTGTGCTAAGGGTCACTTCATATGCACCAGTACTGGAGGGCTGTAAATGAAACCTGCCCTCAGAATGTCATTAGGGAGGTAATGGCCAAAATATTTCTAAATGTCACACATACTTCACGAAAACAATTGGAAGAGGTAAGCTCTACTCACAGTTTGAAGAAAAAAAGGACATGCCAGAAAGCTCAATTTCAATGGATTATGAGACGAATGCAAATCCAACCACAAACATATAGCAGCTCACACTTGTCAGAATAAACTTCAGCAAAAAAAAAAACTACAAACAATAAATGCTGAAGGTGTTGTGCAGAAGTGCATACCCTCAACTTTAAGTGGGATGTGACCTGGTAAGAGCCACTAACGAGAACAGAATGGAGGTGCTTTTACTACGTAAATATTTTTCTACCATATGATCCAGCAGGCCCACTCCTGGGCCTATAACCTAAGAAGACAGAATTGGAAAGACACAGGGAGGCGAATGTGCATTGCCGCAGCATTACAATTGCCAAGTCATGGAAGCAACCAAAAAGTCCATCAACATATGAGTGGACAAAGAAAACTGGTACATGTACAGACGGAGTATTGGACAAGGAAAAAAAGGACACGATGTCATTTGCAGCACTGTAGATGAGTCTAGAGGCAATCACACAACGTGTAGTATGTCAGAAAGAGAAAGACACATATCGTATGATATCACTTTTAGGTATTACCTATAAATGGATACCAGTGAAGATATTTCCACAGAGAAGGGCAACCACTGATTCATTCAACAAACTTATGGTTCACCAATGGAAATTTGTGAGGATTGGATACATTAGGATATTGGGGTTAACAGACATATACAAACACAGGTGAAATATATCATCACCAAAGACCTACGGAATACCAAGAGAAGACTACTCAACATCCTGTCATAACGTACATGGGAAAAGGATTCCAGGAAGAATAGACATATGTTTATGTGTAAAAGAACCACATCTTGCACACCTAGAACAAGCCAAACTTTGTAATCAAACTTGCTGTGATAAAAATAAAAATTAAATTAAATAAACGAACAAGAAGTAGTGAGACATATACTTAAGGGGCTTTTCCCTGGCACACGCCATTCTAAATTACAACCTAGAACACAACTTCCATTGAGGCTCTGTTGCCCTAGTAACCAGATTTGGTAAAGTAGAACAGCTGCCACCTTGTGGGCATTTCACACGACAGCAGCTTTAATCCCAGCGTTAATGGTCAGTTGATATTCAAAATAATTGCAGGCCTGTAAATCACACCTGCACTGAAAACAAATCCTGGGGTCGTATATCGACCAAAAAAATTCAAAGGCATCCATATTTCAAACCGACAGTTTCAAGAGGCATAATTTATGCACATTTGTCTTCTGTTTCTTTTTCTTTCTTTCTTTTTTCTTTTTTTTCAGCTTTCAAACTACTATTTATTTAATCATGTGTTCATTCTACAGATAATTTTTAAAGTGTCTACTATGTACTAATTGCAAGTTAGGTCCCAGGATTACAGCAGTGAGTTAAACAGATAAAATCCCCGGACCTTATGGAACTTAAAGCCTAGTGGGTGACTCGGTCAATAATCCACTTCATAGATAACTACGTAGTTATAATACAGGGTACAGTGAGAGGGCTAACAAAGGGCTCTAATTTAGGCTGGAGTTCAGAGAGGTTCCCCATGAAGAAATGATAGTTTACTTCTCAGGTACTTAATAAACAAAAGTGGTAAAATTAAATGGAAGTGTTTAAATGAACAGAGTTAGGTACCACTTTTAATTACATACATACATATACACACACATAAAATAGATCCCAACTTTCTAAATAAATTATAAGTAAATTGAACGCAAAATTTGTTAATAATGATAAAGTAGTACATATTCCAGAAATAAAGTCATGATGAGTAGCAAAAAAATCTAGGTACTGTTAATGTTATCACATTAATACATGTTTCAATGGTGATTTCAATGGCTATAGAAAAGGCATCTATGAAAAAAAACTGCTTAGTAAATTAGTAAAATAAGGAAATTCCTTAACCTAACGAGAGAAGGATTTTTTAAAGATCCTTTAGCAAATATATTTAATGATAAAACTTTAAAGTTAAAGTTTGGAGACCACAACTATTGCACATTGTTCTATAAGTCCTAGTCAATAGAATAAGAAAAGAATAAGCAGTGTAAGAATTAGAGAATGTGTCAGATAGACTGCACATCAGTCAATCTGTTGTGGTTTGGAAATTTAAAATGTTAACCACATTGCCCACTTCTGAAAGGAAGAGAAAGTTTGTCATTATTTGCAAATGATATGATAATCTTATCAAAATCAAGGCAAGGAATGGAAAAACTATGAATAAGATAATTCAGCAGAAATTTCCGGTAAGATAAAAAGTCAGCATAACAACTCAAAAGTATTTCTTTTACCAATTTTTTTATACCAAGTCAATCTCAAGAGCAGCAAATATAATAAATACTTTTTTTTTTTTGCGGTACACGGGCCTCTCACTGTTGTGGCCTCTCCCTCCGCGGAGCACAGGCTCCTGATGCGCAGGCACAGTGGCCATGGCTCATGGGCCCAGACGCTCCACGGCATGTGGGATCTTCCTGGACCGGGGCATGAACCCGCGTCCCCTGCATCAGCAGGCGGACTCTCAACCACGGCGCCACCAGGGAAGCCCACAAATATTATAACATGTCAAGAAATTAATTTTTTCAATGTTAGATTTTTATAGAGAAATTCTGAAATTTTGTGAAGGGCATAATAAGAAAATCTGAATAAATAAAGATTATTTTCAAGGAAGAAAGGGCACATTTTAATAAAAATATCTCCTTACGTTAAGCTACATATTTAATAAGTTCCAATAAAATTACAAAATGAATTCTTCAGCAAATTTGATAATCTGAATCCAAAGTTCATGTAAGTCAAAATACATGAATAGCTAAGGCAATTTTTTTTTTATCTCCCTGAAGGACCTTCTCTCTTATTTCTTTTTTTTTATTTTTTTTTATTTTTTTATTTTTTATTTTTATTTTTTTTAATTTTTTGCTTTATAACAAATTTAATCAGTTATACATATACATGTTTCCATATTCCCTCCCTTTTGCGTCTCCCTCCCACTCTTTCTTTTTTCTTAAAACAACGGGAATGGAAAAAGGCTGAACATCAGGAATCGATAAAGCCATGCAAATCCAGTGTACACAAACGTTCACCTGACAGCCGTCAGAATGATCATCAGCAAAAAAAGTCTACAAAAAATAAATGCTGAAGGGGTTTTAGAGAACTGCGTACCCTTTAGCTGCTGGTGGGTTGCAACCTGGTAAGAGCCAGTCGTGAGAACAGAATGGAGGTGCGTTTAAGGGTAAAAATGGAGCTACCATGTGATCTGGTAGGCCCACTCATGGGCCTATCACCTGAGTAGACCAGAATCAAAAACACACAGGCTGGCAATCCTGCACTGCAGCAAGGTGTACCATAGCCAAACCTGGAAGAAACCAAAATGTGCATCAACAGAAAAATGCACCAAGAAGAAGTCGTCCATGTACACAATGGAATCTTAGCCATGAAAAAGCATGGAACAGTGCCGTTGGCACCACCATAGAAGGACCTAGCGATAATCACCACACTGGAAGTAAGAAAGAAACCGTAAGACAGACATCCTATGACATCACTTATAGGTGTTACCTAAGAATTGATACCCATGAAATAATTTCCAAGAGAAGGACATGCATAGATTCAGAAAACCAAATTATGTTTAACCAAATGGAAAGGTGTAAGGAATGTATGAATTAGGATATGGGGGTTAACAGACATATACTAATACATAGGAAATATATAATCACAAAATACCTAAGGAATACAAAGAGAGGTCTACTCAACACTCTATAATAACATACACGGGAATGGATCCAAAGAGGAATATAGACAGATACATTGATAGGATGAACCAGAAACTGTACACCTAGGAGAATCTACATTTTGATCAAATTTCCTCTGATAATTAAATTTAAAAAGCAAACAACAATTTAGGAGATATAAGCTCTTGGGGGTTTGCGCTGGCACATTGCACTCTAATTCGCAGCTTACTACCACGATTGCCACGAAAGCTCTGTGGCCCCAAATCCCAGAGTTGGAAATGTAGAAATGCTGCCGCCTTGTGGCCGTTTCCCACAAGAGCGGCTTTGAACCCACAGCTAATGGTCACTTAACATTCACAAGGATTCAGGGCTGTAAAGGACACCTGCCCTAA
The DNA here is from genome assembly GCF_964341445.2 of Mesoplodon mirus. Lineage (NCBI taxonomy): Eukaryota > Metazoa > Chordata > Mammalia > Artiodactyla > Ziphiidae > Mesoplodon > Mesoplodon mirus. Next base: position 146,006,186 of record NC_138981.1, read on the forward strand.
AAAATTGTGCGGAGGTAGGGAATGGCCAAAAAAATTCAAAAGTGTTAAATTTTTCAAGGAGATTGGATGGAGGGGTAAGTTTTACTCACTCATTTTCAAAAAAGAGGAAAATGGATAAAAGCTCAACATCAGTAATTATTAGACTCATGCAAATCTAACCTCCAAAATGATTCCAACTCACACATGTCAACTACCATCAGCTGCAAGTCTACAAACATTAAATGCTGAAGGTGTTTTAGAGAACTGTGTACCCTCTAGCTGCTGGTGAGATGTAAAGTGGTGACAGCCAATAATAAGAATAGAAAGGAGCTGCGTTTAAAAGTAAAAATTGAGCCACCATTCCGTTCAGCAGGCCCACCGCTGAGACTCTCACCTGACAAGTCCAGAGTCGAGAAGGCACAGGCTTCAACAGCTGCACTGCAGGAATTTTCACAATAGCCAAGACACGGAAGCAACCAAAATGTCCATCACCATATCAGTTGAAAAAGAAGAAGTGGTCCATGTACACAATGGAATATTAGCCATGGAAAACAATGAAACACTGCTCTTTCAGGCACCATAGTTGAGCCTAGAGATAATCACAGAACATGAGGTAAGTCGGAAAGCAAAAGACATATCCTATGATATCACTTACAGGCATTATCTAACAACTGACACAAATGAACATATTTGCACAGAGAAAGACACTCACACACTTAGAAAACAAACTAGGCTTATCTAAAAGGAAAGGTGGGGGGAATGGAAAAATTAAGATTAGGGTTACCATACGTGTACAAATACCTATTAAATACACATAACAAAAAGACCGACCATATAGCAAGGGAGGTCTATGGAACACTCTGCAATAATTTACATGGGAAGTGGACCTGTGCATGAATATATATATATATATGTTAGGCACAAATGAACCAGATTGTGTACACCTAGGACAAACAATATTCTAATCATTGCCCCTATTAAAAAATCTAAAACAACAAACAAGAAATAATGTAACATAAACTTATGGGGTTTTCTCCTGGCACATTCCATTTTAATTTACAACCTAGGAACAGGGATTCCAGAACGGCTCTGCTGCCCTAGTAACGAGATTTGTGAATGGAGAAATGCTGCCGCCTAGTGGCTGCTTACCACAACAGCAGCTTTAAACCCAGTGCTAATGGTCACTAAATATTCACACTCATTACAGGCCTGTGAATGACACCTGCCCTCAAAAACAATCCTGGGAGCGAATATTGACCAAAACATTCAATTTTGAGGGCAACCTTTCAAGAAGACAATTTCAAGAGGTTAATTGTATTCTACGTTTTTTTCATTTGTTCATTAACAGAAATTTTAAAAGGTGTGGAAAAATGAACCTTAGAAAGAATTAAGGACATGCAAATCCAAATTACAAAAATCCTATCAGCTCACAACAGTCAGAATGACCATCAGCAAAAATTCTGCAAACAATAAATGCTGAAGGGGTTGTGGAAAAATGCCTAGGCTTGGTTCAACGTGGGACATGCTAAGAGCCAGTAAGGAAAACACAAAGGAGGTGCATTGAAAAGGTAAGTACTGAGCTACCATTCAATCAAGCATGCCCACTGCTGGCCCTATCGCCTGAGAGGATTAGAATCAAAAAGACACAGGCTGGACTTCACTGGTGGCGCAGTGGTTGAGAGTCCGCCGCCGAAGCAGGGGACACGGGTTTATGCCCCGGTTCGGGAAAATCACACATGCCGTGGAGCGGCTGGTCCCGTGAGCTATGGCTGCTGGGCCTGTGCGTCCAGAGCCTGTGCTCTGCAATCGGAGTGGCCATGGCAGTGAGTGGCCTACGTACTGCAAAACAAGAAAAAAACAGCCTGGCAATCCTGCCCTCCAGCAATATTTATCATAGCCAAAACTTGGAAGCTACGAAAATGTCCATCAACAGAGGAATGCACAAAGAAGAAGTGGTCCATGTACACAATGGAATATGACTCCAATAAAAAAATATAAACTCAATCTAGAAAACAAACAAAAGTAAAAAAAAAAAACCACATCACCTTTGGGGGTTTATCCAGGCACATTCCACTCTAATTTATAACCGAGAAATACCACTGCAAGGTAGTCTGTTTCCCTAGTTAAAAGCTTGTGAAAAGCAGAAATGCTGCCACCCTCTGGCAGTGACCTGCAACAGCAGCTTTAAAAACTGTGCTAAGGGTCACTTCATATGCACCAGTACTGGAGGGCTGTAAATGAAACCTGCCCTCAGAATGTCATTAGGGAGGTAATGGCCAAAATATTTCTAAATGTCACACATACTTCACGAAAACAATTGGAAGAGGTAAGCTCTACTCACAGTTTGAATAAAAAAAGGACATGCCAGAAAGCTCAATTTCAATGGATTATGAGACGAATGCAAATCCAACCACAAACATACAGCAGCTCACACTTGTCAGAATAAACTTCAGCAAAAAAAAAACTACAAACAATAAATGCTGAAGGTGTTGTGCAGAAGTGCATACCCTCAACTTTAAGTGGGATGTGACCTGGTAAGAGCCACTAACGAGAACAGAATGGAGGTGCTTTTACTACGTAAATATTTTTCTACCATATGATCCAGCAGGCCCACTCCTGGGCCTATAACCTAAGAAGACAGAATTGGAAAGACACAGGGAGGCGAATGTGCATTGCCGCAGCATTACAATTGCCAAGTCATGGAAGCAACCAAAAAGTCCATCAACATATGAGTGGACAAAGAAAACTGGTACATGTACAGACGGAGTATTGGACAAGGAAAAAAAGGACACGATGTCATTTGCAGCACTGTAGATGAGTCTAGAGGCAATCACACAACGTGTAGTATGTCAGAAAGAGAAAGACACATATCGTATGATATCACTTTTAGGTATTACCTATAAATGGATACCAGTGAAGATATTTCCACAGAGAAGGGCAACCACTGATTCATTCAACAAACTTATGGTTCACCAATGGAAATTTGTGAGGATTGGATACATTAGGATATTGGGGTTAACAGACATATACAAACACAGGTGAAATATATCATCACCAAAGACCTACGGAATACCAAGAGAAGACTACTCAACATCCTGTCATAACGTACATGGGAAAAGGATTCCAGGAAGAATAGACATATGTTTATGTGTAAAAGAACCACATCTTGCACACCTAGAACAAGCCAAACTTTGTAATCAAACTTGCTGTGATAAAAATAAAAATTAAATTAAATAAACGAACAAGAAGTAGTGAGACATATACTTAAGGGGCTTTTCCCTGGCACACGCCATTCTAAATTACAACCTAGAACACAACTTCCATTGAGGCTCTGTTGCCCTAGTAACCAGATTTGGTAAAGTAGAACAGCTGCCACCTTGTGGGCGTTTCACACGACAGCAGCTTTAATCCCAGCGTTAATGGTCAGTTGATATTCAAAATAATTGCAGGCCTGTAAATCACACCTGCACTGAAAACAAATCCTGGGGTCGTATATCGACCAAAAAAATTCAAAGGCATCCATATTTCAAACCGACAGTTTCAAGAGGCATAATTTATGCACATTTGTCTTCTGTTTCTTTTTCTTTCTTTCTTTTTTCTTTTTTTTCAGCTTTCAAACTACTATTTATTTAATCATGTGTTCATTCTACAGATAATTTTTAAAGTGTCTACTATGTACTAATTGCAAGTTAGGTCCCAGGATTACAGCAGTGAGTTAAACAGATAAAATCCCCGGACCTTATGGAACTTAAAGCCTAGTGGGTGACTCGGTCAATAATCCACTTCATAGATAACTACGTAGTTATAATACAGGGTACAGTGAGAGGGCTAACAAAGGGCTCTAATTTAGGCTGGAGTTCAGAGAGGTTCCCCATGAAGAAATGATAGTTTACTTCTCAGGTACTTAATAAACAAAAGTGGTAAAATTAAATGGAAGTGTTTAAATGAACAGAGTTAGGTACCACTTTTAATTACATACATACATATACACACACATAAAATAGATCCCAACTTTCTAAATAAATTATAAGTAAATTGAACGCAAAATTTGTTAATAATGATAAAGTAGTACATATTCCAGAAATAAAGTCATGATGAGTAGCAAAAAAATCTAGGTACTGTTAATGTTATCACATTAATACATGTTTTAATGGTGATTTCAATGGCTATAGAAAAGGCATCTATGAAAAAAAACTGCTTAGTAAATTAGTAAAATAAGGAAATTCCTTAACCTAACGAGAGAAGGATTTTTTAAAGATCCTTTAGCAAATATATTTAATGATAAAACTTTAAAGTTAAAGTTTGGAGACCACAACTATTGCACATTGTTCTATAAGTCCTAGTCAATAGAATAAGAAAAGAATAAGCAGTGTAAGAATTAGAGAATGTGTCAGATAGACTGCACATCAGTCAATCTGTTGTGGTTTGGAAATTTAAAATGTTAACCACATTGCCCACTTCTGAAAGGAAGAGAAAGTTTGTCATTATTTGCAAATGATATGATAATCTTATCAAAATCAAGGCAAGGAATGGAAAAACTATGAATAAGATAATTCAGCAGAAATTTCCGGTAAGATAAAAAGTCAGCATAACAACTCAAAAGTATTTCTTTTACCAATTTTTTTTATACCAAGTCAATCTCAAGAGCAGCAAATATAAAAAATACTTTTTTTTTTTTTGCGGTACACGAGCCTCTCACTCTTGTGGCCTCTCCCTCCGCGGAGCACAGGCTCCTGATGCGCAGGCACAGTGGCCATGGCTCATGGGCCCAGACGCTCCACGGCATGTGGGATCTTCCTGGACCGGGGCATGAACCCGCGTCCCCTGCATCAGCAGGCGGACTCTCAACCACGGCGCCACCAGGGAAGCCCACAAATATTATAACATGTCAAGAAATTAATTTTTTCAATGTTAGATTTTTATAGAGAAATTCTGAAATTTTGTGAAGGGCATAATAAGAAAATCTGAATAAATAAAGATTATTTTCAAGGAAGAAAGGGCACATTTTAATAAAAATATCTCCTTACGTTAAGCTACATATTTAATAAGTTCCAATAAAATTACAAAATGAATTCTTCAGCAAATTTGATAATCTGAATCCAAAGTTCATGTAAGTCAAAATACATGAATAGCTAAGGCAATTTTTTTTTATCTCCCTGAAGGACCTTCTCTCTTATTTCTTTTTTTTATTTTTTTTTATTTTTTTATTTTTTATTTTTATTTTTTTTAATTTTTTGCTTTATAACAAATTTAATCAGTTATACATATACATGTTTCCATATCCCCTCCCTTTTGCGTCTCCCTCCCACTCTTTCTTTTTTCTTAAAACAACGGGAATGGAAAAAGGCTGAACATCAGGAATCAATAAAGCCATGCAAATCCAGTGTACACAAACGTTCACCTGACAGCCGTCAGAATGATCATCAGCAAAAAAAGTCTACAAAAAATAAATGCTGAAGGGGTTTTAGAGAACTGCGTACCCTTTAGCTGCTGGTGGGTTGCAACCTGGTAAGAGCCAGTCGTGAGAACAGAATGGAGGTGCGTTTAAGGGTAAAAATGGAGCTACCATGTGATCTGGTAGGCCCACTCATGGGCCTATCACCTGAGTAGACCAGAATCAAAAACACACAGGCTGGCAATCCTGCACTGCAGCAAGGTGTACCATAGCCAAACCTGGAAGAAACCAAAATGTGCATCAACAGAAAAATGCACCAAGAAGAAGTCGTCCATGTACACAATGGAATCTTAGCCATGAAAAAGCATGGAACAGTGCCGTTGGCACCACCATAGAAGGACCTAGCGATAATCACCACACTGGAAGTAAGAAAGAAACCGTAAGACAGACATCCTATGACATCACTTATAGGTGTTACCTAAGAATTGATACCCATGAAATAATTTCCAAGAGAAGGACATGCATAGATTCAGAAAACCAAATTATGTTTAACCAAATGGAAAGGTGTAAGGAATGTATGAATTAGGATATGGGGGTTAACAGACATATACTAATACATAGGAAATATATAATCACAAAATACCTAAGGAATACAAAGAGAGGTCTACTCAACACTCTATAATAACATACACGGGAATGGATCCAAAGAGGAATATAGACAGATACATTGATAGGATGAACCAGAAACTGTACACCTAGGAGAATCTACATTTTGATCAAATTTCCTCTGATAATTAAATTTAAAAAGCAAACAACAATTTAGGAGATATAAGCTCTTGGGGGTTTGCACTGGCACATTGCACTCTAATTCGCAGCTTACTACCACGATTGCCACGAAAGCTCTGTGGCCCCAAATCCCAGAGTTGGAAATGTAGAAATGCTGCCGCCTTGTGGCCGTTTCCCACAAGAGCGGCTTTGAACCCACAGCTAATGGTCACTTAACATTCACAAGGATTCAGGGCTGTAAAGGACACCTGCCCTAAAAAATTGTGCGGAGGTAGGGAATGGCCAAAAAAATTCAAAAGTGTTAAATTTTTCAAGGAGATTGGATGGAGGGGTAAGTTTTACTCACTCATTTTCAAAAAAGAGGAAAATGGATAAAAGCTCAACATCAGTAATTATTAGACTCATGCAAATCTAACCTCCAAAATGATTCCAACTCACACATGTCAACTACCATCAGCTGCAAGTCTACAAACATTAAATGCTGAAGGTGTTTTAGAGAACTGTGTACCCTCTAGCTGCTGGTGAGATGTAAAGTGGTGACAGCCAATAATAAGAATAGAAAGGAGCTGCGTTTAAAAGTAAAAATTGAGCCACCATTCCGTTCAGCAGGCCCACCGCTGAGACTCTCACCTGACAAGTCCAGAGTCGAGAAGGCACAGGCTTCAACAGCTGCACTGCAGGAATTTTCACAATAGCCAAGACACGGAAGCAACCAAAATGTCCATCACCATATCAGTTGAAAAAGAAGAAGTGGTCCATGTACACAATGGAATATTAGCCATGGAAAACAATGAAACACTGCTCTTTCAGGCACCATAGTTGAGCCTAGAGATAATCACAGAACATGAGGTAATTCGGAAAGCAAAAGACATATCCTATGATATCACTTACAGGCATTATCTAACAACTGACACAAATGAACATATTTGCACAGAGAAAGACACTCACACACTTAGAAAACAAACTAGGCTTATCTAAAAGGAAAGGTGGGGGGAATGGAAAAATTAAGATTAGGGTTACCATACGTGTACAAATACCTATTAAATACACATAACAAAAAGACCGACCATATAGCAAGGGAGGTCTATGGAACACTCTGCAATAATTGACATGGGAAGGGGATCTGTGCATGAATATATATATATATATATATATATATATATATATATATATATATATATATATATATATATATATATATATATATATATATATATATATATGTTAGGCACAAATGAACCAGATTGTGTACACCTAGGACAAACAATATTCTAATCATTGCCCCTATTAAAGAAACTAAAACAACAAACAAGAAATAATGTAACATAAACTTATGGGGCTTTCTCCTGGCACATTCCATTTTAATTTACAACCTAGGAACAGGGATTCCAGAACGGCTCTGCTGCCCTAGTAACGAGATTTGTGAATGGAGAAATGCTGCCGCCTAGTGGCTGCTTACCACAACAGCAGCTTTAAACCCAGTGCTAATGGTCACTAAATATTCACACTCATTACAGGCCTGTGAATGACACCTGCCCTCAAAAACAATCCTGGGAGCGAATATTGACCAAAAAATTCAATTTTGAGGGCAACCTTTCAAGAAGACAATTTCAAGAGGTTAATTGTATTCTACGTTTTTTTCATTTGTTCATTAACAGAAATTTTAAAAGGTGTGGAAAAATGAACCTTAGAAAGAATTAAGGACATGCAAATCCAAATTACAAAAATCCTATCAGCTCACAACAGTCAGAATGACCATCAGCAAAAATTCTGCAAACAATAAATGCTGAAGGGGTTGTGGAAAAATGCCTAGGCTTGGTTCAACGTGGGACATGCTAAGAGCCAGTAAGGAAAACACAAAGGAGGTGCATTGAAAAGGTAAGTACTGAGCTACCATTCAATCAAGCATGCCCACTGCTGGCCCTATCGCCTGAGAGGATGAGAATCAAAAAGACAGAGGCTGGACTTCACTGGTGGCGCAGTGGTTGAGAGTCCGCCGCCGAAGCAGGGGACACGGGTTTATGCCCCGGTTCGGGAAAATCACACATGCCGTGGAGCGGCTGGTCCCGTGAGCTATGGCTGCTGGGCCTGTGCGTCCAGAGCCTGTGCTCTGCAATCGGAGTGGCCATGGCAGTGAGTGGCCTACGTACTGCAAAACAAGAAAAAAACAGCCTGGCAATCCTGCCCTCCAGCAATATTTATCATAGCCAAAACTTGGAAGCTACGAAAATGTCCATCAACAGAGGAATGCACAAAGAAGAAGTGGTCCATGTACACAATGGAATATGACTCCAATAAAAAAATATAAACTCAATCTAGAAAACAAACAAAAGTAAAAAAAAAAAACACATCACCTTTGGGGGTTTATCCAGGCACATTCCACTCTAATTTATAACCGAGAAATACCACTGCAAGGTAGTCTGTTTCCCTAGTTAAAAGCTTGTGAAAAGCAGAAATGCTGCCACCCTCTGGCAGTGACCTGCAACAGCAGCTTTAAAAACTGTGCTAAGGGTCACTTCATATGCACCAGTACTGGAGGGCTGTAAATGAAACCTGCCCTCAGAATGTCATTAGGGAGGTAATGGCCAAAATATTTCTAAATGTCACACATACTTCACGAAAACAGTTGGAAGAGGTAAGCTCTACTCACAGTTTGAATAAAAAAGGACATGCCAGAAAGCTCAATTTCAATGGATTATGAGACGAATGCAAATCCAACCACAAACATATAGCAGCTCACACTTGTCAGAATAAACTTCAGCAAAAAAAAAAACTACAAACAATAAATGCTGAAGGTGTTGTGCAGAAGTGCATACCCTCAACTTTAAGTGGGATGTGACCTGGTAAGAGCCACTAACGAGAACAGAATGGAGGTGCTTTTACTACGTAAATATTTTTCTACCATATGATCCAGCAGGCCCACTCCTGGGCCTATAACCTAAGAAGACAGAATTGGAAAGACACAGGGAGGCGAATGTGCATTGCCGCAGCATTACAATTGCCAAGTCATGGAAGCAACCAAAAAGTCCATCAACATATGAGTGGACAAAGAAAACTGGTACATGTACAGACGGAGTATTGGACAAGGAAAAAAAGGACACGATGTCATTTGCAGCACTGTAGATGAGTCTAGAGGCAATCACACAACGTGTAGTATGTCAGAAAGAGAAAGACACATATCGTATGATATCACTTTTAGGTATTACCTATAAATGGATACCAGTGAAGATATTTCCACAGAGAAGGGCAACCACTGATTCATTCAACAAACTTATGGTTCACCAATGGAAATTTGTGAGGATTGGATACATTAGGATATTGGGGTTAACAGACATATACAAACACAGGTGAAATATATCATCACCAAAGACCTACGGAATACCAAGAGAAGACTACTCAACATCCTGTCATAACGTACATGGGAAAAGGATTCCAGGAAGAATAGACATATGTTTATGTGTAAAAGAACCACATCTTGCACACCTAGAACAAGCCAAACTTTGTAATCAAACTTGCTGTGATAAAAATAAAAATTAAATTAAATAAACGAACAAGAAGTAGTGAGACATATACTTAAGGGGCTTTTCCCTGGCACACGCCATTCTAAATTACAACCTAGAACACAACTTCCATTGAGGCTCTGTTGCCCTAGTAACCAGATTTGGTAAAGTAGAACAGCTGCCACCTTGTGGGCGTTTCACACGACAGCAGCTTTAATCCCAGCGTTAATGGTCAGTTGATATTCAAAATAATTGCAGGCCTGTAAATCACACCTGCACTGAAAACAAATCCTGGGGTCGTATATCGACCAAAAAAATTCAAAGGCATCCATATTTCAAACCGACAGTTTCAAGAGGCATAATTTATGCACATTTGTCTTCTGTTTCTTTTTCTTTCTTTCTTTTTTCTTTTTTTTCAGCTTTCAAACTACTATTTATTTAATCATGTGTTCATTCTACAGATAATTTTTAAAGTGTCTACTATGTACTAATTGCAAGTTAGGTCCCAGGATTACAGCAGTGTGTTAAACAGATAAAATCCCCGGACCTTATGGAACTTAAAGCCTAGTGGGTGACTCGGTCAATAATCCACTTCATAGATAACTACGTAGTTATAATACAGGGTACAGTGAGAGGGCTAACAAAGGGCTCTAATTTAGGCTGGAGTTCAGAGAGGTTCCCCATGAAGAAATGATAGTTTACTTCTCAGGTACTTAATAAACAAAAGTGGTAAAATTAAATGGAAGTGTTTAAATGAACAGAGTTAGGTACCACTTTTAATTACATACATACATATACACACACATAAAATAGATCCCAACTTTCTAAATAAATTATAAGTAAATTGAATGCAAAATTTGTTAATAATGATAAAGTAGTACATATTCCAGAAATAAAGTCATGATGAGTAGCAAAAAAATCTAGGTACTGTTAATGTTATCACATTAATACATGTTTCAATGGTGATTTCAATGGCTATAGAAAAGGCATCTATGAAAAAAAACTGCTTAGTAAATTAGTAAAATAAGGAAATTCCTTAACCTAACGAGAGAAGGATTTTTTAAAGATCCTTTAGCAAATATATTTAATGATAAAACTTTAAAGTTAAAGTTTGGAGACCACAACTATTGCACATTGTTCTATAAGTCCTAGTCAATAGAATAAGAAAAGAATAAGCAGTGTAAGAATTAGAGAATGTGTCAGATAGACTGCACATCAGTCAATCTGTTGTGGTTTGGAAATTTAAAATGTTAACCACATTGCCCACTTCTGAAAGGAAGAGAAAGTTTGTCATTATTTGCAAATGATATGATAATCTTATCAAAATCAAGGCAAGGAATGGAAAAACTATGAATAAGATAATTCAGCAGAAATTTCCGGTAAGATAAAAAGTCAGCATAACAACTCAAAAGTATTTCTTTTACCAATTTTTTTTATACCAAGTCAATCTCAAGAGCAGCAAATATAATAAATACTTTTTTTTTTTTGTGGTACACGGGCCTCTCACTGTTGTGGCCTCTCCCTCCGCGGAGCACAGGCTCCTGATGCGCAGGCACAGTGGCCATGGCTCATGGGCCCAGACGCTCCACGGCATGTGGGATCTTCCTGGACCGGGGCATGAACCCGCGTCCCCTGCATCAGCAGGCGGACTCTCAACCACGGCGCCACCAGGGAAGCCCACAAATATTATAACATGTCAAGAAATTAATTTTTTCAATGTTAGATTTTTATAGAGAAATTCTGAAATTTTGTGAAGGGCATAATAAGAAAATCTGAATAAATAAAGATTATTTTCAAGGAAGAAAGGGCACATTTTAATAAAAATATCTCCTTACGTTAAGCTACATATTTAATAAGTTCCAATAAAATTACAAAATGAATTCTTCAGCAAATTTGATAATCTGAATCCAAAGTTCATGTAAGTCAAAATACATGAATAGCTAAGGCAATTTTTTTTTATCTCCCTGAAGGACCTTCTCTCTTATTTCTTTTTTTTTATTTTTTTTTTATTTTTTTATTTTTTATTTTTATTTTTTTTAATTTTTTGCTTTATAACAAATTTAATCAGTTATACATATACATGTTTCCATATCCCCTCCCTTTTGCGTCTCCCTCCCACTCTTTCTTTTTTCTTAAAACAACGGGAATGGAAAAAGGCTGAACATCAGGAATCAATAAAGCCATGCAAATCCAGTGTACACAAACGTTCACCTGACAGCCGTCAGAATGATCATCAGCAAAAAAAGTCTACAAAAAATAAATGCTGAAGGGGTTTTAGAGAACTGCGTACCCTTTAGCTGCTGGTGGGTTGCAACCTGGTAAGAGCCAGTCGTGAGAACAGAATGGAGGTGCGTTTAAGGGTAAAAATGGAGCTACCATGTGATCTGGTAGGCCCACTCATGGGCCTATCACCTGAGTAGACCAGAATCAAAAACACACAGGCTGGCAATCCTGCACTGCAGCAAGGTGTACCATAGCCAAACCTGGAAGAAACCAAAATGTGCATCAACAGAAAAATGCACCAAGAAGAAGTCGTCCATGTACACAATGGAATCTTAGCCATGAAAAAGCATGGAACAGTGCCGTTGGCACCACCATAGAAGGACCTAGCGATAATCACCACACTGGAAGTAAGAAAGAAACCGTAAGACAGACATCCTATGACATCACTTATAGGTGTTACCTAAGAATTGATACCCATGAAATAATTTCCAAGAGAAGGACACGCATAGATTCAGAAAACCAAATTATGTTTAACCAAATGGAAAGGTGTAAGGAATGTATGAATTAGGATATGGGGGTTAACAGACATATACTAATACATAGGAAATATATAATCACAAAATACCTAAGGAATACAAAGAGAGGTCTACTCAACACTCTATAATAACATACACGGGAATGGATCCAAAGAGGAATATAGACAGATACATTGATAGGATGAACCAGAAACTGTACACCTAGGAGAATCTACATTTTGATCAAATTTCCTCTGATAATTAAATTTAAAAAGCAAACAACAATTTAGGAGATATAAGCTCTTGGGGGTTTGCGCTGGCACATTGCACTCTAATTCGCAGCTTACTACCACGATTGCCACGAAAGCTCTGTGGCCCCAAATCCCAGAGTTGGAAATGTAGAAATGCTGCCGCCTTGTGGCCGTTTCCCACAAGAGCGGCTTTGAACCCACAGCTAATGGTCACTTAACATTCACAAGGATTCAGGGCTGTAAAGGACACCTGCCCTAAAAAATTGTGCGGAGGTAGGGAATGGCCAAAAAATTTCAAAAGTGTTAAATTTTTCAAGGAGATTGGATGGAGGGGTAAGTTTTACTCACTCATTTTCAAAAAAGAGGAAAATGGATAAAAGCTCAACATCAGTAATTATTAGACTCATGCAAATCTAACCTCCAAAATGATTCCAACTCACACATGTCAACTACCATCAGCTGCAAGTCTACAAACATTAAATGCTGAAGGTGTTTTAGGGAACTGTGTACCCTCTAGCTGCTGGTGAGATGTAAAGTGGTGACAGCCAATAATAAGAATAGAAAGGAGCTGCGTTTAAAAGTAAAAATTGAGCCACCATTCCGTTCAGCAGGCCCACCGCTGAGACTCTCACCTGACAAGTCCAGAGTCGAGAAGGCACAGGCTTCAACAGCTGCACTGCAGGAATTTTCACAATAGCCAAGACACGGAAGCAACCAAAATGTCCACCACCATATCAGTTGAAAAAGAAGAAGTGGTCCATGTACACAATGGAATATTAGCCATGGAAAACAATGAAACACTGCTCTTTCAGGCACCATAGTTGAGCCTAGAGATAATCACAGAACATGAGGTAAGTCGGAAAGCAAAAGACATATCCTATGATATCACTTACAGGCATTATCTAACAACTGACACAAATGAACATATTTGCACAGAGAAAGACACTCACACACTTAGAAAACAAACTAGGCTTATCTAAAAGGAAAGGTGGGGGGAATGGAAAAATTAAGATTAGGGTTACCATACGTGTACAAATACCTATTAAATACACATAACAAAAAGACCGACCATATAGCAAGGGAGGTCTATGGAACACTCTGCAATAATTTACATGGGAAGTGGACCTGTGCATGAATATATATATATATATGTTAGGCACAAATGAACCAGATTGTGTACACCTAGGACAAACCATATTCTAATCATTGCCCCTATTAAAAAATCTAAAACAACAAACAAGAAATAATGTAACATAAACTTATGGGGTTTTCTCCTGGCACATTCCATTTTAATTTACAACCTAGGAACAGGGATTCCAGAACGGCTCTGCTGCCCTAGTAACGAGATTTGTGAATGGAGAAATGCTGCCGCCTAGTGGCTGCTTACCACAACAGCAGCTTTAAACCCAGTGCTAATGGTCACTAAATATTCACACTCATTACAGGCCTGTGAATGACACCTGCCCTCAAAAACAATCCCGGGAGCGAATATTGACCAAAAAATTCAATTTTGAGGGCAACCTTTCAAGAAGACAATTTCAAGAGGTTAATTGTATTCTACGTTTTTTTCATTTGTTCATTAACAGAAATTTTAAAAGGTGTGGAAAAATGAAACTTAGAAAGAATTAAGGACATGCAAATCCAAATTACAAAAATCCTATCAGCTCACAACAGTCAGAATGACCATCAGCAAAAATTCTGCAAACAATAAATGCTGAAGGGGTTGTGGAAAAATGCCTAGGCTTGGTTCAACGTGGGACATGCTAAGAGCCAGTAAGGAAAACACAAAGGAGGTGCATTGAAAAGGTAAGTACTGAGCTACCATTCAATCAAGCATGCCCACTGCTGGCCCTATCGCCTGAGAGGATGAGAATCAAAAAGACACAGGCTGGACTTCACTGGTGGCGCAGTGGTTGAGAGTCCGCCGCCGAAGCAGGGGACACGGGTTTATGCCCCGGTTCGGGAAAATCACACATGCCGTGGAGCGGCTGGTCCCGTGAGCTATGGCTGCTGGGCCTGTGCGTCCAGAGCCTGTGCTCTGCAATCGGAGTGGCCATGGCAGTGAGTGGCCTACGTACTGCAAAACAAGAAAAAAACAGCCTGGCAATCCTGCCCTCCAGCAATATTTATCATAGCCAAAACTTGGAAGCTACGAAAATGTCCATCAACAGAGGAATGCACAAAGAAGAAGTGGTCCATGTACACAATGGAATATGACTCCAATAAAAAAATATAAACTCAATCTAGAAAACAAACAAAAGTAAAAAAAAAAAAAACACATCACCTTTGGGGGTTTATCCAGGCACATTCCACTCTAATTTATAACCGAGAAATACCACTGCAAGGTAGTCTGTTTCCCTAGTTAAAAGCTTGTGAAAAGCAGAAATGCTGCCACCCTCTGGCAGTGACCTGCAACAGCAGCTTTAAAAACTGTGCTAAGGGTCACTTCATATGCACCAGTACTGGAGGGCTGTAAATGAAACCTGCCCTCAGAATGTCATTAGGGAGGTAATGGCCAAAATATTTCTAAATGTCACACATACTTCACGAAAACAATTGGAAGAGGTAAGCTCTACTCACAGTTTGAATAAAAAAAGGACATGCCAGAAAGCTCAATTTCAATGGATTATGAGACGAATGCAAATCCAACCACAAACATATAGCAGCTCACACTTGTCAGAATAAACTTCAGCAAAAAAAAAAACTACAAACAATAAATGCTGAAGGTGTTGTGCAGAAGTGCATACCCTCAACTTTAAGTGGGATGTGACCTGGTAAGAGCCACTAACGAGAACAGAATGGAGGTGCTTTTACTACGTAAATATTTTTCTACCATATGATCCAGCAGGCCCACTCCTGGGCCTATAACCTAAGAAGACAGAATTGGAAAGACACAGGGAGGCGAATGTGCATTGCCGCAGCATTACAATTGCCAAGTCATGGAAGCAACCAAAAAGTCCATCAACATATGAGTGGACAAAGAAAACTGGTACATGTACAGACGGAGTATTGGACAAGGAAAAAAAGGACACGATGTCATTTGCAGCACTGTAGATGAGTCTAGAGGCAATCACACAACGTGTAGTATGTCAGAAAGAGAAAGACACATATCGTATGATATCACTTTTAGGTATTACCTATAAATGGATACCAGTGAAGATATTTCCACAGAGAAGGGCAACCACTGATTCATTCAACAAACTTATGGTTCACCAATGGAAATTTGTGAGGATTGGATACATTAGGATATTGGGGTTAACAGACATATACAAACACAGGTGAAATATATCATCACCAAAGACCTACGGAATACCAAGAGAAGACTACTCAACATCCTGTCATAACGTACATGGGAAAAGGATTCCAGGAAGAATAGACATATGTTTATGTGTAAAAGAACCACATCTTGCACACCTAGAACAAGCCAAACTTTGTAATCAAACTTGCTGTGATAAAAATAAAAATTAAATTAAATAAACGAACAAGAAGTAGTGAGACATATACTTAAGGGGCTTTTCCCTGGCACACGCCATTCTAAATTACAACCTAGAACACAACTTCCATTGAGGCTCTGTTGCCCTAGTAACCAGATTTGGTAAAGTAGAACAGCTGCCACCTTGTGGGCGTTTCACACGACAGCAGCTTTAATCCCAGCGTTAATGGTCAGTTGATATTCAAAATAATTGCAGGCCTGTAAATCACACCTGCACTGAAAACAAATCCTGGGGTCGTATATCGACCAAAAAAATTCAAAGGCATCCATATTTCAAACCGACAGTTTCAAGAGGCATAATTTATGCACATTTGTCTTCTGTTTCTTTTTCTTTCTTTCTTTTTTCTTTTTTTTCAGCTTTCAAACTACTATTTATTTAATCATGTGTTCATTCTACAGATAATTTTTAAAGTGTCTACTATGTACTAATTGCAAGTTAGGTCCCAGGATTACAGCAGTGAGTTAAACAGATAAAATCCCCGGACCTTATGGAACTTAAAGCCTAGTGGGTGACTCGGTCAATAATCCACTTCATAGATAACTACGTAGTTATAATACAGGGTACAGTGAGAGGGCTAACAAAGGGCTCTAATTTAGGCTGGAGTTCAGAGAGGTTCCCCATGAAGAAATGATAGTTTACTTCTCAGGTACTTAATAAACAAAAGTGGTAAAATTAAATGGAAGTGTTTAAATGAACAGAGTTAGGTACCACTTTTAATTACATACATACATATACACACACATAAAATAGATCCCAACTTTCTAAATAAATTATAAGTAAATTGAACGCAAAATTTGTTAATAATGATAAAGTAGTACATATTCCAGAAATAAAGTCATGATGAGTAGCAAAAAAATCTAGGTACTGTTAATGTTATCACATTAATACATGTTTCAATGGTGATTTCAATAGCTATAGAAAAGGCATCTATGAAAAAAAACTGCTTAGTAAATTAGTAAAATAAGGAAATTCCTTAACCTAACGAGAGAAGGATTTTTTAAAGATCCTTTAGCAAATATATTTAATGATAAAACTTTAAAGTTAAAGTTTGGAGACCACAACTATTGCACATTGTTCTATAAGTCCTAGTCAATAGAATAAGAAAAGAATAAGCAGTGTAAGAATTAGAGAATGTGTCAGATAGACTGCACATCAGTCAATCTGTTGTGGTTTGGAAATTTAAAATGTTAACCACATTGCCCACTTCTGAAAGGAAGAGAAAGTTTGTCATTATTTGCAAATGATATGATAATCTTATCAAAATCAAGGCAAGGAATGGAAAAACTATGAATAAGATAATTCAGCAGAAATTTCCGGTAAGATAAAAAGTCAGCATAACAACTCAAAAGTATTTCTTTTACCAATTTTTTTTATACCAAGTCAATCTCAAGAGCAGCAAATATAATAAATACTTTTTTTTTTTTTGCGGTACACGGGCCTCTCACTGTTGTGGCCTCTCCCTCCGCGGAGCACAGGCTCCTGATGCGCAGGCACAGTGGCCATGGCTCATGGGCCCAGACGCTCCACGGCATGTGGGATCTTCCTGGACCGGGGCATGAACCCGCGTCCCCTGCATCAGCAGGCGGACTCTCAACCACGGCGCCACCAGGGAAGCCCACAAATATTATAACATGTCAAGAAATTAATTTTTTCAATGTTAGATTTTTATAGAGAAATTCTGAAATTTTGTGAAGGGCATAATAAGAAAATCTGAATAAATAAAGATTATTTTCAAGGAAGAAAGGGCACATTTTAATAAAAATATCTCCTTACGTTAAGCTACATATTTAATAAGTTCCAATAAAATTACAAAATGAATTCTTCAGCAAATTTGATAATCTGAATCCAAAGTTCATGTA
The DNA here is from genome assembly GCF_964341445.2 of Mesoplodon mirus. Lineage (NCBI taxonomy): Eukaryota > Metazoa > Chordata > Mammalia > Artiodactyla > Ziphiidae > Mesoplodon > Mesoplodon mirus. Next base: position 146,024,188 of record NC_138981.1, read on the forward strand.
AGTCAAAATACATGAATAGCTAAGGCAATTTTTTTTTTATCTCCCTGAAGGACCTTCTCTCTTATTTCTTTTTTTTTATTTTTTTTTTATTTTTTTATTTTTTATTTTTATTTTTTTTAATTTTTTGCTTTATAACAAATTTAATCAGTTATACATATACATGTTTCCATATCCCCTCCCTTTTGCGTCTCCCTCCCACTCTTTCTTTTTTCTTAAAACAACGGGAATGGAAAAAGGCTGAACATCAGGAATCAATAAAGCCATGCAAATCCAGTGTACACAAACGTTCACCTGACAGCCGTCAGAATGATCATCAGCAAAAAAAGTCTACAAAAAATAAATGCTGAAGGGGTTTTAGAGAACTGCGTACCCTTTAGCTGCTGGTGGGTTGCAACCTGGTAAGAGCCAGTCGTGAGAACAGAATGGAGGTGCGTTTAAGGGTAAAAATGGAGCTACCATGTGATCTGGTAGGCCCACTCATGGGCCTATCACCTGAGTAGACCAGAATCAAAAACACACAGGCTGGCAATCCTGCACTGCAGCAAGGTGTACCATAGCCAAACCTGGAAGAAACCAAAATGTGCATCAACAGAAAAATGCACCAAGAAGAAGTCGTCCATGTACACAATGGAATCTTAGCCATGAAAAAGCATGGAACAGTGCCGTTGGCACCACCATAGAAGGACCTAGCGATAATCACCACACTGGAAGTAAGAAAGAAACCGTAAGACAGACATCCTATGACATCACTTATAGGTGTTACCTAAGAATTGATACCCATGAAATAATTTCCAAGAGAAGGACACGCATAGATTCAGAAAACCAAATTATGTTTAACCAAATGGAAAGGTGTAAGGAATGTATGAATTAGGATATGGGGGTTAACAGACATATACTAATACATAGGAAATATATAATCACAAAATACCTAAGGAATACAAAGAGAGGTCTACTCAACACTCTATAATAACATACACGGGAATGGATCCAAAGAGGAATATAGACAGATACATTGATAGGATGAACCAGAAACTGTACACCTAGGAGAATCTACATTTTGATCAAATTTCCTCTGATAATTAAATTTAAAAAGCAAACAACAATTTAGGAGATATAAGCTCTTGGGGGTTTGCGCTGGCACATTGCACTCTAATTCGCAGCTTACTACCACGATTGCCACGAAAGCTCTGTGGCCCCAAATCCCAGAGTTGGAAATGTAGAAATGCTGCCGCCTTGTGGCCGTTTCCCACAAGAGCGGCTTTGAACCCACAGCTAATGGTCACTTAACATTCACAAGGATTCAGGGCTGTAAAGGACACCTGCCCTAAAAAATTGTGCGGAGGTAGGGAATGGCCAAAAAAATTCAAAAGTGTTAAATTTTTCAAGGAGATTGGATGGAGGGGTAAGTTTTACTCACTCATTTTCAAAAAAGAGGAAAATGGATAAAAGCTCAACATCAGTAATTATTAGACTCATGCAAATCTAACCTCCAAAATGATTCCAACTCACACATGTCAACTACCATCAGCTGCAAGTCTACAAACATTAAATGCTGAAGGTGTTTTAGGGAACTGTGTACCCTCTAGCTGCTGGTGAGATGTAAAGTGGTGACAGCCAATAATAAGAATAGAAAGGAGCTGCGTTTAAAAGTAAAAATTGAGCCACCATTCCGTTCAGCAGGCCCACCGCTGAGACTCTCACCTGACAAGTCCAGAGTCGAGAAGGCACAGGCTTCAACAGCTGCACTGCAGGAATTTTCACAATAGCCAAGACACGGAAGCAACCAAAATGTCCACCACCATATCAGTTGAAAAAGAAGAAGTGGTCCATGTACACAATGGAATATTAGCCATGGAAAACAATGAAACACTGCTCTTTCAGGCACCATAGTTGAGCCTAGAGATAATCACAGAACATGAGGTAAGTCGGAAAGCAAAAGACATATCCTATGATATCACTTACAGGCATTATCTAACAACTGACACAAATGAACATATTTGCACAGAGAAAGACACTCACACACTTAGAAAACAAACTAGGCTTATCTAAAAGGAAAGGTGGGGGGAATGGAAAAATTAAGATTAGGGTTACCATACGTGTACAAATACCTATTAAATACACATAACAAAAAGACCGACCATATAGCAAGGGAGGTCTATGGAACACTCTGCAATAATTTACATGGGAAGTGGACCTGTGCATGAATATATATATATATATGTTAGGCACAAATGAACCAGATTGTGTACACCTAGGACAAACAATATTCTAATCATTGCCCCTATTAAAAAATCTAAAACAACAAACAAGAAATAATGTAACATAAACTTATGGGGTTTTCTCCTGGCACATTCCATTTTAATTTACAACCTAGGAACAGGGATTCCAGAACGGCTCTGCTGCCCTAGTAACGAGATTTGTGAATGGAGAAATGCTGCCGCCTAGTGGCTGCTTACCACAACAGCAGCTTTAAACCCAGTGCTAATGGTCACTAAATATTCACACTCATTACAGGCCTGTGAATGACACCTGCCCTCAAAAACAATCCTGGGAGCGAATATTGACCAAAACATTCAATTTTGAGGGCAACCTTTCAAGAAGACAATTTCAAGAGGTTAATTGTATTCTACGTTTTTTTCATTTGTTCATTAACAGAAATTTTAAAAGGTGTGGAAAAATGAACCTTAGAAAGAATTAAGGACATGCAAATCCAAATTACAAAAATCCTATAAGCTCACAACAGTCAGAATGACCATCAGCAAAAATTCTGCAAACAATAAATGCTGAAGGGGTTGTGGAAAAATGCCTAGGCTTGGTTCAACGTGGGACATGCTAAGAGCCAGTAAGGAAAACACAAAGGAGGTGCATTGAAAAGGTAAGTACTGAGCTACCATTCAATCAAGCATGCCCACTGCTGGCCCTATCGCCTGAGAGGATTAGAATCAAAAAGACACAGGCTGGACTTCACTGGTGGCGCAGTGGTTGAGAGTCCGCCGCCGAAGCAGGGGACACGGGTTTATGCCCCGGTTCGGGAAAATCACACATGCCGTGGAGCGGCTGGTCCCGTGAGCTATGGCTGCTGGGCCTGTGCGTCCAGAGCCTGTGCTCTGCAATCGGAGTGGCCATGGCAGTGAGTGGCCTACGTACTGCAAAACAAGAAAAAAACAGCCTGGCAATCCTGCCCTCCAGCAATATTTATCATAGCCAAAACTTGGAAGCTACGAAAATGTCCATCAACAGAGGAATGCACAAAGAAGAAGTGGTCCATGTACACAATGGAATATGACTCCAATAAAAAAATATAAACTCAATCTAGAAAACAAACAAAAGTAAAAAAAAAAAAAACACATCACCTTTGGGGGTTTATCCAGGCACATTCCACTCTAATTTATAACCGAGAAATACCACTGCAAGGTAGTCTGTTTCCCTAGTTAAAAGCTTGTGAAAAGCAGAAATGCTGCCACCCTCTGGCAGTGACCTGCAACAGCAGCTTTAAAAACTGTGCTAAGGGTCACTTCATATGCACCAGTACTGGAGGGCTGTAAATGAAACCTGCCCTCAGAATGTCATTAGGGAGGTAATGGCCAAAATATTTCTAAATGTCACACATACTTCACGAAAACAATTGGAAGAGGTAAGCTCTACTCACAGTTTGAATAAAAAAAGGACATGCCAGAAAGCTCAATTTCAATGGATTATGAGACGAATGCAAATCCAACCACAAACATATAGCAGCTCACACTTGTCAGAATAAACTTCAGCAAAAAAAAAAACTACAAACAATAAATGCTGAAGGTGTTGTGCAGAAGTGCATACCCTCAACTTTAAGTGGGATGTGACCTGGTAAGAGCCACTAACGAGAACAGAATGGAGGTGCTTTTACTACGTAAATATTTTTCTACCATATGATCCAGCAGGCCCACTCCTGGGCCTATAACCTAAGAAGACAGAATTGGAAAGACACAGGGAGGCGAATGTGCATTGCCGCAGCATTACAATTGCCAAGTCATGGAAGCAACCAAAAAGTCCATCAACATATGAGTGGACAAAGAAAACTGGTACATGTACAGACGGAGTATTGGACAAGGAAAAAAAGGACACGATGTCATTTGCAGCACTGTAGATGAGTCTAGAGGCAATCACACAACGTGTAGTATGTCAGAAAGAGAAAGACACATATCGTATGATATCACTTTTAGGTATTACCTATAAATGGATACCAGTGAAGATATTTCCACAGAGAAGGGCAACCACTGATTCATTCAACAAACTTATGGTTCACCAATGGAAATTTGTGAGGATTGGATACATTAGGATATTGGGGTTAACAGACATATACAAACACAGGTGAAATATATCATCACCAAAGACCTACGGAATACCAAGAGAAGACTACTCAACATCCTGTCATAACGTACATGGGAAAAGGATTCCAGGAAGAATAGACATATGTTTATGTGTAAAAGAACCACATCTTGCACACCTAGAACAAGCCAAACTTTGTAATCAAACTTGCTGTGATAAAAATAAAAATTAAATTAAATAAACGAACAAGAAGTAGTGAGACATATACTTAAGGGGCTTTTCCCTGGCACACGCCATTCTAAATTACAACCTAGAACACAACTTCCATTGAGGCTCTGTTGCCCTAGTAACCAGATTTGGTAAAGTAGAACAGCTGCCACCTTGTGGGCGTTTCACACGACAGCAGCTTTAATCCCAGCGTTAATGGTCAGTTGATATTCAAAATAATTGCAGGCCTGTAAATCACACCTGCACTGAAAACAAATCCTGGGGTCGTATATCGACCAAAAAAATTCAAAGGCATCCATATTTCAAACCGACAGTTTCAAGAGGCATAATTTATGCACATTTGTCTTCTGTTTCTTTTTCTTTCTTTCTTTTTTCTTTTTTTTCAGCTTTCAAACTACTATTTATTTAATCATGTGTTCATTCTACAGATAATTTTTAAAGTGTCTACTATGTACTAATTGCAAGTTAGGTCCCAGGATTACAGCAGTGAGTTAAACAGATAAAATCCCCGGACCTTATGGAACTTAAAGCCTAGTGGGTGACTCGGTCAATAATCCACTTCATAGATAACTACGTAGTTATAATACAGGGTACAGTGAGAGGGCTAACAAAGGGCTCTAATTTAGGCTGGAGTTCAGAGAGGTTCCCCATGAAGAAATGATAGTTTACTTCTCAGGTACTTAATAAACAAAAGTGGTAAAATTAAATGGAAGTGTTTAAATGAACAGAGTTAGGTACCACTTTTAATTACATACATACATATACACACACATAAAATAGATCCCAACTTTCTAAATAAATTATAAGTAAATTGAACGCAAAATTTGTTAATAATGATAAAGTAGTACATATTCCAGAAATAAAGTCATGATGAGTAGCAAAAAAATCTAGGTACTGTTAATGTTATCACATTAATACATGTTTTAATGGTGATTTCAATGGCTATAGAAAAGGCATCTATGAAAAAAAACTGCTTAGTAAATTAGTAAAATAAGGAAATTCCTTAACCTAACGAGAGAAGGATTTTTTAAAGATCCTTTAGCAAATATATTTAATGATAAAACTTTAAAGTTAAAGTTTGGAGACCACAACTATTGCACATTGTTCTATAAGTCCTAGTCAATAGAATAAGAAAAGAATAAGCAGTGTAAGAATTAGAGAATGTGTCAGATAGACTGCACATCAGTCAATCTGTTGTGGTTTGGAAATTTAAAATGTTAACCACATTGCCCACTTCTGAAAGGAAGAGAAAGTTTGTCATTATTTGCAAATGATATGATAATCTTATCAAAATCAAGGCAAGGAATGGAAAAACTATGAATAAGATAATTCAGCAGAAATTTCCGGTAAGATAAAAAGTCAGCATAACAACTCAAAAGTATTTCTTTTACCAATTTTTTTTATACCAAGTCAATCTCAAGAGCAGCAAATATAATAAATACTTTTTTTTTTGCGGTACACGGGCCTCTCACTGTTGTGGCCTCTCCCTCCGCGGAGCACAGGCTCCTGATGCGCAGGCACAGTGGCCATGGCTCATGGGCCCAGACGCTCCACGGCATGTGGGATCTTCCTGGACCGGGGCATGAACCCGCGTCCCCTGCATCAGCAGGCGGACTCTCAACCACGGCGCCACCAGGGAAGCCCACAAATATTATAACATGTCAAGAAATTAATTTTTTCAATGTTAGATTTTTATAGAGAAATTCTGAAATTTTGTGAAGGGCATAATAAGAAAATCTGAATAAATAAAGATTATTTTCAAGGAAGAAAGGGCACATTTTAATAAAAATATCTCCTTACGTTAAGCTACATATTTAATAAGTTCCAATAAAATTACAAAATGAATTCTTCAGCAAATTTGATAATCTGAATCCAAAGTTCATGTAAGTCAAAATACATGAATAGCTAAGGCAATTTTTTTTTATCTCCCTGAAGGACCTTCTCTCTTATTTCTTTTTTTTTATTTTTTTTTATTTTTTTATTTTTTATTTTTATTTTTTTTAATTTTTTGCTTTATAACAAATTTAATCAGTTATACATATACATGTTTCCATATCCCCTCCCTTTTGCGTCTCCCTCCCACTCTTTCTTTTTTCTTAAAACAACGGGAATGGAAAAAGGCTGAACATCAGGAATCAATAAAGCCATGCAAATCCAGTGTACACAAACGTTCACCTGACAGCCGTCAGAATGATCATCAGCAAAAAAAGTCTACAAAAAATAAATGCTGAAGGGGTTTTAGAGAACTGCGTACCCTTTAGCTGCTGGTGGGTTGCAACCTGGTAAGAGCCAGTCGTGAGAACAGAATGGAGGTGCGTTTAAGGGTAAAAATGGAGCTACCATGTGATCTGGTAGGCCCACTCATGGGCCTATCACCTGAGTAGACCAGAATCAAAAACACACAGGCTGGCAATCCTGCACTGCAGCAAGGTGTACCATAGCCAAACCTGGAAGAAACCAAAATGTGCATCAACAGAAAAATGCACCAAGAAGAAGTCGTCCATGTACACAATGGAATCTTAGCCATGAAAAAGCATGGAACAGTGCCGTTGGCACCACCATAGAAGGACCTAGCGATAATCACCACACTGGAAGTAAGAAAGAAACCGTAAGACAGACATCCTATGACATCACTTATAGGTGTTACCTAAGAATTGATACCCATGAAATAATTTCCAAGAGAAGGACACGCATAGATTCAGAAAACCAAATTATGTTTAACCAAATGGAAAGGTGTAAGGAATGTATGAATTAGGATATGGGGGTTAACAGACATATACTAATACATAGGAAATATATAATCACAAAATACCTAAGGAATACAAAGAGAGGTCTACTCAACACTCTATAATAACATACACGGGAATGGATCCAAAGAGGAATATAGACAGATACATTGATAGGATGAACCAGAAACTGTACACCTCGGAGAATCTACATTTTGATCAAATTTCCTCTGATAATTAAATTTAAAAAGCAAACAACAATTTAGGAGATATAAGCTCTTGGGGGTTTGCACTGGCACATTGCACTCTAATTCGCAGCTTACTACCACGATTGCCACGAAAGCTCTGTGGCCCAAAATCCCAGAGTTGGAAATGTAGAAATGCTGCCGCCTTGTGGCCGTTTCCCACAAGAGCGGCTTTGAACCCACAGCTAATGGTCACTTAACATTCACAAGGATTCAGGGCTGTAAAGGACACCTGCCCTAAAAAATTGTGCGGAGGTAGGGAATGGCCAAAAAAATTCAAAAGTGTTAAATTTTTCAAGGAGATTGGATGGAGGGGTAAGTTTTACTCACTCATTTTCAAAAAAGAGGAAAATGGATAAAAGCTCAACATCAGTAATTATTAGACTCATGCAAATCTAACCTCCAAAATGATTCCAACTCACACATGTCAACTACCATCAGCTGCAAGTCTACAAACATTAAATGCTGAAGGTGTTTTAGAGAACTGTGTACCCTCTAGCTGCTGGTGAGATGTAAAGTGGTGACAGCCAATAATAAGAATAGAAAGGAGCTGCGTTTAAAAGTAAAAATTGAGCCACCATTCCGTTCAGCAGGCCCACCGCTGAGACTCTCACCTGACAAGTCCAGAGTCGAGAAGGCACAGGCTTCAACAGCTGCACTGCAGGAATTTTCACAATAGCCAAGACACGGAAGCAACCAAAATGTCCATCACCATATCAGTTGAAAAAGAAGAAGTGGTCCATGTACACAATGGAATATTAGCCATGGAAAACAATGAAACACTGCTCTTTCAGGCACCATAGTTGAGCCTAGAGATAATCACAGAACATGAGGTAAGTCGGAAAGCAAAAGACATATCCTATGATATCACTTACAGGCATTATCTAACAACTGACACAAATGAACATATTTGCACAGAGAAAGACACTCACACACTTAGAAAACAAACTAGGCTTATCTAAAAGGAAAGGTGGGGGGAATGGAAAAATTAAGATTAGGGTTACCATACGTGTACAAATACCTATTAAATACACATAACAAAAAGACCGACCATATAGCAAGGGAGGTCTATGGAACACTCTGCAATAATTGACATGGGAAGGGGATCTGTGCATGAATATATATATATATATATATATATATATATATATATATATATATATATATATATATGTTAGGCACAAATGAACCAGATTGTGTACACCTAGGACAAACAATATTCTAATCATTGCCCCTATTAAAAAAACTAAAACAACAAACAAGAAATAATGTAACATAAACTTATGGGGCTTTCTCCTGGCACATTCCATTTTAATTTACAACCTAGGAACAGGGATTCCAGAACGGCTCTGCTGCCCTAGTAACGAGATTTGTGAATGGAGAAATGCTGCCGCCTAGTGGCTGCTTACCACAACAGCAGCTTTAAACCCAGTGCTAATGGTCACTAAATATTCACACTCATTACAGGCCTGTGAATGACACCTGCCCTCAAAAACAATCCTGGGAGCGAATATTGACCAAAAAATTCAATTTTGAGGGCAACCTTTCAAGAAGACAATTTCAAGAGGTTAATTGTATTCTACGTTTTTTTCATTTGTTCATTAACAGAAATTTTAAAAGGTGTGGAAAAAAGAACCTTAGAAAGAATTAAGGACATGCAAATCCAAATTACAAAAATCCTATCAGCTCACAACAGTCAGAATGACCATCAGCAAAAATTCTGCAAACAATAAATGCTGAAGGGGTTGTGGAAAAATGCCTAGGCTTGGTTCAACGTGGGACATGCTAAGAGCCAGTAAGGAAAACACAAAGGAGGTGCATTGAAAAGGTAAGTACTGAGCTACCATTCAATCAAGCATGCCCACTGCTGGCCCTATCGCCTGAGAGGATGAGAATCAAAAAGACACAGGCTGGACTTCACTGGTGGCGCAGTGGTTGAGAGTCCGCCGCCGAAGCAGGGGACACGGGTTTATGCCCCGGTTCGGGAAAATCACACATGCCGTGGAGCGGCTGGTCCCGTGAGCTATGGCTGCTGGGCCTGTGCGTCCAGAGCCTGTGCTCTGCAATCGGAGTGGCCATGGCAGTGAGTGGCCTACGTACTGCAAAACAAGAAAAAAACAGCCTGGCAATCCTGCCCTCCAGCAATATTTATCATAGCCAAAACTTGGAAGCTACGAAAATGTCCATCAACAGAGGAATGCACAAAGAAGAAGTGGTCCATGTACACAATGGAATATGACTCCAATAAAAAAATATAAACTCAATCTAGAAAGCAAACAAAAGTAAAAAAAAAAACACATCACCTTTGGGGGTTTATCCAGGCACATTCCACTCTAATTTATAACCGAGAAATACCACTGCAAGGTAGTCTGTTTCCCTAGTTAAAAGCTTGTGAAAAGCAGAAATGCTGCCACCCTCTGGCAGTGACCTGCAACAGCAGCTTTAAAAACTGTGCTAAGGGTCACTTCATATGCACCAGTACTGGAGGGCTGTAAATGAAACCTGCCCTCAGAATGTCATTAGGGAGGTAATGGCCAAAATATTTCTAAATGTCACACATACTTCACGAAAACAATTGGAAGAGGTAAGCTCTACTCACAGTTTGAATAAAAAAAGGACATGCCAGAAAGCTCAATTTCAATGGATTATGAGACGAATGCAAATCCAACCACAAACATATAGCAGCTCACACTTGTCAGAATAAACTTCAGCAAAAAAAAAACTACAAACAATAAATGCTGAAGGTGTTGTGCAGAAGTGCATACCCTCAACTTTAAGTGGGATGTGACCTGGTAAGAGCCACTAACGAGAACAGAATGGAGGTGCTTTTACTACGTAAATATTTTTCTACCATATGATCCAGCAGGCCCACTCCTGGGCCTATAACCTAAGAAGACAGAATTGGAAAGACACAGGGAGGCGAATGTGCATTGCCGCAGCATTACAATTGCCAAGCCATGGAAGCAACCAAAAAGTCCATCAACATATGAGTGGACAAAGAAAACTGGTACATGTACAGACGGAGTATTGGACAAGGAAAAAAAGGACACGATGTCATTTGCAGCACTGTAGATGAGTCTAGAGGCAATCACACAACGTGTAGTATGTCAGAAAGAGAAAGACACATATCGTATGATATCACTTTTAGGTATTACCTATAAATGGATACCAGTGAAGATATTTCCACAGAGAAGGGCAACCACTGATTCATTCAACAAACTTATGGTTCACCAATGGAAATTTGTGAGGATTGGATACATTAGGATATTGGGGTTAACAGACATATACAAACACAGGTGAAATATATCATCACCAAAGACCTACGGAATACCAAGAGAAGACTACTCAACATCCTGTCATAACGTACATGGGAAAAGGATTCCAGGAAGAATAGACATATGTTTATGTGTAAAAGAACCACATCTTGCACACCTAGAACAAGCCAAACTTTGTAATCAAACTTGCTGTGATAAAAATAAAAATTAAATTAAATAAACGAACAAGAATTAGTGAGACATATACTTAAGGGGCTTTTCCCTGGCACACGCCATTCTAAATTACAACCTAGAACACAACTTCCATTGAGGCTCTGTTGCCCTAGTAACCAGATTTGGTAAAGTAGAACAGCTGCCACCTTGTGGGCGTTTCACACGACAGCAGCTTTAATCCCAGCGTTAATGGTCAGTTGATATTCAAAATAATTGCAGGCCTGTAAATCACACCTGCACTGAAAACAAATCCTGGGGTCGTATATCGACCAAAAAAATTCAAAGGCATCCATATTTCAAACCGACAGTTTCAAGAGGCATAATTTATGCACATTTGTCTTCTGTTTCTTTTTCTTTCTTTCTTTTTTCTTTTTTTTCAGCTTTCAAACTACTATTTATTTAATCATGTGTTCATTCTACAGATAATTTTTAAAGTGTCTACTATGTACTAATTGCAAGTTAGGTCCCAGGATTACAGCAGTGAGTTAAACAGATAAAATCCCCGGACCTTATGGAACTTAAAGCCTAGTGGGTGACTCGGTCAATAATCCACTTCATAGATAACTACGTAGTTATAATACAGGGTACAGTGAGAGGGCTAACAAAGGGCTCTAATTTAGGCTGGAGTTCAGAGAGGTTCCCCATGAAGAAATGATAGTTTACTTCTCAGGTACTTAATAAACAAAAGTGGTAAAATTAAATGGAAGTGTTTAAATGAACAGAGTTAGGTACCACTTTTAATTACATACATACATATACACACACATAAAATAGATCCCAACTTTCTAAATAAATTATAAGTAAATTGAACGCAAAATTTGTTAATAATGATAAAGTAGTACATATTCCAGAAATAAAGTCATGATGAGTAGCAAAAAAATCTAGGTACTGTTAATGTTATCACATTAATACATGTTTTAATGGTGATTTCAATGGCTATAGAAAAGGCATCTATGAAAAAAAACTGCTTAGTAAATTAGTAAAATAAGGAAATTCCTTAACCTAACGAGAGAAGGATTTTTTAAAGATCCTTTAGCAAATATATTTAATGATAAAACTTTAAAGTTAAAGTTTGGAGACCACAACTATTGCACATTGTTCTATAAGTCCTAGTCAATAGAATAAGAAAAGAATAAGCAGTGTAAGAATTAGAGAATGTGTCAGATAGACTGCACATCAGTCAATCTGTTGTGGTTTGGAAATTTAAAATGTTAACCACATTGCCCACTTCTGAAAGGAAGAGAAAGTTTGTCATTATTTGCAAATGATATGATAATCTTATCAAAATCAAGGCAAGGAATGGAAAAACTATGAATAAGATAATTCAGCAGAAATTTCCGGTAAGATAAAAAGTCAGCATAACAACTCAAAAGTATTTCTTTTACCAATTTTTTTTATACCAAGTCATTCTCAAGAGCAGCAAATATAATAAATACTTTTTTTTTTTTGCGGTACACGGGCCTCTCACTGTTGTGGCCTCTCCCGCCGCGGAGCACAGGCTCCTGATGCGCAGGCACAGTGGCCATGGCTCATGGGCCCAGACGCTCCACGGCATGTGGGATCTTCCTGGACTGGGGCATGAACCCGCGTCCCCTGCATCAGCAGGCGGACTCTCAACCACGGCGCCACCAGGGAAGCCCACAAATATTATAACATGTCAAGAAATTAATTTTTTCAATGTTAGATTTTTATAGAGAAATTCTGAAATTTTGTGAAGGGCATAATAAGAAAATCTGAATAAATAAAGATTATTTTCAAGGAAGAAAGGGCACATTTTAATAAAAATATCTCCTTACGTTAAGCTACATATTTAATAAGTTCCAATAAAATTACAAAATGAATTCTTCAGCAAATTTGATAATCTGAATCCAAAGTTCATGTAAGTCAAAATACATGAATAGCTAAGGCAATTTTTTTTTATCTCCCTGAAGGACCTTCTCTCTTATTTCTTTTTTTTTATTTTTTTTTATTTTTTTATTTTTTATTTTTATTTTTTTTAATTTTTTGCTTTATAACAAATTTAATCAGTTATACATATACATGTTTCCATATCCCCTCCCTTTTGCGTCTCCCTCCCACTCTTTCTTTTTTCTTAAAACAACGGGAATGGAAAAAGGCTGAACATCAGGAATCAATAAAGCCATGCAAATCCAGTGTACACAAACGTTCACCTGACAGCCGTCAGAATGATCATCAGCAAAAAAAGTCTACAAAAAATAAATGCTGAAGGGGTTTTAGAGAACTGCGTACCCTTTAGCTGCTGGTGGGTTGCAACCTGGTAAGAGCCAGTCGTGAGAACAGAATGGAGGTGCGTTTAAGGGTAAAAATGGAGCTACCATGTGATCTGGTAGGCCCACTCATGGGCCTATCACCTGAGTAGACCAGAATCAAAAACACACAGGCTGGCAATCCTGCACTGCAGCAAGGTGTACCATAGCCAAACCTGGAAGAAACCAAAATGTGCATCAACAGAAAAATGCACCAAGAAGAAGTCGTCCATGTACACAATGGAATCTTAGCCATGAGAAAGCATGGAACAGTGCCGTTGGCACCACCATAGAAGGACCTAGCGATAATCACCACACTGGAAGTAAGAAAGAAACCGTAAGACAGACATCCTATGACATCACTTATAGGTGTTACCTAAGAATTGATACCCATGAAATAATTTCCAAGAGAAGGACACGCATAGATTCAGAAAACCAAATTATGTTTAACCAAATGGAAAGGTGTAAGGAATGTATGAATTAGGATATGGGGGTTAACAGACATATACTAATACATAGGAAATATATAATCACAAATTACCTAAGGAATACAAAGAGAGGTCTACTCAACACTCTATAATAACATACACGGGAATGGATCCAAAGAGGAATATAGACAGATACATTGATAGGATGAACCAGAAACTGTACACCTCGGAGAATCTACATTTTGATCAAATTTCCTCTGATAATTAAATTTAAAAAGCAAACAACAATTTAGGAGATATAAGCTCTTTGGGGTTTGCGCTGGCACATTGCACTCTAATTCGCAGCTTACTACCACGATTGCCACGAAAGCTCTGTGGCCCAAAATCCCAGAGTTGGAAATGTAGAAATGCTGCCGCCTTGTGGCCGTTTCCCACAAGAGCGACTTTGAACCCACAGCTAATGGTCACTTAACATTCACAAGGATTCAGGGCTGTAAAGGACACCTGCCCTAAAAAATTGTGCGGAGGTAGGGAATGGCCAAAAAAATTCAAAAGTGTTAAATTTTTCAAGGAGATTGGATGGAGGGGTAAGTTTTACTCACTCATTTTCAAAAAAGAGGAAAATGGATAAAAGCTCAACATCAGTAATTATTAGACTCATGCAAATCTAACCTCCAAAATGATTCCAACTCACACATGTCAACTACCATCAGCTGCAAGTCTACAAACATTAAATGCTGAAGGTGTTTTAGAGAACTGTGTACCCTCTAGCTGCTGGTGAGATGTAAAGTGGTGACAGCCAATAATAAGAATAGAAAGGAGCTGCGTTTAAAAGTAAAAATTGAGCCACCATTCCGTTCAGCAGGCCCACCACTGAGACTCTCACCTGACAAGTCCAGAGTCGAGAAGGCACAGGCTTCAACAGCTGCACTGCAGGAATTTTCACAATAGCCAAGACACGGAAGCAACCAAAATGTCCATCACCATATCAGTTGAAAAAGAAGAAGTGGTCCATGTACACAATGGAATATTAGCCATGGAAAACAATGAAACACTGCTCTTTCAGGCACCATAGTTGAGCCTAGAGATAATCACAGAACATGAGGTAATTCGGAAAGCAAAAGACATATCCTATGATATCACTTACAGGCATTATCTAACAACTGACAAAAATGAACATATTTGCACAGAGAAAGACACTCACACACTTAGAAAACAAACTAGGCTTATCTAAAAGGAAAGGTGGGGGAATGGAAAAATTAAGATTAGGGTTACCATACGTGTACAAATACCTATTAAATACACATAACAAAAAGACCGACCATATAGCAAGGGAGGTCTATGGAACACTCTGCAATAATTGACATGGGAAGGGGATCTGTGCATGAATATATATATATATATATGTTAGGCACAAATGAACCAGATTGTGTACACCTAGGACAAACAATATTCTAATCATTGCCCCTATTAAAAAAACTAAAACAACAAACAAGAAATAATGTAACATAAACTTATGGGGTTTTCTCCTGGCACATTCCATTTTAATTTACAACCTAGGAACAGGGATTCCAGAACGGCTCTGCTGCCCTAGTAACGAGATTTGTGAATGGAGAAATGCTGCCGCCTAGTGGCTGCTTACCACAACAGCAGCTTTAAACCCAGTGCTAATGGTCACTAAATATTCACACTCATTACAGGCCTGTGAATGACACCTGCCCTCAAAAACAATCCCGGGAGCGAATATTGACCAAAACATTCAATTTTGAGGGCAACCTTTCAAGAAGACAATTTCAAGAGGTTAATTGTATTCTACGTTTTTTTCATTTGTTCATTAACAGAAATTTTAAAAGGTGTGGAAAAATGAAACTTAGAAAGAATTAAGGACATGCAAATCCAAATTACAAAAATCCTATCAGCTCACAACAGTCAGAATGACCATCAGCAAAAATTCTGCAAAGAATAAATGCTGAAGGGGTTGTGGAAAAATGCCTAGGCTTGGTTCAACGTGGGACATGCTAAGAGCCAGTAAGGAAAACACAAAGGAGGTGCATTGAAAAGGTAAGTACTGAGCTACCATTCAATCAAGCATGCCCACTGCTGGCCCTATCACCTGAGAGGATGAGAATCAAAAAGACACAGGCTGGACTTCACTGGTGGCGCAGTGGTTGAGAGTCCGCCGCCGAAGCAGGGGACACGGGTTTATGCCCCGGTTCGGGAAAATCACACATGCCGTGGAGCGGCTGGTCCCGTGAGCTATGGCTGCTGGGCCTGTGCGTCCAGAGCCTGTGCTCTGCAATCGGAGTGGCCATGGCAGTGAGTGGCCTACGTACTGCAAAACAAGAAAAAAACAGCCTGGCAATCCTGCCCTCCAGCAATATTTATCATAGCCAAAACTTGGAAGCTACGAAAATGTCCATCAACAGAGGAATGCACAAAGAAGAAGTGGTCCATGTACACAATGGAATATGACTCCAATAAAAAAATATAAACTCAATCTAGAAAACAAACAAAAGTAAAAAAAAAAAAAACACATCACCTTTGGGGGTTTATCCAGGCACATTCCACTCTAATTTATAACCGAGAAATACCACTGCAAGGTAGTCTGTTTCCCTAGTTAAAAGCTTGTGAAAAGCAGAAATGCTGCCACCCTCTGGCAGTGACCTGCAACAGCAGCTTTAAAAACTGTGCTAAGGGTCACTTCATATGCACCAGTACTGGAGGGCTGTAAATGAAACCTGCCCTCAGAATGTCATTAGGGAGGTAATGGCCAAAATATTTCTAAATGTCACACATACTTCACGAAAACAATTGGAAGAGGTAAGCTCTACTCACAGTTTGAATAAAAAAAGGACATGCCAGAAAGCTCAATTTCAATGGATTATGAGACGAATGCAAATCCAACCACAAACATATAGCAGCTCACACTTGTCAGAATAAACTTCAGCAAAAAAAAAAAACTACAAACAATAAATGCTGAAGGTGTTGTGCAGAAGTGCATACCCTCAACTTTAAGTGGGATGTGACCTGGTAAGAGCCACTAACGAGAACAGAATGGAGGTGCTTTTACTACGTAAATATTTTTCTACCATATGATCCAGCAGGCCCACTCCTGGGCCTATAACCTAAGAAGACAGAATTGGAAAGACACAGGGAGGCGAATGTGCATTGCCGCAGCATTACAATTGCCAAGTCATGGAAGCAACCAAAAAGTCCATCAACATATGAGTGGACAAAGAAAACTGGTACATGTACAGACGGAGTATTGGACAAGGAAAAAAAGGACACGATGTCATTTGCAGCACTGTAGATGAGTCTAGAGGCAATCACACAACGTGTAGTATGTCAGAAAGAGAAAGACACATATCGTATGATATCACTTTTAGGTATTACCTATAAATGGATACCAGTGAAGATATTTCCACAGAGAAGGGCAACCACTGATTCATTCAACAAACTTATGGTTCACCAATGGAAATTTGTGAGGATTGGATACATTAGGATATTGGGGTTAACAGACATATACAAACACAGGTGAAATATATCATCACCAAAGACCTACGGAATACCAAGAGAAGACTACTCAACATCCTGTCATAACGTACATGGGAAAAGGATTCCAGGAAGAATAGACATATGTTTATGTGTAAAAGAACCACATCTTGCACACCTAGAACAAGCCAAACTTTGTAATCAAACTTGCTGTGATAAAAATAAAAATTAAATTAAATAAACGAACAAGAAGTAGTGAGACATATACTTAAGGGGCTTTTCCCTGGCACACGCCATTCTAAATTACAACCTAGAACACAACTTCCATTGAGGCTCTGTTGCCCTAGTAACCAGATTTGGTAAAGTAGAACAGCTGCCACCTTGTGGGCGTTTCACACGACAGCAGCTTTAATCCCAGCGTTAATGGTCAGTTGATATTCAAAATAATTGCAGGCCTGTAAATCACACCTGCACTGAAAACAAATCCTGGGGTCGTATATCGACCAAAAAAATTCAAAGGCATCCATATTTCAAACCGACAGTTTCAAGAGGCATAATTTATGCACATTTGTCTTCTGTTTCTTTTTCTTTCTTTCTTTTTTCTTTTTTTTCATCTTTCAAACTACTATTTATTTAATCATGTGTTCATTCTACAGATAATTTTTAAAGTGTCTACTATGTACTAATTGCAAGTTAGGTCCCAGGATTACAGCAGTGAGTTAAACAGATAAAATCCCCGGACCTTATGGAACTTAAAGCCTAGTGGGTGACTCGGTCAATAATCCACTTCATAGATAACTACGTAGTTATAATACAGGGTACAGTGAGAGGGCTAACAAAGGGCTCTAATTTAGGCTGGAGTTCAGAGAGGTTCCCCATGAAGAAATGATAGTTTACTTCTCAGGTACTTAATAAACAAAAGTGGTAAAATTAAATGGAAGTGTTTAAATGAACAGAGTTAGGTACCACTTTTAATTACATACATACATATACACACACATAAAATAGATCCCAACTTTCTAAATAAATTATAAGTAAATTGAACGCAAAATTTGTTAATAATGATAAAGTAGTACATATTCCAGAAATAAAGTCATGATGAGTAGCAAAAAAATCTAGGTACTGTTAATGTTATCACATTAATACATGTTTCAATGGTGATTTCAATGGCTATAGAAAAGGCATCTATGAAAAAAAACTGCTTAGTAAATTAGTAAAATAAGGAAATTCCTTAACCTAACGAGAGAAGGATTTTTTAAAGATCCTTTAGCAAATATATTTAATGATAAAACTTTAAAGTTAAAGTTTGGAGACCACAACTATTGCACATTGTTCTATAAGTCCTAGTCAATAGAATAAGAAAAGAATAAGCAGTGTAAGAATTAGAGAATGTGTCAGATAGACTGCACATCAGTCAATCTGTTGTGGTTTGGAAATTTAAAATGTTAACCACATTGCCCACTTCTGAAAGGAAGAGAAAGTTTGTCATTATTTGCAAATGATATGATAATCTTATCAAAATCAAGGCAAGGAATGGAAAAACTATGAATAAGATAATTCAGCAGAAATTTCCGGTAAGATAAAAAGTCAGCATAACAACTCAAAAGTATTTCTTTTACCAATTTTTTTTATACCAAGTCATTCTCAAGAGCAGCAAATATAATAAATACTTTTTTTTTTTTTGCGGTACACGGGCCTCTCACTGTTGTGGCCTCTCCCGCCGCGGAGCACAGGCTCCTGATGCGCAGGCACAGTGGCCATGGCTCATGGGCCCAGACGCTCCACGGCATGTGGGATCTTCCTGGACCGGGGCATGAACCCGCGTCCCCTGCATCAGCAGGCGGACTCTCAACCACGGCGCCACCAGGGAAGCCCACAAATATTATAACATGTCAAGAAATTAATTTTTTCAATGTTAGATTTTTATAGAGAAATTCTGAAATTTTGTGAAGGGCATAATAAGAAAATCTGAATAAATAAAGATTATTTTCAAGGAAGAAAGGGCACATTTTAATAAAAATATCTCCTTACGTTAAGCTACATATTTAATAAGTTCCAATAAAATTACAAAATGAATTCTTCAGCAAATTTGATAATCTGAATCCAAAGTTCATGTAAGTCAAAATACATGAATAGCTAAGGCAATTTTTTTTTATCTCCCTGAAGGACCTTCTCTCTTATTTCTTTTTTTTTATTTTTTTTTATTTTTTTATTTTTTATTTTTATTTTTTTTAATTTTTTGCTTTATAACAAATTTAATCAGTTATACATATACATGTTTCCATATCCCCTCCCTTTTGCGTCTCCCTCCCACTCTTTCTTTTTTCTTAAAACAACGGGAATGGAAAAAGGCTGAACATCAGGAATCAATAAAGCCATGCAAATCCAGTGTACACAAACGTTCACCTGACAGCCGTCAGAATGATCATCAGCAAAAAAAGTCTACAAAAAATAAATGCTGAAGGGGTTTTAGAGAACTGCGTACCCTTTAGCTGCTGGTGGGTTGCAACCTGGTAAGAGCCAGTCGTGAGAACAGAATGGAGGTGCGTTTAAGGGTAAAAATGGAGCTACCATGTGATCTGGTAGGCCCACTCATGGGCCTATCACCTGAGTAGACCAGAATCAAAAACACACAGGCTGGCAATCCTGCACTGCAGCAAGGTGTACCATAGCCAAACCTGGAAGAAACCAAAATGTGCATCAACAGAAAAATGCACCAAGAAGAAGTCGTCCATGTACACAATGGAATCTTAGCCATGAGAAAGCATGGAACAGTGCCGTTGGCACCACCATAGAAGGACCTAGCGATAATCACCACACTGGAAGTAAGAAAGAAACCGTAAGACAGACATCCTATGACATCACTTATAGGTGTTACCTAAGAATTGATACCCATGAAATAATTTCCAAGAGAAGGACACGCATAGATTCAGAAAACCAAATTATGTTTAACCAAATGGAAAGGTGTAAGGAATGTATGAATTAGGATATGGGGGTTAACAGACATATACTAATACATAGGAAATATATAATCACAAAATACCTAAGGAATACAAAGAGAGGTCTACTCAACACTCTATAATAACATACACGGGAATGGATCCAAAGAGGAATATAGACAGATACATTGATAGGATGAACCAGAAACTGTACACCTCGGAGAATCTACATTTTGATCAAATTTCCTCTGATAATTAAATTTAAAAAGCAAACAACAATTTAGGAGATATAAGCTCTTGGGGGTTTGCACTGGCACATTGCACTCTAATTCGCAGCTTACTACCACGATTGCCACGAAAGCTCTGTGGCCCCAAATCCCAGAGTTGGAAATGTAGAAATGCTGCCGCCTTGTGGCCGTTTCCCACAAGAGCGGCTTTGAACCCACAGCTAATGGTCACTTAACATTCACAAGGATTCAGGGCTGTAAAGGACACCTGCCCTAAAAAATTGTGCGGAGGTAGGGAATGGCCAAAAAAATTCAAAAGTGTTAAATTTTTCAAGGAGATTGGATGGAGGGGTAAGTTTTACTCACTCATTTTCAAAAAAGAGGAAAATGGATAAAAGCTCAACATCAGTAATTATTAGACTCATGCAAATCTAACCTCCAAAATGATTCCAACTCACACATGTCAACTACCATCAGCTGCAAGTCTACAAACATTAAATGCTGAAGGTGTTTTAGAGAACTGTGTACCCTCTAGCTGCTGGTGAGATGTAAAGTGGTGACAGCCAATAATAAGAATAGAAAGGAGCTGCGTTTAAAAGTAAAAATTGAGCCACCATTCCGTTCAGCAGGCCCACCGCTGAGACTCTCACCTGACAAGTCCAGAGTCGAGAAGGCACAGGCTTCAACAGCTGCACTGCAGGAATTTTCACAATAGCCAAGACACGGAAGCAACCAAAATGTCCATCACCATATCAGTTGAAAAAGAAGAAGTGGTCCATGTACACAATGGAATATTAGCCATGGAAAACAATGAAACACTGCTCTTTCAGGCACCATAGTTGAGCCTAGAGATAATCACAGAACATGAGGTAAGTCGGAAAGCAAAAGACATATCCTATGATATCACTTACAGGCATTATCTAACAACTGACACAAATGAACATATTTGCACAGAGAAAGACACTCACACACTTAGAAAACAAACTAGGCTTATCTAAAAGGAAAGGTGGGGGGAATGGAAAAATTAAGATTAGGGTTACCATACGTGTACAAATACCTATTAAATACACATAACAAAAAGACCGACCATATAGCAAGGGAGGTCTATGGAACACTCTGCAATAATTGACATGGGAAGGGGATCTGTGCATGAATATATATATATATATATATATATATATATATATATATATATATATATATATGTTAGGCACAAATGAACCAGATTGTGTACACCTAGGACAAACAATATTCTAATCATTGCCCCTATTAAAAAAACTAAAACAACAAACAAGAAATAATGTAACATAAACTTATGGGGCTTTCTCCTGGCACATTCCATTTTAATTTACAACCTAGGAACAGGGATTCCAGAACGGCTCTGCTGCCCTAGTAACGAGATTTGTGAATGGAGAAATGCTGCCGCCTAGTGGCTGCTTACCACAACAGCAGCTTTAAACCCAGTGCTAATGGTCACTAAATATTCACACTCATTACAGGCCTGTGAATGACACCTGCCCTCAAAAACAATCCTGGGAGCGAATATTGACCAAAAAATTCAATTTTGAGGGCAACCTTTCAAGAAGACAATTTCAAGAGGTTAATTGTATTCTACGTTTTTTTCATTTGTTCATTAACAGAAATTTTAAAAGGTGTGGAAAAAAGAACCTTAGAAAGAATTAAGGACATGCAAATCCAAATTACAAAAATCCTATCAGCTCACAACAGTCAGAATGACCATCAGCAAAAATTCTGCAAACAATAAATGCTGAAGGGGTTGTGGAAAAATGCCTAGGCTTGGTTCAACGTGGGACATGCTAAGAGCCAGTAAGGAAAACACAAAGGAGGTGCATTGAAAAGGTAAGTACTGAGCTACCATTCAATCAAGCATGCCCACTGCTGGCCCTATCGCCTGAGAGGATGAGAATCAAAAAGACACAGGCTGGACTTCACTGGTGGCGCAGTGGTTGAGAGTCCGCCGCCGAAGCAGGGGACACGGGTTTATGCCCCGGTTCGGGAAAATCACACATGCCGTGGAGCGGCTGGTCCCGTGAGCTATGGCTGCTGGGCCTGTGCGTCCAGAGCCTGTGCTCTGCAATCGGAGTGGCCATGGCAGTGAGTGGCCTACGTACTGCAAAACAAGAAAAAAACAGCCTGGCAATCCTGCCCTCCAGCAATATTTATCATAGCCAAAACTTGGAAGCTACGAAAATGTCCATCAACAGAGGAATGCACAAAGAAGAAGTGGTCCATGTACACAATGGAATATGACTCCAATAAAAAAATATAAACTCAATCTAGAAAACAAACAAAAGTAAAAAAAAAAACACATCACCTTTGGGGGTTTATCCAGGCACATTCCACTCTAATTTATAACCGAGAAATACCACTGCAAGGTAGTCTGTTTCCCTAGTTAAAAGCTTGTGAAAAGCAGAAATGCTGCCACCCTCTGGCAGTGACCTGCAACAGCAGCTTTAAAAACTGTGCTAAGGGTCACTTCATATGCACCAGTACTGGAGGGCTGTAAATGAAACCTGCCCTCAGAATGTCATTAGGGAGGTAATGGCCAAAATATTTCTAAATGTCACACATACTTCACGAAAACAATTGGAAGAGGTAAGCTCTACTCACAGTTTGAATAAAAAAAGGACATGCCAGAAAGCTCAATTTCAATGGATTATGAGACGAATGCAAATCCAACCACAAACATATAGCAGCTCACACTTGTCAGAATAAACTTCAGCAAAAAAAAAAACTACAAACAATAAATGCTGAAGGTGTTGTGCAGAAGTGCATACCCTCAACTTTAAGTGGGATGTGACCTGGTAAGAGCCACTAACGAGAACAGAATGGAGGTGCTTTTACTACGTAAATATTTTTCTACCATATGATCCAGCAGGCCCACTCCTGGGCCTATAACCTAAGAAGACAGAATTGGAAAGACACAGGGAGGCGAATGTGCATTGCCGCAGCATTACAATTGCCAAGTCATGGAAGCAACCAAAAAGTCCATCAACATATGAGTGGACAAAGAAAACTGGTACATGTACAGACGGAGTATTGGACAAGGAAAAAAAGGACACGATGTCATTTGCAGCACTGTAGATGAGTCTAGAGGCAATCACACAACGTGTAGTATGTCAGAAAGAGAAAGACACATATCGTATGATATCACTTTTAGGTATTACCTATAAATGGATACCAGTGAAGATATTTCCACAGAGAAGGGCAACCACTGATTCATTCAACAAACTTATGGTTCACCAATGGAAATTTGTGAGGATTGGATACATTAGGATATTGGGGTTAACAGACATATACAAACACAGGTGAAATATATCATCACCAAAGACCTACGGAATACCAAGAGAAGACTACTCAACATCCTGTCATAACGTACATGGGAAAAGGATTCCAGGAAGAATAGACATATGTTTATGTGTAAAAGAACCACATCTTGCACACCTAGAACAAGCCAAACTTTGTAATCAAACTTGCTGTGATAAAAATAAAAATTAAATTAAATAAACGAACAAGAAGTAGTGAGACATATACTTAAGGGGCTTTTCCCTGGCACACGCCATTCTAAATTACAACCTAGAACACAACTTCCATTGAGGCTCTGTTGCCCTAGTAACCAGATTTGGTAAAGTAGAACAGCTGCCACCTTGTGGGCGTTTCACACGACAGCAGCTTTAATCCCAGCGTTAATGGTCAGTTGATATTCAAAATAATTGCAGGCCTGTAAATCACACCTGCACTGAAAACAAATCCTGGGGTCGTATATCGACCAAAAAAATTCAAAGGCATCCATATTTCAAACCGACAGTTTCAAGAGGCATAATTTATGCACATTTGTCTTCTGTTTCTTTTTCTTTCTTTCTTTTTTCTTTTTTTTCAGCTTTCAAACTACTATTTATTTAATCATGTGTTCATTCTACAGATAATTTTTAAAGTGTCTACTATGTACTAATTGCAAGTTAGGTCCCAGGATTACAGCAGTGAGTTAAACAGATAAAATCCCCGGACCTTATGGAACTTAAAGCCTAGTGGGTGACTCGGTCAATAATCCACTTCATAGATAACTACGTAGTTATAATACAGGGTACAGTGAGAGGGCTAACAAAGGGCTCTAATTTAGGCTGGAGTTCAGAGAGGTTCCCCATGAAGAAATGATAGTTTACTTCTCAGGTACTTAATAAACAAAAGTGGTAAAATTAAATGGAAGTGTTTAAATGAACAGAGTTAGGTACCACTTTTAATTACATACATACATATACACACACATAAAATAGATCCCAACTTTCTAAATAAATTATAAGTAAATTGAACGCAAAATTTGTTAATAATGATAAAGTAGTACATATTCCAGAAATAAAGTCATGATGAGTAGCAAAAAAATCTAGGTACTGTTAATGTTATCACATTAATACATGTTTTAATGGTGATTTCAATGGCTATAGAAAAGGCATCTATGAAAAAAAACTGCTTAGTAAATTAGTAAAATAAGGAAATTCCTTAACCTAACGAGAGAAGGATTTTTTAAAGATCCTTTAGCAAATATATTTAATGATAAAACTTTAAAGTTAAAGTTTGGAGACCACAACTATTGCACATTGTTCTATAAGTCCTAGTCAATAGAATAAGAAAAGAATAAGCAGTGTAAGAATTAGAGAATGTGTCAGATAGACTGCACATCAGTCAATCTGTTGTGGTTTGGAAATTTAAAATGTTAACCACATTGCCCACTTCTGAAAGGAAGAGAAAGTTTGTCATTATTTGCAAATGATATGATAATCTTATCAAAATCAAGGCAAGGAATGGAAAAACTATGAATAAGATAATTCAGCAGAAATTTCCGGTAAGATAAAAAGTCAGCATAACAACTCAAAAGTATTTCTTTTACCAATTTTTTTTATACCAAGTCATTCTCAAGAGCAGCAAATATAATAAATACTTTTTTTTTTTTGCGGTACACGGGCCTCTCACTGTTGTGGCCTCTCCCGCCGCGGAGCACAGGCTCCTGATGCGCAGGCACAGTGGCCATGGCTCATGGGCCCAGACGCTCCACGGCATGTGGGATCTTCCTGGACCGGGGCATGAACCCGCGTCCCCTGCATCAGCAGGCGGACTCTCAACCACGGCGCCACCAGGGAAGCCCACAAATATTATAACATGTCAAGAAATTAATTTTTTCAATGTTAGATTTTTATAGAGAAATTCTGAAATTTTGTGAAGGGCATAATAAGAAAATCTGAATAAATAAAGATTATTTTCAAGGAAGAAAGGGCACATTTTAATAAAAATATCTCCTTACGTTAAGCTACATATTTAATAAGTTCCAATAAAATTACAAAATGAATTCTTCAGCAAATTTGATAATCTGAATCCAAAGTTCATGTAAGTCAAAATACATGAATAGCTAAGGCAATTTTTTTTTATCTCCCTGAAGGACCTTCTCTCTTATTTCTTTTTTTTTATTTTTTTTTATTTTTTTATTTTTTATTTTTATTTTTTTTAATTTTTTGCTTTATAACAAATTTAATCAGTTATACATATACATGTTTCCATATCCCCTCCCTTTTGCGTCTCCCTCCCACTCTTTCTTTTTTCTTAAAACAACGGGAATGGAAAAAGGCTGAACATCAGGAATCAATAAAGCCATGCAAATCCAGTGTACACAAACGTTCACCTGACAGCCGTCAGAATGATCATCAGCAAAAAAAGTCTACAAAAAATAAATGCTGAAGGGGTTTTAGAGAACTGCGTACCCTTTAGCTGCTGGTGGGTTGCAACCTGGTAAGAACCAGTCGTGAGAACAGAATGGAGGTGCGTTTAAGGGTAAAAATGGAGCTACCATGTGATCTGGTAGGCCCACTCATGGGCCTATCACCTGAGTAGACCAGAATCAAAAACACACAGGCTGGCAATCCTGCACTGCAGCAAGGTGTACCATAGCCAAACCTGGAAGAAACCAAAATGTGCATCAACAGAAAAATGCACCAAGAAGAAGTCGTCCATGTACACAATGGAATCTTAGCCATGAGAAAGCATGGAACAGTGCCGTTGGCACCACCATAGAAGGACCTAGCGATAATCACCACACTGGAAGTAAGAAAGAAACCGTAAGACAGACATCCTATGACATCACTTATAGGTGTTACCTAAGAATTGATACCCATGAAATAATTTCCAAGAGAAGGACACGCATAGATTCAGAAAACCAAATTATGTTTAACCAAATGGAAAGGTGTAAGGAATGTATGAATTAGGATATGGGGGCTAACAGACATATACTAATACATAGGAAATATATAATCACAAAATACCTAAGGAATACAAAGAGAGGTCTACTCAACACTCTATAATAACATACACGGGAATGGATCCAAAGAGGAATATAGACAGATACATTGATAGGATGAACCAGAAACTGTACACCTCGGAGAATCTACATTTTGATCAAATTTCCTCTGATAATTAAATTTAAAAAGCAAACAACAATTTAGGAGATATAAGCTCTTGGGGGTTTGCACTGGCACATTGCACTCTAATTCGCAGCTTACTACCACGATTGCCACGAAAGCTCTGTGGCCCAAAATCCCAGAGTTGGAAATGTAGAAATGCTGCCGCCTTGTGGCCGTTTCCCACAAGAGCGACTTTGAACCCACAGCTAATGGTCACTTAACATTCACAAGGATTCAGGGCTGTAAAGGACACCTGCCCTAAAAAATTGTGCGGAGGTAGGGAATGGCCAAAAAAATTCAAAAGTGTTAAATTTTTCAAGGAGATTGGATGGAGGGGTAAGTTTTACTCACTCATTTTCAAAAAAGAGGAAAATGGATAAAAGCTCAACATCAGTAATTATTAGACTCATGCAAATCTAACCTCCAAAATGATTCCAACTCACACATGTCAACTACCATCAGCTGCAAGTCTACAAACATTAAATGCTGAAGGTGTTTTAGAGAACTGTGTACCCTCTAGCTGCTGGTGAGATGTAAAGTGGTGACAGCCAATAATAAGAATAGAAAGGAGCTGCGTTTAAAAGTAAAAATTGAGCCACCATTCCGTTCAGCAGGCCCACCACTGAGACTCTCACCTGACAAGTCCAGAGTCGAGAAGGCACAGGCTTCAACAGCTGCACTGCAGGAATTTTCACAATAGCCAAGACACGGAAGCAACCAAAATGTCCATCACCATATCAGTTGAAAAAGAAGAAGTGGTCCATGTACACAATGGAATATTAGCCATGGAAAACAATGAAACACTGCTCTTTCAGGCACCATAGTTGAGCCTAGAGATAATCACAGAACATGAGGTAATTCAGAAAGCAAAAGACATATCCTATGATATCACTTACAGGCATTATCTAACAACTGACAAAAATGAACATATTTGCACAGAGAAAGACACTCACACACTTAGAAAACAAACTAGGCTTATCTAAAAGGAAAGGTGGGGGGAATGGAAAAATTAAGATTAGGGTTACCATACGTGTACAAATACCTATTAAATACACATAACAAAAAGACCGACCATATAGCAAGGGAGGTCTATGGAACACTCTGCAATAATTGACATGGGAAGGGGATCTGTGCATGAATATATATATATATATATGTTAGGCACAAATGAACCAGATTGTGTACACCTAGGACAAACAATATTCTAATCATTGCCCCTATTAAAAAAACTAAAACAACAAACAAGAAATAATGTAACATAAACTTATGGGGTTTTCTCCTGGCACATTCCATTTTAATTTACAACCTAGGAACAGGGATTCCAGAACGGCTCTGCTGCCCTAGTAACGAGATTTGTGAATGGAGAAATGCTGCCGCCTAGTGGCTGCTTACCACAACAGCAGCTTTAAACCCAGTGCTAATGGTCACTAAATATTCACACTCATTACAGGCCTGTGAATGACACCTGCCCTCAAAAACAATCCCGGGAGCGAATATTGACCAAAAAATTCAATTTTGAGGGCAACCTTTCAAGAAGACAATTTCAAGAGGTTAATTGTATTCTACGTTTTTTTCATTTGTTCATTAACAGAAATTTTAAAAGGTGTGGAAAAATGAAACTTAGAAAGAATTAAGGACATGCAAATCCAAATTACAAAAATCCTATCAGCTCACAACAGTCAGAATGACCATCAGCAAAAATTCTGCAAACAATAAATGCTGAAGGGGTTGTGGGAAAATGCCTAGGCTTGGTTCAACGTGGGACATGCTAAGAGCCAGTAAGGAAAACACAAAGGAGGTGCATTGAAAAGGTAAGTACTGAGCTACCATTCAATCAAGCATGCCCACTGCTGGCCCTATCGCCTGAGAGGATGAGAATCAAAAAGACACAGGCTGGACTTCACTGGTGGCGCAGTGGTTGAGAGTCCGCCGCCGAAGCAGGGGACACGGGTTTATGCCCCGGTTCGGGAAAATCACACATGCCGTGGAGCGGCTGGTCCCGTGAGCTATGGCTGCTGGGCCTGTGCGTCCAGAGCCTGTGCTCTGCAATCGGAGTGGCCATGGCAGTGAGTGGCCTACGTACTGCAAAACAAGAAAAAAACAGCCTGGCAATCCTGCCCTCCAGCAATATTTATCATAGCCAAAACTTGGAAGCTACGAAAATGTCCATCAACAGAGGAATGCACAAAGAAGAAGTGGTCCATGTACACAATGGAATATGACTCCAATAAAAAAATATAAACTCAATCTAGAAAACAAACAAAAGTAAAAAAAAAAAACACATCACCTTTGGGGGTTTATCCAGGCACATTCCACTCTAATTTATAACCGAGAAATACCACTGCAAGGTAGTCTGTTTCCCTAGTTAAAAGCTTGTGAAAAGCAGAAATGCTGCCACCCTCTGGCAGTGACCTGCAACAGCAGCTTTAAAAACTGTGCTAAGGGTCACTTCATATGCACCAGTACTGGAGGGCTGTAAATGAAACCTGCCCTCAGAATGTCATTAGGGAGGTAATGGCCAAAATATTTCTAAATGTCACACATACTTCACGAAAACAATTGGAAGAGGTAAGCTCTACTCACAGTTTGAATAAAAAAAGGACATGCCAGAAAGCTCAATTTCAATGGATTATGAGACGAATGCAAATCCAACCACAAACATATAGCAGCTCACACTTGTCAGAATAAACTTCAGCAAAAAAAAAAACTACAAACAATAAATGCTGAAGGTGTTGTGCAGAAGTGCATACCCTCAACTTTAAGTGGGATGTGACCTGGTAAGAGCCACTAACGAGAACAGAATGGAGGTGCTTTTACTACGTAAATATTTTTCTACCATATGATCCAGCAGGCCCACTCCTGGGCCTATAACCTAAGAAGACAGAATTGGAAAGACACAGGGAGGCGAATGTGCATTGCCGCAGCATTACAATTGCCAAGTCATGGAAGCAACCAAAAAGTCCATCAACATATGAGTGGACAAAGAAAACTGGTACATGTACAGACGGAGTATTGGACAAGGAAAAAAAGGACACGATGTCATTTGCAGCACTGTAGATGAGTCTAGAGGCAATCACACAACGTGTAGTATGTCAGAAAGAGAAAGACACATATCGTATGATATCACTTTTAGGTATTACCTATAAATGGATACCAGTGAAGATATTTCCACAGAGAAGGGCAACCACTGATTCATTCAACAAACTTATGGTTCACCAATGGAAATTTGTGAGGATTGGATACATTAGGATATTGGGGTTAACAGACATATACAAACACAGGTGAAATATATCATCACCAAAGACCTACGGAATACCAAGAGAAGACTACTCAACATCCTGTCATAACGTACATGGGAAAAGGATTCCAGGAAGAATAGACATATGTTTATGTGTAAAAGAACCACATCTTGCACACCTAGAACAAGCCAAACTTTGTAATCAAACTTGCTGTGATAAAAATAAAAATTAAATTAAATAAACGAACAAGAAGTAGTGAGACATATACTTAAGGGGCTTTTCCCTGGCACACGCCATTCTAAATTACAACCTAGAACACAACTTCCATTGAGGCTCTGTTGCCCTAGTAACCAGATTTGGTAAAGTAGAACAGCTGCCACCTTGTGGGCGTTTCACACGACAGCAGCTTTAATCCCAGCGTTAATGGTCAGTTGATATTCAAAATAATTGCAGGCCTGTAAATCACACCTGCACTGAAAACAAATCCTGGGGTCGTATATCGACCAAAAAAATTCAAAGGCATCCATATTTCAAACCGACAGTTTCAAGAGGCATAATTTATGCACATTTGTCTTCTGTTTCTTTTTCTTTCTTTCTTTTTTCTTTTTTTTCATCTTTCAAACTACTATTTATTTAATCATGTGTTCATTCTACAGATAATTTTTAAAGTGTCTACTATGTACTAATTGCAAGTTAGGTCCCAGGATTACAGCAGTGAGTTAAACAGATAAAATCCCCGGACCTTATGGAACTTAAAGCCTAGTGGGTGACTCGGTCAATAATCCACTTCATAGATAACTACGTAGTTATAATACAGGGTACAGTGAGAGGGCTAACAAAGGGCTCTAATTTAGGCTGGAGTTCAGAGAGGTTCCCCATGAAGAAATGATAGTTTACTTCTCAGGTACTTAATAAACAAAAGTGGTAAAATTAAATGGAAGTGTTTAAATGAACAGAGTTAGGTACCACTTTTAATTACATACATACATATACACACACATAAAATAGATCCCAACTTTCTAAATAAATTATAAGTAAATTGAACGCAAAATTTGTTAATAATGATAAAGTAGTACATATTCCAGAAATAAAGTCATGATGAGTAGCAAAAAATCTAGGTACTGTTAATGTTATCACATTAATACATGTTTTAATGGTGATTTCAATGGCTATAGAAAAGGCATCTATGAAAAAAAACTGCTTAGTAAATTAGTAAAATAAGGAAATTCCTTAACCTAACGAGAGAAGGATTTTTTAAAGATCCTTTAGCAAATATATTTAATGATAAAACTTTAAAGTTAAAGTTTGGAGACCACAACTATTGCACATTGTTCTATAAGTCCTAGTCAATAGAATAAGAAAAGAATAAGCAGTGTAAGAATTAGAGAATGTGTCAGATAGACTGCACATCAGTCAATCTGTTGTGGTTTGGAAATTTAAAATGTTAACCACATTGCCCACTTCTGAAAGGAAGAGAAAGTTTGTCATTATTTGCAAATGATATGATAATCTTATCAAAATCAAGGCAAGGAATGGAAAAACTATGAATAAGATAATTCAGCAGAAATTTCCGGTAAGATAAAAAGTCAGCATAACAACTCAAAAGTATTTCTTTTACCAATTTTTTTTATACCAAGTCATTCTCAAGAGCAGCAAATATAATAAATACTTTTTTTTTTTTTGCGGTACACGGGCCTCTCACTGTTGTGGCCTCTCCCGCCGCGGAGCACAGGCTCCTGATGCGCAGGCACAGTGGCCATGGCTCATGGGCCCAGACGCTCCACGGCATGTGGGATCTTCCTGGACCGGGGCATGAACCCGCGTCCCCTGCATCAGCAGGCGGACTCTCAACCACGGCGCCACCAGGGAAGCCCACAAATATTATAACATGTCAAGAAATTAATTTTTTCAATGTTAGATTTTTATAGAGAAATTCTGAAATTTTGTGAAGGGCATAATAAGAAAATCTGAATAAATAAAGATTATTTTCAAGGAAGAAAGGGCACATTTTAATAAAAATATCTCCTTACGTTAAGCTACATATTTAATAAGTTCCAATAAAATTACAAAATGAATTCTTCAGCAAATTTGATAATCTGAATCCAAAGTTCATGTAAGTCAAAATACATGAATAGCTAAGGCAATTTTTTTTTATCTCCCTGAAGGACCTTCTCTCTTATTTCTTTTTTTTTATTTTTTTTTATTTTTTTATTTTTTATTTTTATTTTTTTTAATTTTTTGCTTTATAACAAATTTAATCAGTTATACATATACATGTTTCCATATCCCCTCCCTTTTGCGTCTCCCTCCCACTCTTTCTTTTTTCTTAAAACAACGGGAATGGAAAAAGGCTGAACATCAGGAATCAATAAAGCCATGCAAATCCAGTGTACACAAACGTTCACCTGACAGCCGTCAGAATGATCATCAGCAAAAAAAGTCTACAAAAAATAAATGCTGAAGGGGTTTTAGAGAACTGCGTACCCTTTAGCTGCTGGTGGGTTGCAACCTGGTAAGAGCCAGTCGTGAGAACAGAATGGAGGTGCGTTTAAGGGTAAAAATGGAGCTACCATGTGATCTGGTAGGCCCACTCATGGGCCTATCACCTGAGTAGACCAGAATCAAAAACACACAGGCTGGCAATCCTGCACTGCAGCAAGGTGTACCATAGCCAAACCTGGAAGAAACCAAAATGTGCATCAACAGAAAAATGCACCAAGAAGAAGTCGTCCATGTACACAATGGAATCTTAGCCATGAGAAAGCATGGAACAGTGCCGTTGGCACCACCATAGAAGGACCTAGCGATAATCACCACACTGGAAGTAAGAAAGAAACCGTAAGACAGACATCCTATGACATCACTTATAGGTGTTACCTAAGAATTGATACCCATGAAATAATTTCCAAGAGAAGGACACGCATAGATTCAGAAAACCAAATTATGTTTAACCAAATGGAAAGGTGTAAGGAATGTATGAATTAGGATATGGGGGTTAACAGACATATACTAATACATAGGAAATATATAATCACAAAATACCTAAGGAATACAAAGAGAGGTCTACTCAACACTCTATAATAACATACACGGGAATGGATCCAAAGAGGAATATAGACAGATACATTGATAGGATGAACCAGAAACTGTACACCTCGGAGAATCTACATTTTGATCAAATTTCCTCTGATAATTAAATTTAAAAAGCAAACAACAATTTAGGAGATATAAGCTCTTGGGGGTTTGCACTGGCACATTGCACTCTAATTCGCAGCTTACTACCACGATTGCCACGAAAGCTCTGTGGCCCAAAATCCCAGAGTTGGAAATGTAGAAATGCTGCCGCCTTGTGGCCGTTTCCCACAAGAGCGACTTTGAACCCACAGCTAATGGTCACTTAACATTCACAAGGATTCAGGGCTGTAAAGGACACCTGCCCTAAAAAATTGTGCGGAGGTAGGGAATGGCCAAAAAAATTCAAAAGTGTTAAATTTTTCAAGGAGATTGGATGGAGGGGTAAGTTTTACTCACTCATTTTCAAAAAAGAGGAAAATGGATAAAAGCTCAACATCAGTAATTATTAGACTCATGCAAATCTAACCTCCAAAATGATTCCAACTCACACATGTCAACTACCATCAGCTGCAAGTCTACAAACATTAAATGCTGAAGGTGTTTTAGAGAACTGTGTACCCTCTAGCTGCTGGTGAGATGTAAAGTGGTGACAGCCAATAATAAGAATAGAAAGGAGCTGCGTTTAAAAGTAAAAATTGAGCCACCATTCCGTTCAGCAGGCCCACCACTGAGACTCTCACCTGACAAGTCCAGAGTCGAGAAGGCACAGGCTTCAACAGCTGCACTGCAGGAATTTTCACAATAGCCAAGACACGGAAGCAACCAAAATGTCCATCACCATATCAGTTGAAAAAGAAGAAGTGGTCCATGTACACAATGGAATATTAGCCATGGAAAACAATGAAACACTGCTCTTTCAGGCACCATAGTTGAGCCTAGAGATAATCACAGAACATGAGGTAATTCGGAAAGCAAAAGACATATCCTATGATATCACTTACAGGCATTATCTAACAACTGACAAAAATGAACATATTTGCACAGAGAAAGACACTCACACACTTAGAAAACAAACTAGGCTTATCTAAAAGGAAAGGTGGGGGGAATGGAAAAATTAAGATTAGGGTTACCATACGTGTACAAATACCTATTAAATACACATAACAAAAAGACCGACCATATAGCAAGGGAGGTCTATGGAACACTCTGCAATAATTGACATGGGAAGGGGATCTGTGCATGAATATATATATATATATATGTTAGGCACAAATGAACCAGATTGTGTACACCTAGGACAAACAATATTCTAATCATTGCCCCTATTAAAAAAACTAAAACAACAAACAAGAAATAATGTAACATAAACTTATGGGGTTTTCTCCTGGCACATTCCATTTTAATTTACAACCTAGGAACAGGGATTCCAGAACGGCTCTGCTGCCCTAGTAACGAGATTTGTGAATGGAGAAATGCTGCCGCCTAGTGGCTGCTTACCACAACAGCAGCTTTAAACCCAGTGCTAATGGTCACTAAATATTCACACTCATTACAGGCCTGTGAATGACACCTGCCCTCAAAAACAATCCCGGGAGCGAATATTGACCAAAAAATTCAATTTTGAGGGCAACCTTTCAAGAAGACAATTTCAAGAGGTTAATTGTATTCTACGTTTTTTTCATTTGTTCATTAACAGAAATTTTAAAAGGTGTGGAAAAATGAAACTTAGAAAGAATTAAGGACATGCAAATCCAAATTACAAAAATCCTATCAGCTCACAACAGTCAGAATGACCATCAGCAAAAATTCTGCAAACAATAAATGCTGAAGGGGTTGTGGGAAAATGCCTAGGCTTGGTTCAACGTGGGACATGCTAAGAGCCAGTAAGGAAAACACAAAGGAGGTGCATTGAAAAGGTAAGTACTGAGCTACCATTCAATCAAGCATGCCCACTGCTGGCCCTATCGCCTGAGAGGATGAGAATCAAAAAGACACAGGC
This sequence comes from Mesoplodon mirus, assembly GCF_964341445.2. NCBI lineage: Eukaryota > Metazoa > Chordata > Mammalia > Artiodactyla > Ziphiidae > Mesoplodon > Mesoplodon mirus. The sequence goes on from NC_138981.1 coordinate 146,059,313, forward strand.
TGGACTTCACTGGTGGCGCAGTGGTTGAGAGTCCGCCGCCGAAGCAGGGGACACGGGTTTATGCCCCGGTTCGGGAAAATCACACATGCCGTGGAGCGGCTGGTCCCGTGAGCTATGGCTGCTGGGCCTGTGCGTCCAGAGCCTGTGCTCTGCAATCGGAGTGGCCATGGCAGTGAGTGGCCTACGTACTGCAAAACAAGAAAAAAACAGCCTGGCAATCCTGCCCTCCAGCAATATTTATCATAGCCAAAACTTGGAAGCTACGAAAATGTCCATCAACAGAGGAATGCACAAAGAAGAAGTGGTCCATGTACACAATGGAATATGACTCCAATAAAAAAATATAAACTCAATCTAGAAAACAAACAAAAGTAAAAAAAAAAAACACATCACCTTTGGGGGTTTATCCAGGCACATTCCACTCTAATTTATAACCGAGAAATACCACTGCAAGGTAGTCTGTTTCCCTAGTTAAAAGCTTGTGAAAAGCAGAAATGCTGCCACCCTCTGGCAGTGACCTGCAACAGCAGCTTTAAAAACTGTGCTAAGGGTCACTTCATATGCACCAGTACTGGAGGGCTGTAAATGAAACCTGCCCTCAGAATGTCATTAGGGAGGTAATGGCCAAAATATTTCTAAATGTCACACATACTTCACGAAAACAATTGGAAGAGGTAAGCTCTACTCACAGTTTGAATAAAAAAAGGACATGCCAGAAAGCTCAATTTCAATGGATTATGAGACGAATGCAAATCCAACCACAAACATATAGCAGCTCACACTTGTCAGAATAAACTTCAGCAAAAAAAAAAACTACAAACAATAAATGCTGAAGGTGTTGTGCAGAAGTGCATACCCTCAACTTTAAGTGGGATGTGACCTGGTAAGAGCCACTAACGAGAACAGAATGGAGGTGCTTTTACTACGTAAATATTTTTCTACCATATGATCCAGCAGGCCCACTCCTGGGCCTATAACCTAAGAAGACAGAATTGGAAAGACACAGGGAGGCGAATGTGCATTGCCGCAGCATTACAATTGCCAAGTCATGGAAGCAACCAAAAAGTCCATCAACATATGAGTGGACAAAGAAAACTGGTACATGTACAGACGGAGTATTGGACAAGGAAAAAAAGGACACGATGTCATTTGCAGCACTGTAGATGAGTCTAGAGGCAATCACACAACGTGTAGTATGTCAGAAAGAGAAAGACACATATCGTATGATATCACTTTTAGGTATTACCTATAAATGGATACCAGTGAAGATATTTCCACAGAGAAGGGCAACCACTGATTCATTCAACAAACTTATGGTTCACCAATGGAAATTTGTGAGGATTGGATACATTAGGATATTGGGGTTAACAGACATATACAAACACAGGTGAAATATATCATCACCAAAGACCTACGGAATACCAAGAGAAGACTACTCAACATCCTGTCATAACGTACATGGGAAAAGGATTCCAGGAAGAATAGACATATGTTTATGTGTCAAAGAACCACATCTTGCACACCTAGAACAAGCCAAACTTTGTAATCAAACTTGCTGTGATAAAAATAAAAATTAAATTAAATAAACGAACAAGAAGTAGTGAGACATATACTTAAGGGGCTTTTCCCTGGCACACGCCATTCTAAATTACAACCTAGAACACAACTTCCATTGAGGCTCTGTTGCCCTAGTAACCAGATTTGGTAAAGTAGAACAGCTGCCACCTTGTGGGCGTTTCACACGACAGCAGCTTTAATCCCAGCGTTAATGGTCAGTTGATATTCAAAATAATTGCAGGCCTGTAAATCACACCTGCACTGAAAACAAATCCTGGGGTCGTATATCGACCAAAAAAATTCAAAGGCATCCATATTTCAAACCGACAGTTTCAAGAGGCATAATTTATGCACATTTGTCTTCTGTTTCTTTTTCTTTCTTTCTTTTTTCTTTTTTTTCAGCTTTCAAACTACTATTTATTTAATCATGTGTTCATTCTACAGATAATTTTTAAAGTGTCTACTATGTACTAATTGCAAGTTAGGTCCCAGGATTACAGCAGTGAGTTAAACAGATAAAATCCCCGGACCTTATGGAACTTAAAGCCTAGTGGGTGACTCGGTCAATAATCCACTTCATAGATAACTACGTAGTTATAATACAGGGTACAGTGAGAGGGCTAACAAAGGGCTCTAATTTAGGCTGGAGTTCAGAGAGGTTCCCCATGAAGAAATGATAGTTTACTTCTCAGGTACTTAATAAACAAAAGTGGTAAAATTAAATGGAAGTGTTTAAATGAACAGAGTTAGGTACCACTTTTAATTACATACATACATATACACACACATAAAATAGATCCCAACTTTCTAAATAAATTATAAGTAAATTGAACGCAAAATTTGTTAATAATGATAAAGTAGTACATATTCCAGAAATAAAGTCATGATGAGTAGCAAAAAAATCTAGGTACTGTTAATGTTATCACATTAATACATGTTTTAATGGTGATTTCAATGGCTATAGAAAAGGCATCTATGAAAAAAAACTGCTTAGTAAATTAGTAAAATAAGGAAATTCCTTAACCTAACGAGAGAAGGATTTTTTAAAGATCCTTTAGCAAATATATTTAATGATAAAACTTTAAAGTTAAAGTTTGGAGACCACAACTATTGCACATTGTTCTATAAGTCCTAGTCAATAGAATAAGAAAAGAATAAGCAGTGTAAGAATTAGAGAATGTGTCAGATAGACTGCACATCAGTCAATCTGTTGTGGTTTGGAAATTTAAAATGTTAACCACATTGCCCACTTCTGAAAGGAAGAGAAAGTTTGTCATTATTTGCAAATGATATGATAATCTTATCAAAATCAAGGCAAGGAATGGAAAAACTATGAATAAGATAATTCAGCAGAAATTTCCGGTAAGATAAAAAGTCAGCATAACAACTCAAAAGTATTTCTTTTACCAATTTTTTTTATACCAAGTCATTCTCAAGAGCAGCAAATATAATAAATACTTTTTTTTTTTGCGGTACACGGGCCTCTCACTGTTGTGGCCTCTCCCGCCGCGGAGCACAGGCTCCTGATGCGCAGGCACAGTGACCATGGCTCATGGGCCCAATCGCTCCACAGCATGTGGGATCTTCCTGGACCGGGGCATGAATCCGCGTCCCCTGCATCAGCAGGCGGACTCTCAACCACGGCGCCACCAGGGAAGCCCACAAATATTATAACATGTCAAGAAATTAATTTTTTCAATGTTAGATTTTTATAGAGAAATTCTGAAATTTTGTGAAGGGCATAATAAGAAAATCTGAATAAATAAAGATTATTTTCAAGGAAGAAAGGGCACATTTTAATAAAAATATCTCCTTACGTTAAGCTACATATTTAATAAGTTCCAATAAAATTACAAAATGAATTCTTCAGCAAATTTGATAATCTGAATCCAAAGTTCATGTAAGTCAAAATACATGAATAGCTAAGGCAATTTTTTTTATCTCCCTGAAGGACCTTCTCTCTTATTTCTTTTTTTTTTATTTTTTTTTTATTTTTTTATTTTTTATTTTTATTTTTTTTAATTTTTTGCTTTATAACAAATTTAATCAGTTATACATATACATGTTTCCATATCCCCTCCCTTTTGCGTCTCCCTCCCACTCTTTCTTTTTTCTTAAAACAACGGGAATGGAAAAAGGCTGAACATCAGGAATCAATAAAGCCATGCAAATCCAGTGTACACAAACGTTCACCTGACAGCCGTCAGAATGATCATCAGCAAAAAAAGTCTACAAAAAATAAATGCTGAAGGGGTTTTAGAGAACTGCGTACCCTTTAGCTGCTGGTGGGTTGCAACCTGGTAAGAGCCAGTCGTGAGAACAGAATGGAGGTGCGTTTAAGGGTAAAAATGGAGCTACCATGTGATCTGGTAGGCCCACTCATGGGCCTATCACCTGAGTAGACCAGAATCAAAAACACACAGGCTGGCAATCCTGCACTGCAGCAAGGTGTACCATAGCCAAACCTGGAAGAAACCAAAATGTGCATCAACAGAAAAATGCACCAAGAAGAAGTCGTCCATGTACACAATGGAATCTTAGCCATGAAAAAGCATGGAACAGTGCCGTTGGCACCACCATAGAAGGACCTAGCGATAATCACCACACTGGAAGTAAGAAAGAAACCGTAAGACAGACATCCTATGACATCACTTATAGGTGTTACCTAAGAATTGATACCCATGAAATAATTTCCAAGAGAAGGACACGCATAGATTCAGAAAACCAAATTATGTTTAACCAAATGGAAAGGTGTAAGGAATGTATGAATTAGGATATGGGGGTTAACAGACATATACTAATACATAGGAAATATATAATCACAAAATACCTAAGGAATACAAAGAGAGGTCTACTCAACACTCTATAATAACATACACGGGAATGGATCCAAAGAGGAATATAGACAGATACATTGATAGGATGAACCAGAAACTGTACACCTCGGAGTATCTACATTTTGATCAAATTTCCTCTGATAATTAAATTTAAAAAGCAAACAACAATTTAGGAGATATAAGCTCTTGGGGGTTTGCGCTGGCACATTGCACTCTAATTCGCAGCTTACTACCACGATTGCCACGAAAGCTCTGTGGCCCCAAATCCCAGAGTTGGAAATGTAGAAATGCTGCCGCCTTGTGGCCGTTTCCCACAAGAGCGGCTTTGAACCCACAGCTAATGGTCACTTAACATTCACAAGGATTCAGGGCTGTAAAGGACACCTGCCCTAAAAAATTGTGCGGAGGTAGGGAATGGCCAAAAAAATTCAAAAGTGTTAAATTTTTCAAGGAGATTGGATGGAGGGGTAAGTTTTACTCACTCATTTTCAAAAAAGAGGAAAATGGATAAAAGCTCAACATCAGTAATTATTAGACTCATGCAAATCTAACCTCCAAAATGATTCCAACTCACACATGTCAACTACCATCAGCTGCAAGTCTACAAACATTAAATGCTGAAGGTGTTTTAGAGAACTGTGTACCCTCTAGCTGCTGGTGAGATGTAAAGTGGTGACAGCCAATAATAAGAATAGAAAGGAGCTGCGTTTAAAAGTAAAAATTGAGCCACCATTCCGTTCAGCAGGCCCACCGCTGAGACTCTCACCTGACAAGTCCAGAGTCGAGAAGGCACAGGCTTCAACAGCTGCACTGCAGGAATTTTCACAATAGCCAAGACACGGAAGCAACCAAAATGTCCATCACCATATCAGTTGAAAAAGAAGAAGTGGTCCATGTACACAATGGAATATTAGCCATGGAAAACAATGAAACACTGCTCTTTCAGGCACCATAGTTGAGCCTAGAGATAATCACAGAACATGAGGTAAGTCGGAAAGCAAAAGACATATCCTATGATATCACTTACAGGCATTATCTAACAACTGACACAAATGAACATATTTGCACAGAGAAAGACACTCACACACTTAGAAAACAAACTAGGCTTATCTAAAAGGAAAGGTGGGGGGAATGGAAAAATTAAGATTAGGGTTACCATACGTGTACAAATACCTATTAAATACACATAACAAAAAGACCGACCATATAGCAAGGGAGGTCTATGGAACACTCTGCAATAATTGACATGGGAAGGGGATCTGTGCATGAATATATATATATATATATATATATATATATATATATATATATATATATATATATATATATATATATATATATATATATATGTTAGGCACAAATGAACCAGATTGTGTACACCTAGGACAAACAATATTCTAATCATTGCCCCTATTAAAAAAACTAAAACAACAAACAAGAAATAATGTAACATAAACTTATGGGGTTTTCTCCTGGCACATTCCATTTTAATTTACAACCTAGGAACAGGGATTCCAGAACGGCTCTGCTGCCCTAGTAACGAGATTTGTGAATGGAGAAATGCTGCCGCCTAGTGGCTGCTTACCACAACAGCAGCTTTAAACCCAGTGCTAATGGTCACTAAATATTCACACTCATTACAGGCCTGTGAATGACACCTGCCCTCAAAAACAATCCTGGGAGCGAATATTGACCAAAAAATTCAATTTTGAGGGCAACCTTTCAAGAAGACAATTTCAAGAGGTTAATTGTATTCTACGTTTTTTTCATTTGTTCATTAACAGAAATTTTAAAAGGTGTGGAAAAATGAACCTTAGAAAGAATTAAGGACATGCAAATCCAAATTACAAAAATCCTATCAGCTCACAACAGTCAGAATGACCATCAGCAAAAATTCTGCAAACAATAAATGCTGAAGGGGTTGTGGAAAAATGCCTAGGCTTGGTTCAACGTGGGACATGCTAAGAGCCAGTAAGGAAAACACAAAGGAGGTGCATTGAAAAGGTAAGTACTGAGCTACCATTCAATCAAGCATGCCCACTGCTGGCCCTATCGCCTGAGAGGATGAGAATCAAAAAGACACAGGCTGGACTTCACTGGTGGCGCAGTGGTTGAGAGTCCGCCGCCGAAGCAGGGGACACGGGTTTATGCCCCGGTTCGGGAAAATCACACATGCCGTGGAGCGGCTGGTCCCGTGAGCTATGGCTGCTGGGCCTGTGCGTCCAGAGCCTGTGCTCTGCAATCGGAGTGGCCATGGCAGTGAGTGGCCTACGTACTGCAAAACAAGAAAAAAACAGCCTGGCAATCCTGCCCTCCAGCAATATTTATCATAGCCAAAACTTGGAAGCTACGAAAATGTCCATCAACAGAGGAATGCACAAAGAAGAAGTGGTCCATGTACACAATGGAATATGACTCCAATAAAAAAATATAAACTCAATCTAGAAAACAAACAAAAGTAAAAAAAAAAACACATCACCTTTGGGGGTTTATCCAGGCACATTCCACTCTAATTTATAACCGAGAAATACCACTGCAAGGTAGTCTGTTTCCCTAGTTAAAAGCTTGTGAAAAGCAGAAATGCTGCCACCCTCTGGCAGTGACCTGCAACAGCAGCTTTAAAAACTGTGCTAAGGGTCACTTCATATGCACCAGTACTGGAGGGCTGTAAATGAAACCTGCCCTCAGAATGTCATTAGGGAGGTAATGGCCAAAATATTTCTAAATGTCACACATACTTCACGAAAACAATTGGAAGAGGTAAGCTCTACTCACAGTTTGAAGAAAAAAAGGACATGCCAGAAAGCTCAATTTCAATGGATTATGAGACGCATGCAAATCCAACCACAAACATATAGCAGCTCACACTTGTCAGAATAAACTTCAGCAAAAAAAAACACTACAAACAATAAATGCTGAAGGTGTTGTGCAGAAGTGCATACCCTCAACTTTAAGTGGGATGTGACCTGGTAAGAGCCACTAACGAGAACAGAATGGAGGTGCTTTTACTACGTAAATATTTTTCTACCATATGATCCAGCAGGCCCACTCCTGGGCCTATAACCTAAGAAGACAGAATTGGAAAGACACAGGGAGGCGAATGTGCATTGCCGCAGCATTACAATTGCCAAGTCATGGAAGCAACCAAAAAGTCCATCAACATATGAGTGGACAAAGAAAACTGGTACATGTACAGACGGAGTATTGGACAAGGAAAAAAAGGACACGATGTCATTTGCAGCACTGTAGATGAGTCTAGAGGCAATCACACAACGTGTAGTATGTCAGAAAGAGAAAGACACATATCGTATGATATCACTTTTAGGTATTACCTATAAATGGATACCAGTGAAGATATTTCCACAGAGAAGGGCAACCACTGATTCATTCAACAAACTTATGGTTCACCAATGGAAATTTGTGAGGATTGGATACATTAGGATATTGGGGTTAACAGACATATACAAACACAGGTGAAATATATCATCACCAAAGACCTACGGAATACCAAGAGAAGACTACTCAACATCCTGTCATAACGTACATGGGAAAAGGATTCCAGGAAGAATAGACATATGTTTATGTGTCAAAGAACCACATCTTGCACACCTAGAACAAGCCAAACTTTGTAATCAAACTTGCTGTGATAAAAATAAAAATTAAATTAAATAAACGAACAAGAAGTAGTGAGACATATACTTAAGGGGCTTTTCCCTGGCACACGCCATTCTAAATTACAACCTAGAACACAACTTCCATTGAGGCTCTGTTGCCCTAGTAACCAGATTTGGTAAAGTAGAACAGCTGCCACCTTGTGGGCGTTTCACACGACAGCAGCTTTAATCCCAGCGTTAATGGTCAGTTGATATTCAAAATAATTGCAGGCCTGTAAATCACACCTGCACTGAAAACAAATCCTGGGGTCGTATATCGACCAAAAAAATTCAAAGGCATCCATATTTCAAACCGACAGTTTCAAGAGGCATAATTTATGCACATTTGTCTTCTGTTTCTTTTTCTTTCTTTCTTTTTTCTTTTTTTTCAGCTTTCAAACTACTATTTATTTAATCATGTGTTCATTCTACAGATAATTTTTAAAGTGTCTACTATGTACTAATTGCAAGTTAGGTCCCAGGATTACAGCAGTGAGTTAAACAGATAAAATCCCCGGACCTTATGGAACTTAAAGCCTAGTGGGTGACTCGGTCAATAATCCACTTCATAGATAACTACGTAGTTATAATACAGGGTACAGTGAGAGGGCTAACAAAGGGCTCTAATTTAGGCTGGAGTTCAGAGAGGTTCCCCATGAAGAAATGATAGTTTACTTCTCAGGTACTTAATAAACAAAAGTGGTAAAATTAAATGGAAGTGTTTAAATGAACAGAGTTAGGTACCACTTTTAATTACATACATACATATACACACACATAAAATAGATCCCAACTTTCTAAATAAATTATAAGTAAATTGAACGCAAAATTTGTTAATAATGATAAAGTAGTACATATTCCAGAAATAAAGTCATGATGAGTAGCAAAAAAATCTAGGTACTGTTAATGTTATCACATTAATACATGTTTTAATGGTGATTTCAATGGCTATAGAAAAGGCATCTATGAAAAAAAACTGCTTAGTAAATTAGTAAAATAAGGAAATTCCTTAACCTAACGAGAGAAGGATTTTTTAAAGATCCTTTAGCAAATATATTTAATGATAAAACTTTAAAGTTAAAGTTTGGAGACCACAACTATTGCACATTGTTCTATAAGTCCTAGTCAATAGAATAAGAAAAGAATAAGCAGTGTAAGAATTAGAGAATGTGTCAGATAGACTGCACATCAGTCAATCTGTTGTGGTTTGGAAATTTAAAATGTTAACCACATTGCCCACTTCTGAAAGGAAGAGAAAGTTTGTCATTATTTGCAAATGATATGATAATCTTATCAAAATCAAGGCAAGGAATGGAAAAACTATGAATAAGATAATTCAGCAGAAATTTCCGGTAAGATAAAAAGTCAGCATAACAACTCAAAAGTATTTCTTTTACCAATTTTTTTTATACCAAGTCATTCTCAAGAGCAGCAAATATAATAAATACTTTTTTTTTTGCGGTACACGGGCCTCTCACTGTTGTGGCCTCTCCCTCCGCGGAGCACAGGCTCCTGATGCGCAGGCACAGTGGCCATGGCTCATGGGCCCAGACGCTCCACGGCATGTGGGATCTTCCTGGACCGGGGCATGAACCCGCGTCCCCTGCATCAGCAGGCGGACTCTCAACCACGGCGCCACCAGGGAAGCCCACAAATATTATAACATGTCAAGAAATTAATTTTTTCAATGTTAGATTTTTATAGAGAAATTCTGAAATTTTGTGAAGGGCATAATAAGAAAATCTGAATAAATAAAGATTATTTTCAAGGAAGAAAGGGCACATTTTAATAAAAATATCTCCTTACGTTAAGCTACATATTTAATAAGTTCCAATAAAATTACAAAATGAATTCTTCAGCAAATTTGATAATCTGAATCCAAAGTTCATGTAAGTCAAAATACATGAATAGCTAAGGCAATTTTTTTTATCTCCCTGAAGGACCTTCTCTCTTATTTCATTTTTTTTTATTTTTTTTTTATTTTTTTATTTTTTATTTTTATTTTTTTTAATTTTTTGCTTTATAACAAATTTAATCAGTTATACATATACATGTTTCCATATCCCCTCCCTTTTGCGTCTCCCTCCCACTCTTTCTTTTTTCTTAAAACAACGGGAATGGAAAAAGGCTGAACATCAGGAATCAATAAAGCCATGCAAATCCAGTGTACACAAACGTTCACCTGACAGCCGTCAGAATGATCATCAGCAAAAAAAGTCTACAAAAAATAAATGCTGAAGGGGTTTTAGAGAACTGCGTACCCTTTAGCTGCTGGTGGGTTGCAACCTGGTAAGAGCCAGTCGTGAGAACAGAATGGAGGTGCGTTTAAGGGTAAAAATGGAGCTACCATGTGATCTGGTAGGCCCACTCATGGGCCTATCACCTGAGTAGACCAGAATCAAAAACACACAGGCTGGCAATCCTGCACTGCAGCAAGGTGTACCATAGCCAAACCTGGAAGAAACCAAAATGTGCATCAACAGAAAAATGCACCAAGAAGAAGTCGTCCATGTACACAATGGAATCTTAGCCATGAAAAAGCATGGAACAGTGCCGTTGGCACCACCATAGAAGGACCTAGCGATAATCACCACACTGGAAGTAAGAAAGAAACCGTAAGACAGACATCCTATGACATCACTTATAGGTGTTACCTAAGAATTGATACCCATGAAATAATTTCCAAGAGAAGGACACGCATAGATTCAGAAAACCAAATTATGTTTAACCAAATGGAAAGGTGTAAGGAATGTATGAATTAGGATATGGGGGTTAACAGACATATACTAATACATAGGAAATATATAATCACAAAATACCTAAGGAATACAAAGAGAGGTCTACTCAACACTCTATAATAACATACACGGGAATGGATCCAAAGAGGAATATAGACAGATACATTGATAGGATGAACCAGAAACTGTACACCTCGGAGTATCTACATTTTGATCAAATTTCCTCTGATAATTAAATTTAAAAAGCAAACAACAATTTAGGAGATATAAGCTCTTGGGGGTTTGCGCTGGCACATTGCACTCTAATTCGCAGCTTACTACCACGATTGCCACGAAAGCTCTGTGGCCCCAAATCCCAGAGTTGGAAATGTAGAAATGCTGCCGCCTTGTGGCCGTTTCCCACAAGAGCGGCTTTGAACCCACAGCTAATGGTCACTTAACATTCACAAGGATTCAGGGCTGTAAAGGACACCTGCCCTAAAAAATTGTGCGGAGGTAGGGAATGGCCAAAAAAATTCAAAAGTGTTAAATTTTTCAAGGAGATTGGATGGAGGGGTAAGTTTTACTCACTCATTTTCAAAAAAGAGGAAAATGGATAAAAGCTCAACATCAGTAATTATTAGACTCATGCAAATCTAACCTCCAAAATGATTCCAACTCACACATGTCAACTACCATCAGCTGCAAGTCTACAAACATTAAATGCTGAAGGTGTTTTAGAGAACTGTGTACCCTCTAGCTGCTGGTGAGATGTAAAGTGGTGACAGCCAATAATAAGAATAGAAAGGAGCTGCGTTTAAAAGTAAAAATTGAGCCACCATTCCGTTCAGCAGGCCCACCGCTGAGACTCTCACCTGACAAGTCCAGAGTCGAGAAGGCACAGGCTTCAACAGCTGCACTGCAGGAATTTTCACAATAGCCAAGACACGGAAGCAACCAAAATGTCCATCACCATATCAGTTGAAAAAGAAGAAGTGGTCCATGTACACAATGGAATATTAGCCATGGAAAACAATGAAACACTGCTCTTTCAGGCACCATAGTTGAGCCTAGAGATAATCACAGAACATGAGGTAAGTCGGAAAGCAAAAGACATATCCTATGATATCACTTACAGGCATTATCTAACAACTGACACAAATGAACATATTTGCACAGAGAAAGACACTCACACACTTAGAAAACAAACTAGGCTTATCTAAAAGGAAAGGTGGGGGGAATGGAAAAATTAAGATTAGGGTTACCATACGTGTACAAATACCTATTAAATACACATAACAAAAAGACCGACCATATAGCAAGGGAGGTCTATGGAACACTCTGCAATAATTGACATGGGAAGGGGATCTGTGCATGAATATATATATATATATATATATATATATATATATATATATATATATATATATATATGTTAGGCACAAATGAACCAGATTGTGTACACCTAGGACAAACAATATTCTAATCATTGCCCCTATTAAAAAAACTAAAACAACAAACAAGAAATAATGTAACATAAACTTATGGGGTTTTCTCCTGGCACATTCCATTTTAATTTACAACCTAGGAACAGGGATTCCAGAACGGCTCTGCTGCCCTAGTAACGAGATTTGTGAATGGAGAAATGCTGCCGCCTAGTGGCTGCTTACCACAACAGCAGCTTTAAACCCAGTGCTAATGGTCACTAAATATTCACACTCATTACAGGCCTGTGAATGACACCTGCCCTCAAAAACAATCCTGGGAGCGAATATTGACCAAAAAATTCAATTTTGAGGGCAACCTTTCAAGAAGACAATTTCAAGAGGTTAATTGTATTCTACGTTTTTTTCATTTGTTCATTAACAGAAATTTTAAAAGGTGTGGAAAAATGAACCTTAGAAAGAATTAAGGACATGCAAATCCAAATTACAAAAATCCTATCAGCTCACAACAGTCAGAATGACCATCAGCAAAAATTCTGCAAACAATAAATGCTGAAGGGGTTGTGGAAAAATGCCTAGGCTTGGTTCAACGTGGGACATGCTAAGAGCCAGTAAGGAAAACACAAAGGAGGTGCATTGAAAAGGTAAGTACTGAGCTACCATTCAATCAAGCATGCCCACTGCTGGCCCTATCGCCTGAGAGGATGAGAATCAAAAAGACACAGGCTGGACTTCACTGGTGGCGCAGTGGTTGAGAGTCCGCCGCCGAAGCAGGGGACACGGGTTTATGCCCCGGTTCGGGAAAATCACACATGCCGTGGAGCGGCTGGTCCCGTGAGCTATGGCTGCTGGGCCTGTGCGTCCAGAGCCTGTGCTCTGCAATCGGAGTGGCCATGGCAGTGAGTGGCCTACGTACTGCAAAACAAGAAAAAAACAGCCTGGCAATCCTGCCCTCCAGCAATATTTATCATAGCCAAAACTTGGAAGCTACGAAAATGTCCATCAACAGAGGAATGCACAAAGAAGAAGTGGTCCATGTACACAATGGAATATGACTCCAATAAAAAAATATAAACTCAATCTAGAAAACAAACAAAAGTAAAAAAAAAAACACATCACCTTTGGGGGTTTATCCAGGCACATTCCACTCTAATTTATAACCGAGAAATACCACTGCAAGGTAGTCTGTTTCCCTAGTTAAAAGCTTGTGAAAAGCAGAAATGCTGCCACCCTCTGGCAGTGACCTGCAACAGCAGCTTTAAAAACTGTGCTAAGGGTCACTTCATATGCACCAGTACTGGAGGGCTGTAAATGAAACCTGCCCTCAGAATGTCATTAGGGAGGTAATGGCCAAAATATTTCTAAATGTCACACATACTTCACGAAAACAATTGGAAGAGGTAAGCTCTACTCACAGTTTGAAGAAAAAAAGGACATGCCAGAAAGCTCAATTTCAATGGATTATGAGACGCATGCAAATCCAACCACAAACATATAGCAGCTCACACTTGTCAGAATAAACTTCAGCAAAAAAAAACACTACAAACAATAAATGCTGAAGGTGTTGTGCAGAAGTGCATACCCTCAACTTTAAGTGGGATGTGACCTGGTAAGAGCCACTAACGAGAACAGAATGGAGGTGCTTTTACTACGTAAATATTTTTCTACCATATGATCCAGCAGGCCCACTCCTGGGCCTATAACCTAAGAAGACAGAATTGGAAAGACACAGGGAGGCGAATGTGCATTGCCGCAGCATTACAATTGCCAAGTCATGGAAGCAACCAAAAAGTCCATCAACATATGAGTGGACAAAGAAAACTGGTACATGTACAGACGGAGTATTGGACAAGGAAAAAAAGGACACGATGTCATTTGCAGCACTGTAGATGAGTCTAGAGGCAATCACACAACGTGTAGTATGTCAGAAAGAGAAAGACACATATCGTATGATATCACTTTTAGGTATTACCTATAAATGGATACCAGTGAAGATATTTCCACAGAGAAGGGCAACCACTGATTCATTCAACAAACTTATGGTTCACCAATGGAAATTTGTGAGGATTGGATACATTAGGATATTGGGGTTAACAGACATATACAAACACAGGTGAAATATATCATCACCAAAGACCTACGGAATACCAAGAGAAGACTACTCAACATCCTGTCATAACGTACATGGGAAAAGGATTCCAGGAAGAATAGACATATGTTTATGTGTCAAAGAACCACATCTTGCACACCTAGAACAAGCCAAACTTTGTAATCAAACTTGCTGTGATAAAAATAAAAATTAAATTAAATAAACGAACAAGAAGTAGTGAGACATATACTTAAGGGGCTTTTCCCTGGCACACGCCATTCTAAATTACAACCTAGAACACAACTTCCATTGAGGCTCTGTTGCCCTAGTAACCAGATTTGGTAAAGTAGAACAGCTGCCACCTTGTGGGCGTTTCACACGACAGCAGCTTTAATCCCAGCGTTAATGGTCAGTTGATATTCAAAATAATTGCAGGCCTGTAAATCACACCTGCACTGAAAACAAATCCTGGGGTCGTATATCGACCAAAAAAATTCAAAGGCATCCATATTTCAAACCGACAGTTTCAAGAGGCATAATTTATGCACATTTGTCTTCTGTTTCTTTTTCTTTCTTTCTTTTTTCTTTTTTTTCAGCTTTCAAACTACTATTTATTTAATCATGTGTTCATTCTACAGATAATTTTTAAAGTGTCTACTATGTACTAATTGCAAGTTAGGTCCCAGGATTACAGCAGTGAGTTAAACAGATAAAATCCCCGGACCTTATGGAACTTAAAGCCTAGTGGGTGACTCGGTCAATAATCCACTTCATAGATAACTACGTAGTTATAATACAGGGTACAGTGAGAGGGCTAACAAAGGGCTCTAATTTAGGCTGGAGTTCAGAGAGGTTCCCCATGAAGAAATGATAGTTTACTTCTCAGGTACTTAATAAACAAAAGTGGTAAAATTAAATGGAAGTGTTTAAATGAACAGAGTTAGGTACCACTTTTAATTACATACATACATATACACACACATAAAATAGATCCCAACTTTCTAAATAAATTATAAGTAAATTGAACGCAAAATTTGTTAATAATGATAAAGTAGTACATATTCCAGAAATAAAGTCATGATGAGTAGCAAAAAAATCTAGGTACTGTTAATGTTATCACATTAATACATGTTTTAATGGTGATTTCAATGGCTATAGAAAAGGCATCTATGAAAAAAAACTGCTTAGTAAATTAGTAAAATAAGGAAATTCCTTAACCTAACGAGAGAAGGATTTTTTAAAGATCCTTTAGCAAATATATTTAATGATAAAACTTTAAAGTTAAAGTTTGGAGACCACAACTATTGCACATTGTTCTATAAGTCCTAGTCAATAGAATAAGAAAAGAATAAGCAGTGTAAGAATTAGAGAATGTGTCAGATAGACTGCACATCAGTCAATCTGTTGTGGTTTGGAAATTTAAAATGTTAACCACATTGCCCACTTCTGAAAGGAAGAGAAAGTTTGTCATTATTTGCAAATGATATGATAATCTTATCAAAATCAAGGCAAGGAATGGAAAAACTATGAATAAGATAATTCAGCAGAAATTTCCGGTAAGATAAAAAGTCAGCATAACAACTCAAAAGTATTTCTTTTACCAATTTTTTTTATACCAAGTCAATCTCAAGAGCAGCAAATATAATAAATACTTTTTTTTTTTTGCGGTACACGGGCCTCTCACTGTTGTGGCCTCTCCCTCCGCGGAGCACAGGCTCCTGATGCGCAGGCACAGTGGCCATGGCTCATGGGCCCAGACGCTCCACGGCATGTGGGATCTTCCTGGACCGGGGCATGAACCCGCGTCCCCTGCATCAGCAGGCGGACTCTCAACCACGGCGCCACCAGGGAAGCCCACAAATATTATAACATGTCAAGAAATTAATTTTTTCAATGTTAGATTTTTATAGAGAAATTCTGAAATTTTGTGAAGGGCATAATAAGAAAATCTGAATAAATAAAGATTATTTTCAAGGAAGAAAGGGCACATTTTAATAAAAATATCTCCTTACGTTAAGCTACATATTTAATAAGTTCCAATAAAATTACAAAATGAATTCTTCAGCAAATTTGATAATCTGAATCCAAAGTTCATGTAAGTCAAAATACATGAATAGCTAAGGCAATTTTTTTTTATCTCCCTGAAGGACCTTCTCTCTTATTTCTTTTTTTTTATTTTTTTTTATTTTTTTATTTTTTATTTTTATTTTTTTTAATTTTTTGCTTTATAACAAATTTAATCAGTTATACATATACATGTTTCCATATCCCCTCCCTTTTGCGTCTCCCTCCCACTCTTTCTTTTTTCTTAAAACAACGGGAATGGAAAAAGGCTGAACATCAGGAATCAATAAAGCCATGCAAATCCAGTGTACACAAACGTTCACCTGACAGCCGTCAGAATGATCATCAGCAAAAAAAGTCTACAAAAAATAAATGCTGAAGGGGTTTTAGAGAACTGCGTACCCTTTAGCTGCTGGTGGGTTGCAACCTGGTAAGAGCCAGTCGTGAGAACAGAATGGAGGTGCGTTTAAGGGTAAAAATGGAGCTACCATGTGATCTGGTAGGCCCACTCATGGGCCTATCACCTGAGTAGACCAGAATCAAAAACACACAGGCTGGCAATCCTGCACTGCAGCAAGGTGTACCATAGCCAAACCTGGAAGAAACCAAAATGTGCATCAACAGAAAAATGCACCAAGAAGAAGTCGTCCATGTACACAATGGAATCTTAGCCATGAAAAAGCATGGAACAGTGCCGTTGGCACCACCATAGAAGGACCTAGCGATAATCACCACACTGGAAGTAAGAAAGAAACCGTAAGACAGACATCCTATGACATCACTTATAGGTGTTACCTAAGAATTGATACCCATGAAATAATTTCCAAGAGAAGGACACGCATAGATTCAGAAAACCAAATTATGTTTAACCAAATGGAAAGGTGTAAGGAATGTATGAATTAGGATATGGGGGTTAACAGACATATACTAATACATAGGAAATATATAATCACAAAATACCTAAGGAATACAAAGAGAGGTCTACTCAACACTCTATAATAACATACACGGGAATGGATCCAAAGAGGAATATAGACAGATACATTGATAGGATGAACCAGAAACTGTACACCTCGGAGAATCTACATTTTGATCAAATTTCCTCTGATAATTAAATTTAAAAAGCAAACAACAATTTAGGAGATATAAGCTCTTGGGGGTTTGCACTGGCACATTGCACTCTAATTCGCAGCTTACTACCACGATTGCCACGAAAGCTCTGTGGCCCCAAATCCCAGAGTTGGAAATGTAGAAATGCTGCCGCCTTGTGGCCGTTTCCCACAAGAGCGGCTTTGAACCCACAGCTAATGGTCACTTAACATTCACAAGGATTCAGG
The DNA here is from genome assembly GCF_964341445.2 of Mesoplodon mirus. NCBI lineage: Eukaryota > Metazoa > Chordata > Mammalia > Artiodactyla > Ziphiidae > Mesoplodon > Mesoplodon mirus. Next base: position 146,077,012 of record NC_138981.1, read on the forward strand.
GCTGTAAAGGACACCTGCCCTAAAAAATTGTGCGGAGGTAGGGAATGGCCAAAAAAATTCAAAAGTGTTAAATTTTTCAAGGAGATTGGATGGAGGGGTAAGTTTTACTCACTCATTTTCAAAAAAGAGGAAAATGGATAAAAGCTCAACATCAGTAATTATTAGACTCATGCAAATCTAACCTCCAAAATGATTCCAACACACACATGTCAACTACCATCAGCTGCAAGTCTACAAACATTAAATGCTGAAGGTGTTTTAGGGAACTGTGTACCCTCTAGCTGCTGGTGAGATGTAAAGTGGTGACAGCCAATAATAAGAATAGAAAGGAGCTGCGTTTAAAAGTAAAAATTGAGCCACCATTCCGTTCAGCAGGCCCACCGCTGAGACTCTCACCTGACAAGTCCAGAGTCGAGAAGGCACAGGCTTCAACAGCTGCACTGCAGGAATTTTCACAATAGCCAAGACACGGAAGCAACCAAAATGTCCATCACCATATCAGTTGAAAAAGAAGAAGTGGTCCATGTACACAATGGAATATTAGCCATGGAAAACAATGAAACACTGCTCTTTCAGGCACCATAGTTGAGCCTCGAGATAATCACAGAACATGAGGTAAGTCGGAAAGCAAAAGACATATCCTATGATATCACTTACAGGCATTATCTAACAACTGACACAAATGAACATATTTGCACAGAGAAAGACACTCACACACTTAGAAAACAAACTAGGCTTATCTAAAAGGAAAGGTGGGGGGAATGGAAAAATTAAGATTAGGGTTACCATACGTGTACAAATACCTATTAAATACACATAACAAAAAGACCGACCATATAGCAAGGGAGGTCTATGGAACACTCTGCAATAATTGACATGGGAAGGGGATCTGTGCATGAATATATATATATATATATATATATATATATATATATATATATATATATATATATATATATATGTTAGGCACAAATGAACCAGATTGTGTACACCTAGGACAAACAATATTCTAATCATTGCCCCTATTAAAAAAACTAAAACAACAAACAAGAAATAATGTAACATAAACTTATGGGGTTTTCTCCTGGCACATTCCATTTTAATTTACAACCTAGGAACAGGGATTCCAGAACGGCTCTGCTGCCCTAGTAACGAGATTTGTGAATGGAGAAATGCTGCCGCCTAGTGGCTGCTTACCACAACAGCAGCTTTAAACCCAGTGCTAATGGTCACTAAATATTCACACTCATTACAGGCCTGTGAATGACACCTGCCCTCAAAAACAATCCTGGGAGCGAATATTGACCAAAAAATTCAATTTTGAGGGCAACCTTTCAAGAAGACAATTTCAAGAGGTTAATTGTATTCTACGTTTTTTTCATTTGTTCATTAACAGAAATTTTAAAAAGTGTGGAAAAATGAACCTTAGAAAGAATTAAGGACATGCAAATCCAAATTACAAAAATCCTATCAGCTCACAACAGTCAGAATGACCATCAGCAAAAATTCTGCAAACAATAAATGCTGAAGGGGTTGTGGAAAAATGCCTAGGCTTGGTTCAACGTGGGACATGCTAAGAGCCAGTAAGGAAAACACAAAGGAGGTGCATTGAAAAGGTAAGTACTGAGCTACCATTCAATCAAGCATGCCCACTGCTGGCCCTATCGCCTGAGAGGATGAGAATCAAAAAGACACAGGCTGGACTTCACTGGTGGCGCAGTGGTTGAGAGTCCGCCGCCGAAGCAGGGGACACGGGTTTATGCCCCGGTTCGGGAAAATCACACATGCCGTGGAGCGGCTGGTCCCGTGAGCTATGGCTGCTGGGCCTGTGCGTCCAGAGCCTGTGCTCTGCAATCGGAGTGGCCATGGCAGTGAGTGGCCTACGTACTGCAAAACAAGAAAAAAACAGCCTGGCAATCCTGCCCTCCAGCAATATTTATCATAGCCAAAACTTGGAAGCTACGAAAATGTCCATCAACAGAGGAATGCACAAAGAAGAAGTGGTCCATGTACACAATGGAATATGACTCCAATAAAAAAATATAAACTCAATCTAGAAAACAAACAAAAGTAAAAAAAAAAACACATCACCTTTGGGGGTTTATCCAGGCACATTCCACTCTAATTTATAACCGAGAAATACCACTGCAAGGTAGTCTGTTTCCCTAGTTAAAAGCTTGTGAAAAGCAGAAATGCTGCCACCCTCTGGCAGTGACCTGCAACAGCAGCTTTAAAAACTGTGCTAAGGGTCACTTCATATGCACCAGTACTGGAGGGCTGTAAATGAAACCTGCCCTCAGAATGTCATTAGGGAGGTAATGGCCAAAATATTTCTAAATGTCACACATACTTCACGAAAACAATTGGAAGAGGTAAGCTCTACTCACAGTTTGAAGAAAAAAAGGACATGCCAGAAAGCTCAATTTCAATGGATTATGAGACGCATGCAAATCCAACCACAAACATATAGCAGCTCACACTTGTCAGAATAAACTTCAGCAAAAAAAAACACTACAAACAATAAATGCTGAAGGTGTTGTGCAGAAGTGCATACCCTCAACTTTAAGTGGGATGTGACCTGGTAAGAGCCACTAACGAGAACAGAATGGAGGTGCTTTTACTACGTAAATATTTTTCTACCATATGATCCAGCAGGCCCACTCCTGGGCCTATAACCTAAGAAGACAGAATTGGAAAGACACAGGGAGGCGAATGTGCATTGCCGCAGCATTACAATTGCCAAGTCATGGAAGCAACCAAAAAGTCCATCAACATATGAGTGGACAAAGAAAACTGGTACATGTACAGACGGAGTATTGGCCAAGGAAAAAAAGGACACGATGTCATTTGCAGCACTGTAGATGAGTCTAGAGGCAATCACACAACGTGTAGTATGTCAGAAAGAGAAAGACACATATCGTATGATATCACTTTTAGGTATTACCTATAAATGGATACCAGTGAAGATATTTCCACAGAGAAGGGCAACCACTGATTCATTCAACAAACTTATGGTTCACCAATGGAAATTTGTGAGGATTGGATACATTAGGATATTGGGGTTAACAGACATATACAAACACAGGTGAAATATATCATCACCAAAGACCTACGGAATACCAAGAGAAGACTACTCAACATCCTGTCATAACGTACATGGGAAAAGGATTCCAGGAAGAATAGACATATGTTTATGTGTCAAAGAACCACATCTTGCACACCTAGAACAAGCCAAACTTTGTAATCAAACTTGCTGTGATAAAAATAAAAATTAAATTAAATAAACGAACAAGAAGTAGTGAGACATATACTTAAGGGGCTTTTCCCTGGCACACGCCATTCTAAATTACAACCTAGAACACAACTTCCATTGAGGCTCTGTTGCCCTAGTAACCAGATTTGGTAAAGTAGAACAGCTGCCACCTTGTGGGCGTTTCACACGACAGCAGCTTTAATCCCAGCGTTAATGGTCAGTTGATATTCAAAATAATTGCAGGCCTGTAAATCACACCTGCACTGAAAACAAATCCTGGGGTCGTATATCGACCAAAAAAATTCAAAGGCATCCATATTTCAAACCGACAGTTTCAAGAGGCATAATTTATGCACATTTGTCTTCTGTTTCTTTTTCTTTCTTTCTTTTTTCTTTTTTTTCAGCTTTCAAACTACTATTTATTTAATCATGTGTTCATTCTACAGATAATTTTTAAAGTGTCTACTATGTACTAATTGCAAGTTAGGTCCCAGGATTACAGCAGTGAGTTAAACAGATAAAATCCCCGGACCTTATGGAACTTAAAGCCTAGTGGGTGACTCGGTCAATAATCCACTTCATAGATAACTACGTAGTTATAATACAGGGTACAGTGAGAGGGCTAACAAAGGGCTCTAATTTAGGCTGGAGTTCAGAGAGGTTCCCCATGAAGAAATGATAGTTTACTTCTCAGGTACTTAATAAACAAAAGTGGTAAAATTAAATGGAAGTGTTTAAATGAACAGAGTTAGGTACCACTTTTAATTACATACATACATATACACACACATAAAATAGATCCCAACTTTCTAAATAAATTATAAGTAAATTGAACGCAAAATTTGTTAATAATGATAAAGTAGTACATATTCCAGAAATAAAGTCATGATGAGTAGCAAAAAAATCTAGGTACTGTTAATGTTATCACATTAATACATGTTTTAATGGTGATTTCAATGGCTATAGAAAAGGCATCTATGAAAAAAAACTGCTTAGTAAATTAGTAAAATAAGGAAATTCCTTAACCTAACGAGAGAAGGATTTTTTAAAGATCCTTTAGCAAATATATTTAATGATAAAACTTTAAAGTTAAAGTTTGGAGACCACAACTATTGCACATTGTTCTATAAGTCCTAGTCAATAGAATAAGAAAAGAATAAGCAGTGTAAGAATTAGAGAATGTGTCAGATAGACTGCACATCAGTCAATCTGTTGTGGTTTGGAAATTTAAAATGTTAACCACATTGCCCACTTCTGAAAGGAAGAGAAAGTTTGTCATTATTTGCAAATGATATGATAATCTTATCAAAATCAAGGCAAGGAATGGAAAAACTATGAATAAGATAATTCAGCAGAAATTTCCGGTAAGATAAAAAGTCAGCATAACAACTCAAAAGTATTTCTTTTACCAATTTTTTTTATACCAAGTCAATCTCAAGAGCAGCAAATATAATAAATACTTTTTTTTTTTTGCGGTACACGGGCCTCTCACTGTTGTGGCCTCTCCCTCCGCGGAGCACAGGCTCCTGATGCGCAGGCACAGTGGCCATGGCTCATGGGCCCAGACGCTCCACGGCATGTGGGATCTTCCTGGACCGGGGCATGAACCCGCGTCCCCTGCATCAGCAGGCGGACTCTCAACCACGGCGCCACCAGGGAAGCCCACAAATATTATAACATGTCAAGAAATTAATTTTTTCAATGTTAGATTTTTATAGAGAAATTCTGAAATTTTGTGAAGGGCATAATAAGAAAATCTGAATAAATAAAGATTATTTTCAAGGAAGAAAGGGCACATTTTAATAAAAATATCTCCTTACGTTAAGCTACATATTTAATAAGTTCCAATAAAATTACAAAATGAATTCTTCAGCAAATTTGATAATCTGAATCCAAAGTTCATGTAAGTCAAAATACATGAATAGCTAAGGCAATTTTTTTTTATCTCCCTGAAGGACCTTCTCTCTTATTTCTTTTTTTTTATTTTTTTTTATTTTTTTATTTTTTATTTTTATTTTTTTTAATTTTTTGCTTTATAACAAATTTAATCAGTTATACATATACATGTTTCCATATCCCCTCCCTTTTGCGTCTCCCTCCCACTCTTTCTTTTTTCTTAAAACAACGGGAATGGAAAAAGGCTGAACATCAGGAATCAATAAAGCCATGCAAATCCAGTGTACACAAACGTTCACCTGACAGCCGTCAGAATGATCATCAGCAAAAAAAGTCTACAAAAAATAAATGCTGAAGGGGTTTTAGAGAACTGCGTACCCTTTAGCTGCTGGTGGGTTGCAACCTGGTAAGAGCCAGTCGTGAGAACAGAATGGAGGTGCGTTTAAGGGTAAAAATGGAGCTACCATGTGATCTGGTAGGCCCACTCATGGGCCTATCACCTGAGTAGACCAGAATCAAAAACACACAGGCTGGCAATCCTGCACTGCAGCAAGGTGTACCATAGCCAAACCTGGAAGAAACCAAAATGTGCATCAACAGAAAAATGCACCAAGAAGAAGTCGTCCATGTACACAATGGAATCTTAGCCATGAAAAAGCATGGAACAGTGCCGTTGGCACCACCATAGAAGGACCTAGCGAGAATCACCACACTGGAAGTAAGAAAGAAACCGTAAGACAGACATCCTATGACATCACTTATAGGTGTTACCTAAGAATTGATACCCATGAAATAATTTCCAAGAGAAGGACACGCATAGATTCAGAAAACCAAATTATGTTTAACCAAATGGAAAGGTGTAAGGAATGTATGAATTAGGATATGGGGGTTAACAGACATATACTAATACATAGGAAATATATAATCACAAAATACCTAAGGAATACAAAGAGAGGTCTACTCAACACTCTATAATAACATACACGGGAATGGATCCAAAGAGGAATATAGACAGATACATTGATAGGATGAACCAGAAACTGTACACCTCGGAGAATCTACATTTTGATCAAATTTCCTCTGATAATTAAATTTAAAAAGCAAACAACAATTTAGGAGATATAAGCTCTTGGGGGTTTGCACTGGCACATTGCACTCTAATTCGCAGCTTACTACCACGATTGCCACGAAAGCTCTGTGGCCCCAAATCCCAGAGTTGGAAATGTAGAAATGCTGCCGCCTTGTGGCCGTTTCCCACAAGAGCGGCTTTGAACCCACAGCTAATGGTCACTTAACATTCACAAGGATTCAGGGCTGTAAAGGACACCTGCCCTAAAAAATTGTGCGGAGGTAGGGAATGGCCAAAAAAATTCAAAAGTGTTAAATTTTTCAAGGAGATTGGATGGAGGGGTAAGTTTTACTCACTCATTTTCAAAAAAGAGGAAAATGGATAAAAGCTCAACATCAGTAATTATTAGACTCATGCAAATCTAACCTCCAAAATGATTCCAACACACACATGTCAACTACCATCAGCTGCAAGTCTACAAACATTAAATGCTGAAGGTGTTTTAGGGAACTGTGTACCCTCTAGCTGCTGGTGAGATGTAAAGTGGTGACAGCCAATAATAAGAATAGAAAGGAGCTGCGTTTAAAAGTAAAAATTGAGCCACCATTCCGTTCAGCAGGCCCACCGCTGAGACTCTCACCTGACAAGTCCAGAGTCGAGAAGGCACAGGCTTCAACAGCTGCACTGCAGGAATTTTCACAATAGCCAAGACACGGAAGCAACCAAAATGTCCATCACCATATCAGTTGAAAAAGAAGAAGTGGTCCATGTACACAATGGAATATTAGCCATGGAAAACAATGAAACACTGCTCTTTCAGGCACCATAGTTGAGCCTCGAGATAATCACAGAACATGAGGTAAGTCGGAAAGCAAAAGACATATCCTATGATATCACTTACAGGCATTATCTAACAACTGACACAAATGAACATATTTGCACAGAGAAAGACACTCACACACTTAGAAAACAAACTAGGCTTATCTAAAAGGAAAGGTGGGGGGAATGGAAAAATTAAGATTAGGGTTACCATACGTGTACAAATACCTATTAAATACACATAACAAAAAGACCGACCATATAGCAAGGGAGGTCTATGGAACACTCTGCAATAATTGACATGGGAAGGGGATCTGTGCATGAATATATATATATATATATATATATATATATATATATATATATATATATATATATATATATATATGTTAGGCACAAATGAACCAGATTGTGTACACCTAGGACAAACAATATTCTAATCATTGCCCCTATTAAAAAAACTAAAACAACAAACAAGAAATAATGTAACATAAACTTATGGGGTTTTCTCCTGGCACATTCCATTTTAATTTACAACCTAGGAACAGGGATTCCAGAACGGCTCTGCTGCCCTAGTAACGAGATTTGTGAATGGAGAAATGCTGCCGCCTAGTGGCTGCTTACCACAACAGCAGCTTTAAACCCAGTGCTAATGGTCACTAAATATTCACACTCATTACAGGCCTGTGAATGACACCTGCCCTCAAAAACAATCCTGGGAGCGAATATTGACCAAAAAATTCAATTTTGAGGGCAACCTTTCAAGAAGACAATTTCAAGAGGTTAATTGTATTCTACGTTTTTTTCATTTGTTCATTAACAGAAATTTTAAAAAGTGTGGAAAAATGAACCTTAGAAAGAATTAAGGACATGCAAATCCAAATTACAAAAATCCTATCAGCTCACAACAGTCAGAATGACCATCAGCAAAAATTCTGCAAACAATAAATGCTGAAGGGGTTGTGGAAAAATGCCTAGGCTTGGTTCAACGTGGGACATGCTAAGAGCCAGTAAGGAAAACACAAAGGAGGTGCATTGAAAAGGTAAGTACTGAGCTACCATTCAATCAAGCATGCCCACTGCTGGCCCTATCGCCTGAGAGGATGAGAATCAAAAAGACACAGGCTGGACTTCACTGGTGGCGCAGTGGTTGAGAGTCCGCCGCCGAAGCAGGGGACACGGGTTTATGCCCCGGTTCGGGAAAATCACACATGCCGTGGAGCGGCTGGTCCCGTGAGCTATGGCTGCTGGGCCTGTGCGTCCAGAGCCTGTGCTCTGCAATCGGAGTGGCCATGGCAGTGAGTGGCCTACGTACTGCAAAACAAGAAAAAAACAGCCTGGCAATCCTGCCCTCCAGCAATATTTATCATAGCCAAAACTTGGAAGCTACGAAAATGTCCATCAACAGAGGAATGCACAAAGAAGAAGTGGTCCATGTACACAATGGAATATGACTCCAATAAAAAAATATAAACTCAATCTAGAAAACAAACAAAAGTAAAAAAAAAAACACATCACCTTTGGGGGTTTATCCAGGCACATTCCACTCTAATTTATAACCGAGAAATACCACTGCAAGGTAGTCTGTTTCCCTAGTTAAAAGCTTGTGAAAAGCAGAAATGCTGCCACCCTCTGGCAGTGACCTGCAACAGCAGCTTTAAAAACTGTGCTAAGGGTCACTTCATATGCACCAGTACTGGAGGGCTGTAAATGAAACCTGCCCTCAGAATGTCATTAGGGAGGTAATGGCCAAAATATTTCTAAATGTCACACATACTTCACGAAAACAATTGGAAGAGGTAAGCTCTACTCACAGTTTGAATAAAAAAAGGACATGCCAGAAAGCTCAATTTCAATGGATTATGAGACGAATGCAAATCCAACCACAAACATATAGCAGCTCACACTTGTCAGAATAAACTTCAGCAAAAAAAAAAACTACAAACAATAAATGCTGAAGGTGTTGTGCAGAAGTGCATACCCTCAACTTTAAGTGGGATGTGACCTGGTAAGAGCCACTAACGAGAACAGAATGGAGGTGCTTTTACTACGTAAATATTTTTCTACCATATGATCCAGCAGGCCCACTCCTGGGCCTATAACCTAAGAAGACAGAATTGGAAAGACACAGGGAGGCGAATGTGCATTGCCGCAGCATTACAATTGCCAAGTCATGGAAGCAACCAAAAAGTCCATCAACATATGAGTGGACAAAGAAAACTGGTACATGTACAGACGGAGTATTGGCCAAGGAAAAAAAGGACACGATGTCATTTGCAGCACTGTAGATGAGTCTAGAGGCAATCACACAACGTGTAGTATGTCAGAAAGAGAAAGACACATATCGTATGATATCACTTTTAGGTATTACCTATAAATGGATACCAGTGAAGATATTTCCACAGAGAAGGGCAACCACTGATTCATTCAACAAACTTATGGTTCACCAATGGAAATTTGTGAGGATTGGATACATTAGGATATTGGGGTTAACAGACATATACAAACACAGGTGAAATATATCATCACCAAAGACCTACGGAATACCAAGAGAAGACTACTCAACATCCTGTCATAACGTACATGGGAAAAGGATTCCAGGAAGAATAGACATATGTTTATGTGTCAAAGAACCACATCTTGCACACCTAGAACAAGCCAAACTTTGTAATCAAACTTGCTGTGATAAAAATAAAAATTAAATTAAATAAACGAACAAGAAGTAGTGAGACATATACTTAAGGGGCTTTTCCCTGGCACACGCCATTCTAAATTACAACCTAGAACACAACTTCCATTGAGGCTCTGTTGCCCTAGTAACCAGATTTGGTAAAGTAGAACAGCTGCCACCTTGTGGGCGTTTCACACGACAGCAGCTTTAATCCCAGCGTTAATGGTCAGTTGATATTCAAAATAATTGCAGGCCTGTAAATCACACCTGCACTGAAAACAAATCCTGGGGTCGTATATCGACCAAAAAAATTCAAAGGCATCCATATTTCAAACCGACAGTTTCAAGAGGCATAATTTATGCACATTTGTCTTCTGTTTCTTTTTCTTTCTTTCTTTTTTCTTTTTTTTCAGCTTTCAAACTACTATTTATTTAATCATGTGTTCATTCTACAGATAATTTTTAAAGTGTCTACTATGTACTAATTGCAAGTTAGGTCCCAGGATTACAGCAGTGAGTTAAACAGATAAAATCCCCGGACCTTATGGAACTTAAAGCCTAGTGGGTGACTCGGTCAATAATCCACTTCATAGATAACTACGTAGTTATAATACAGGGTACAGTGAGAGGGCTAACAAAGGGCTCTAATTTAGGCTGGAGTTCAGAGAGGTTCCCCATGAAGAAATGATAGTTTACTTCTCAGGTACTTAATAAACAAAAGTGGTAAAATTAAATGGAAGTGTTTAAATGAACAGAGTTAGGTACCACTTTTAATTACATACATACATATACACACACATAAAATAGATCCCAACTTTCTAAATAAATTATAAGTAAATTGAACGCAAAATTTGTTAATAATGATAAAGTAGTACATATTCCAGAAATAAAGTCATGATGAGTAGCAAAAAAATCTAGGTACTGTTAATGTTATCACATTAATACATGTTTTAATGGTGATTTCAATGGCTATAGAAAAGGCATCTATGAAAAAAAACTGCTTAGTAAATTAGTAAAATAAGGAAATTCCTTAACCTAACGAGAGAAGGATTTTTTAAAGATCCTTTAGCAAATATATTTAATGATAAAACTTTAAAGTTAAAGTTTGGAGACCACAACTATTGCACATTGTTCTATAAGTCCTAGTCAATAGAATAAGAAAAGAATAAGCAGTGTAAGAATTAGAGAATGTGTCAGATAGACTGCACATCAGTCAATCTGTTGTGGTTTGGAAATTTAAAATGTTAACCACATTGCCCACTTCTGAAAGGAAGAGAAAGTTTGTCATTATTTGCAAATGATATGATAATCTTATCAAAATCAAGGCAAGGAATGGAAAAACTATGAATAAGATAATTCAGCAGAAATTTCCGGTAAGATAAAAAGTCAGCATAACAACTCAAAAGTATTTCTTTTACCAATTTTTTTTATACCAAGTCATTCTCAAGAGCAGCAAATATAATAAATACTTTTTTTTTTTGCGGTACACGGGCCTCTCACTGTTGTGGCCTCTCCCGCCACGGAGCACAGGCTCCTGATGCGCAGGCACAGTGGCCATGGCTCATGGGCCCAGACGCTCCACGGCATGTGGGATCTTCCTGGACCGGGGCATGAACCCGCGTCCCCTGCATCAGCAGGCGGACTCTCAACCACGGCGCCACCAGGGAAGCCCACAAATATTATAACATGTCAAGAAATTAATTTTTTCAATGTTAGATTTTTATAGAGAAATTCTGAAATTTTGTGAAGGGCATAATAAGAAAATCTGAATAAATAAAGATTATTTTCAAGGAAGAAAGGGCACATTTTGATAAAAATATCTCCTTACGTTAAGCTACATATTTAATAAGATCCAATAAAATTACAAAATGAATTCTTCAGCAAATTTGATAATCTGAATCCAAAGTTCATGTAAGTCAAAATACATGAATAGCTAAGGCAATTTTTTTTTATCTCCCTGAAGGACCTTCTCTCTTATTTCTTTTTTTTTAATTTTTTTAATTTTTTTATTTTTTATTTTTATTTTTTTTAATTTTTTGCTTTATAACAAATTTAATCAGTTATACATATACATGTTTCCATATCCCCTCCCTTTTGCGTCTCCCTCCCACTCTTTCTTTTTTCTTAAAACAACGGGAATGGAAAAAGGCTGAACATCAGGAATCAATAAAGCCATGCAAATCCAGTGTACACAAACGTTCACCTGACAGCCGTCAGAATGATCATCAGCAAAAAAAGTCTACAAAAAATAAATGCTGAAGGGGTTTTAGAGAACTGCGTACCCTTTAGCTGCTGGTGGGTTGCAACCTGGTAAGAGCCAGTCGTGAGAACAGAATGGAGGTGCGTTTAAGGGTAAAAATGGAGCTACCATGTGATCTGGTAGGCCCACTCATGGGCCTATCACCTGAGTAGACCAGAATCAAAAACACACAGGCTGGCAATCCTGCACTGCAGCAAGGTGTACCATAGCCAAACCTGGAAGAAACCAAAATGTGCATCAACAGAAAAATGCACCAAGAAGAAGTCGTCCATGTACACAATGGAATCTTAGCCATGAAAAAGCATGGAACAGTGCCGTTGGCACCACCATAGAAGGACCTAGCGATAATCACCACACTGGAAGTAAGAAAGAAACCGTAAGACAGACATCCTATGACATCACTTATAGGTGTTACCTAAGAATTGATACCCATGAAATAATTTCCAAGAGAAGGACACGCATAGATTCAGAAAACCAAATTATGTTTAACCAAATGGAAAGGTGTAAGGAATGTATGAATTAGGATATGGGGGTTAACAGACATATACTAATACATAGGAAATATATAATCACAAAATACCTAAGGAATACAAAGAGAGGTCTACTCAACACTCTATAATAACATACACGGGAATGGATCCAAAGAGGAATATAGACAGATACATTGATAGGATGAACCAGAAACTGTACACCTCGGAGAATCTACATTTTGATCAAATTTCCTCTGATAATTAAATTTAAAAAGCAAACAACAATTTAGGAGATATAAGCTCTTGGGGGTTTGCACTGGCACATTGCACTCTAATTCGCAGCTTACTACCACGATTGCCACGAAAGCTCTGTGGCCCCAAATCCCAGAGTTGGAAATGTAGAAATGCTGCCGCCTTGTGGCCGTTTCCCACAAGAGCGGCTTTGAACCCACAGCTAATGGTCACTTAACATTCACAAGGATTCAGGGCTGTAAAGGACACCTGCCCTAAAAAATTGTGCGGAGGTAGGGAATGGCCAAAAAAATTCAAAAGTGTTAAATTTTTCAAGGAGATTGGATGGAGGGGTAAGTTTTACTCACTCATTTTCAAAAAAGAGGAAAATGGATAAAAGCTCAACATCAGTAATTATTAGACTCATGCAAATCTAACCTCCAAAATGATTCCAACTCACACATGTCAACTACCATCAGCTGCAAGTCTACAAACATTAAATGCTGAAGGTGTTTTAGGGAACTGTGTACCCTCTAGCTGCTGGTGAGATGTAAAGTGGTGACAGCCAATAATAAGAATAGAAAGGAGCTGCGTTTAAAAGTAAAAATTGAGCCACCATTCCGTTCAGCAGGCCCACCGCTGAGACTCTCACCTGACAAGTCCAGAGTCGAGAAGGCACAGGCTTCAACAGCTGCACTGCAGGAATTTTCACAATAGCCAAGACACGGAAGCAACCAAAATGTCCATCACCATATCAGTTGAAAAAGAAGAAGTGGTCCATGTACACAATGGAATATTAGCCATGGAAAACAATGAAACACTGCTCTTTCAGGCACCATAGTTGAGCCTAGAGATAATCACAGAACATGAGGTAAGTCGGAAAGCAAAAGACATATCCTATGATATCACTTACAGGCATTATCTAACAACTGACACAAATGAACATATTTGCACAGAGAAAGACACTCACACACTTAGAAAACAAACTAGGCTTATCTAAAAGGAAAGGTGGGGGGAATGGAAAAATTAAGATTAGGGTTACCATACGTGTACAAATACCTATTAAATACACATAACAAAAAGACCGACCATATAGCAAGGGAGGTCTATGGAACACTCTGCAATAATTGACATGGGAAGGGGATCTGTGCATGAATATATATATATATATATATATATATATATATATATATATATATATATATATATATATATATATATATATGTTAGGCACAAATGAACCAGATTGTGTACACCTAGGACAAACAATATTCTAATCATTGCCCCTATTAAAAAAACTAAAACAACAAACAAGAAATAATGTAACATAAACTTATGGGGTTTTCTCCTGGCACATTCCATTTTAATTTACAACCTAGGAACAGGGATTCCAGAACGGCTCTGCTGCCCTAGTAACGAGATTTGTGAATGGAGAAATGCTGCCGCCTAGTGGCTGCTTACCACAACAGCAGCTTTAAACCCAGTGCTAATGGTCACTAAATATTCACACTCATTACAGGCCTGTGAATGACACCTGCCCTCAAAAACAATCCTGGGAGCGAATATTGACCAAAAAATTCAATTTTGAGGGCAACCTTTCAAGAAGACAATTTCAAGAGGTTAATTGTATTCTACGTTTTTTTCATTTGTTCATTAACAGAAATTTTAAAAGGTGTGGAAAAATGAACCTTAGAAAGAATTAAGGACATGCAAATCCAAATTACAAAAATCCTATCAGCTCACAACAGTCAGAATGACCATCAGCAAAAATTCTGCAAACAATAAATGCTGAAGGGGTTGTGGAAAAATGCCTAGGCTTGGTTCAACGTGGGACATGCTAAGAGCCAGTAAGGAAAACACAAAGGAGGTGCATTGAAAAGGTAAGTACTGAGCTACCATTCAATCAAGCATGCCCACTGCTGGCCCTATCGCCTGAGAGGATGAGAATCAAAAAGACACAGGCTGGACTTCACTGGTGGCGCAGTGGTTGAGAGTCCGCCGCCGAAGCAGGGGACACGGGTTTATGCCCCGGTTCGGGAAAATCACACATGCCGTGGAGCGGCTGGTCCCGTGAGCTATGGCTGCTGGGCCTGTGCGTCCAGAGCCTGTGCTCTGCAATCGGAGTGGCCATGGCAGTGAGTGGCCTACGTACTGCAAAACAAGAAAAAAACAGCCTGGCAATCCTGCCCTCCAGCAATATTTATCATAGCCAAAACTTGGAAGCTACGAAAATGTCCATCAACAGAGGAATGCACAAAGAAGAAGTGGTCCATGTACACAATGGAATATGACTCCAATAAAAAAATATAAACTCAATCTAGAAAACAAACAAAAGTAAAAAAAAAAACACATCACCTTTGGGGGTTTATCCAGGCACATTCCACTCTAATTTATAACCGAGAAATACCACTGCAAGGTAGTCTGTTTCCCTAGTTAAAAGCTTGTGAAAAGCAGAAATGCTGCCACCCTCTGGCAGTGACCTGCAACAGCAGCTTTAAAAACTGTGCTAAGGGTCACTTCATATGCACCAGTACTGGAGGGCTGTAAATGAAACCTGCCCTCAGAATGTCATTAGGGAGGTAATGGCCAAAATATTTCTAAATGTCACACATACTTCACGAAAACAATTGGAAGAGGTAAGCTCTACTCACAGTTTGAATAAAAAAAGGACATGCCAGAAAGCTCAATTTCAATGGATTATGAGACGAATGCAAATCCAACCACAAACATATAGCAGCTCACACTTGTCAGAATAAACTTCAGCAAAAAAAAACTACAAACAATAAATGCTGAAGGTGTTGTGCAGAAGTGCATACCCTCAACTTTAAGTGGGATGTGACCTGGTAAGAGCCACTAACGAGAACAGAATGGAGGTGCTTTTACTACGTAAATATTTTTCTACCATATGATCCAGCAGGCCCACTCCTGGGCCTATAACCTAAGAAGACAGAATTGGAAAGACACAGGGAGGCGAATGTGCATTGCCGCAGCATTACAATTGCCAAGTCATGGAAGCAACCAAAAAGTCCATCAACATATGAGTGGACAAAGAAAACTGGTACATGTACAGACGGAGTATTGGACAAGGAAAAAAAGGACACGATGTCATTTGCAGCACTGTAGATGAGTCTAGAGGCAATCACACAACGTGTAGTATGTCAGAAAGAGAAAGACACATATCGTATGATATCACTTTTAGGTATTACCTATAAATGGATACCAGTGAAGATATTTCCACAGAGAAGGGCAACCACTGATTCATTCAACAAACTTATGGTTCACCAATGGAAATTTGTGAGGATTGGATACATTAGGATATTGGGGTTAACAGACATATACAAACACAGGTGAAATATATCATCACCAAAGACCTACGGAATACCAAGAGAAGACTACTCAACATCCTGTCATAACGTACATGGGAAAAGGATTCCAGGAAGAATAGACATATGTTTATGTGTAAAAGAACCACATCTTGCACACCTAGAACAAGCCAAACTTTGTAATCAAACTTGCTGTGATAAAAATAAAAATTAAATTAAATAAACGAACAAGAAGTAGTGAGACATATACTTAAGGGGCTTTTCCCTGGCACACGCCATTCTAAATTACAACCTAGAACACAACTTCCATTGAGGCTCTGTTGCCCTAGTAACCAGATTTGGTAAAGTAGAACAGCTGCCACCTTGTGGGCGTTTCACACGACAGCAGCTTTAATCCCAGCGTTAATGGTCAGTTGATATTCAAAATAATTGCAGGCCTGTAAATCACACCTGCACTGAAAACAAATCCTGGGGTCGTATATCGACCAAAAAAATTCAAAGGCATCCATATTTCAAACCGACAGTTTCAAGAGGCATAATTTATGCACATTTGTCTTCTGTTTCTTTTTCTTTCTTTCTTTTTTCTTTTTTTTCAGCTTTCAAACTACTATTTATTTAATCATGTGTTCATTCTACAGATAATTTTTAAAGTGTCTACTATGTACTAATTGCAAGTTAGGTCCCAGGATTACAGCAGTGAGTTAAACAGATAAAATCCCCGGACCTTATGGAACTTAAAGCCTAGTGGGTGACTCGGTCAATAATCCACTTCATAGATAACTACGTAGTTATAATACAGGGTACAGTGAGAGGGCTAACAAAGGGCTCTAATTTAGGCTGGAGTTCAGAGAGGTTCCCCATGAAGAAATGATAGTTTACTTCTCAGGTACTTAATAAACAAAAGTGGTAAAATTAAATGGAAGTGTTTAAATGAACAGAGTTAGGTACCACTTTTAATTACATACATACATATACACACACATAAAATAGATCCCAACTTTCTAAATAAATTATAAGTAAATTGAACGCAAAATTTGTTAATAATGATAAAGTAGTACATATTCCAGAAATAAAGTCATGATGAGTAGCAAAAAAATCTAGGTACTGTTAATGTTATCACATTAATACATGTTTTAATGGTGATTTCAATGGCTATAGAAAAGGCATCTATGAAAAAAAACTGCTTAGTAAATTAGTAAAATAAGGAAATTCCTTAACCTAACGAGAGAAGGATTTTTTAAAGATCCTTTAGCAAATATATTTAATGATAAAACTTTAAAGTTAAAGTTTGGAGACCACAACTATTGCACATTGTTCTATAAGTCCTAGTCAATAGAATAAGAAAAGAATAAGCAGTGTAAGAATTAGAGAATGTGTCAGATAGACTGCACATCAGTCAATCTGTTGTGGTTTGGAAATTTAAAATGTTAACCACATTGCCCACTTCTGAAAGGAAGAGAAAGTTTGTCATTATTTGCAAATGATATGATAATCTTATCAAAATCAAGGCAAGGAATGGAAAAACTATGAATAAGATAATTCAGCAGAAATTTCCGGTAAGATAAAAAGTCAGCATAACAACTCAAAAGTATTTCTTTTACCAATTTTTTTTATACCAAGTCATTCTCAAGAGCAGCAAATATAATAAATACTTTTTTTTTTTGCGGTACACGGGCCTCTCACTGTTGTGGCCTCTCCCGCCGCGGAGCACAGGCTCCTGATGCGCAGGCACAGTGGCCATGGCTCATGGGCCCAGATGCTCCACGGCATGTGGGATCTTCCTGGACCGGGGCATGAACCCGCGTCCCCTGCATCAGCAGGCGGACTCTCAACCACGGCGCCACCAGGGAAGCCCACAAATATTATAACATGTCAAGAAATTAATTTTTTCAATGTTAGATTTTTATAGAGAAATTCTGAAATTTTGTGAAGGGCATAATAAGAAAATCTGAATAAATAAAGATTATTTTCAAGGAAGAAAGGGCACATTTTAATAAAAATATCTCCTTACGTTAAGCTACATATTTAATAAGTTCCAATAAAATTACAAAATGAATTCTTCAGCAAATTTGATAATCTGAATCCAAAGTTCATGTAAGTCAAAATACATGAATAGCTAAGGCAATTTTTTTTTATCTCCCTGAAGGACCTTCTCTCTTATTTCTTTTTTTTTATTTTTTTTTATTTTTTTATTTTTTATTTTTATTTTTTTTAATTTTTTGCTTTATAACAAATTTAATCAGTTATACATATACATGTTTCCATATCCCCTCCCTTTTGCGTCTCCCTCCCACTCTTTCTTTTTTCTTAAAACAACGGGAATGGAAAAAGGCTGAACATCAGGAATCAATAAAGCCATGCAAATCCAGTGTACACAAACGTTCACCTGACAGCCGTCAGAATGATCATCAGCAAAAAAAGTCTACAAAAAATAAATGCTGAAGGGGTTTTAGAGAACTGCGTACCCTTTAGCTGCTGGTGGGTTGCAACCTGGTAAGAGCCAGTCGTGAGAACAGAATGGAGGTGCGTTTAAGGGTAAAAATGGAGCTACCATGTGATCTGGTAGGCCCACTCATGGGCCTATCACCTGAGTAGACCAGAATCAAAAACACACAGGCTGGCAATCCTGCACTGCAGCAAGGTGTACCATAGCCAAACCTGGAAGAAACCAAAATGTGCATCAACAGAAAAATGCACCAAGAAGAAGTCGTCCATGTACACAATGGAATCTTAGCCATGAGAAAGCATGGAACAGTGCCGTTGGCACCACCATAGAAGGACCTAGCGATAATCACCACACTGGAAGTAAGAAAGAAACCGTAAGACAGACATCCTATGACATCACTTATAGGTGTTACCTAAGAATTGATACCCATGAAATAATTTCCAAGAGAAGGACACGCATAGATTCAGAAAACCAAATTATGTTTAACCAAATGGAAAGGTGTAAGGAATGTATGAATTAGGATATGGGGGTTAACAGACATATACTAATACATAGGAAATATATAATCACAAAATACCTAAGGAATACAAAGAGAGGTCTACTCAACACTCTATAATAACATACACGGGAATGGATCCAAAGAGGAATATAGACAGATACATTGATAGGATGAACCAGAAACTGTACACCTCGGAGAATCTACATTTTGATCAAATTTCCTCTGATAATTAAATTTAAAAAGCAAACAACAATTTAGGAGATATAAGCTCTTGGGGGTTTGCACTGGCACATTGCACTCTAATTCGCAGCTTACTACCACGATTGCCACGAAAGCTCTGTGGCCCAAAATCCCAGAGTTGGAAATGTAGAAATGCTGCCGCCTTGTGGCCGTTTCCCACAAGAGCGGCTTTGAACCCACAGCTAATGGTCACTTAACATTCACAAGGATTCAGGGCTGTAAAGGACACCTGCCCTAAAAAATTGTGCGGAGGTAGGGAATGGCCAAAAAAATTCAAAAGTGTTAAATTTTTCAAGGAGATTGGATGGAGGGGTAAGTTTTACTCACTCATTTTCAAAAAAGAGGAAAATGGATAAAAGCTCAACATCAGTAATTATTAGACTCATGCAAATCTAACCTCCAAAATGATTCCAACACACACATGTCAACTACCATCAGCTGCAAGTCTACAAACATTAAATGCTGAAGGTGTTTTAGGGAACTGTGTACCCTCTAGCTGCTGGTGAGATGTAAAGTGGTGACAGCCAATAATAAGAATAGAAAGGAGCTGCGTTTAAAAGTAAAAATTGAGCCACCATTCCGTTCAGCAGGCCCACCGCTGAGACTCTCACCTGACAAGTCCAGAGTCGAGAAGGCACAGGCTTCAACAGCTGCACTGCAGGAATTTTCACAATAGCCAAGACACGGAAGCAACCAAAATGTCCATCACCATATCAGTTGAAAAAGAAGAAGTGGTCCATGTACACAATGGAATATTAGCCATGGAAAACAATGAAACACTGCTCTTTCAGGCACCATAGTTGAGCCTAGAGATAATCACAGAACATGAGGTAAGTCGGAAAGCAAAAGACATATCCTATGATATCACTTACAGGCATTATCTAACAACTGACACAAATGAACATATTTGCACAGAGAAAGACACTCACACACTTAGAAAACAAACTAGGCTTATCTAAAAGGAAAGGTGGGGGGAATGGAAAAATTAAGATTAGGGTTACCATACGTGTACAAATACCTATTAAATACACATAACAAAAAGACCGACCATATAGCAAGGGAGGTCTATGGAACACTCTGCAATAATTGACATGGGAAGGGGATCTGTGCATGAATATATATATATATATATATATATATATATATATATATATATATATATATGTTAGGCACAAATGAACCAGATTGTGTACACCTAGGACAAACAATATTCTAATCATTGCCCCTATTAAAAAAACTAAAACAACAAACAAGAAATAATGTAACATAAACTTATGGGGTTTTCTCCTGGCACATTCCATTTTAATTTACAACCTAGGAACAGGGATTCCAGAACGGCTCTGCTGCCCTAGTAACGAGATTTGTGAATGGAGAAATGCTGCCGCCTAGTGGCTGCTTACCACAACAGCAGCTTTAAACCCAGTGCTAATGGTCACTAAATATTCACACTCATTACAGGCCTGTGAATGACACCTGCCCTCAAAAACAATCCTGGGAGCGAATATTGACCAAAAAATTCAATTTTGAGGGCAACCTTTCAAGAAGACAATTTCAAGAGGTTAATTGTATTCTACGTTTTTTTCATTTGTTCATTAACAGAAATTTTAAAAGGTGTGGAAAAATGAACCTTAGAAAGAATTAAGGACATGCAAATCCAAATTACAAAAATCCTATCAGCTCACAACAGTCAGAATGACCATCAGCAAAAATTCTGCAAACAATAAATGCTGAAGGGGTTGTGGAAAAATGCCTAGGCTTGGTTCAACGTGGGACATGCTAAGAGCCAGTAAGGAAAACACAAAGGAGGTGCATTGAAAAGGTAAGTACTGAGCTACCATTCAATCAAGCATGCCCACTGCTGGCCCTATCGCCTGAGAGGATGAGAATCAAAAAGACACAGGCTGGACTTCACTGGTGGCGCAGTGGTTGAGAGTCCGCCGCCGAAGCAGGGGACACGGGTTTATGCCCCGGTTCGGGAAAATCACACATGCCGTGGAGCGGCTGGTCCCGTGAGCTATGGCTGCTGGGCCTGTGCGTCCAGAGCCTGTGCTCTGCAATCGGAGTGGCCATGGCAGTGAGTGGCCTACGTACTGCAAAACAAGAAAAAAACAGCCTGGCAATCCTGCCCTCCAGCAATATTTATCATAGCCAAAACTTGGAAGCTACGAAAATGTCCATCAACAGAGGAATGCACAAAGAAGAAGTGGTCCATGTACACAATGGAATATGACTCCAATAAAAAAATATAAACTCAATCTAGAAAACAAACAAAAGTAAAAAAAAAAACACATCACCTTTGGGGGTTTATCCAGGCACATTCCACTCTAATTTATAACCGAGAAATACCACTGCAAGGTAGTCTGTTTCCCTAGTTAAAAGCTTGTGAAAAGCAGAAATGCTGCCACCCTCTGGCAGTGACCTGCAACAGCAGCTTTAAAAACTGTGCTAAGGGTCACTTCATATGCACCAGTACTGGAGGGCTGTAAATGAAACCTGCCCTCAGAATGTCATTAGGGAGGTAATGGCCAAAATATTTCTAAATGTCACACATACTTCACGAAAACAATTGGAAGAGGTAAGCTCTACTCACAGTTTGAAGAAAAAAAGGACATGCCAGAAAGCTCAATTTCAATGGATTATGAGACGAATGCAAATCCAACCACAAACATATAGCAGCTCACACTTGTCAGAATAAACTTCAGCAAAAAAAAACTACAAACAATAAATGCTGAAGGTGTTGTGCAGAAGTGCATACCCTCAACTTTAAGTGGGATGTGACCTGGTAAGAGCCACTAACGAGAACAGAATGGAGGTGCTTTTACTACGTAAATATTTTTCTACCATATGATCCAGCAGGCCCACTCCTGGGCCTATAACCTAAGAAGACAGAATTGGAAAGACACAGGGAGGCGAATGTGCATTGCCGCAGCATTACAATTGCCAAGTCATGGAAGCAAGCAAAAAGTCCATCAACATATGAGTGGACAAAGAAAACTGGTACATGTACAGACGGAGTATTGGCCAAGGAAAAAAGGACACGATGTCATTTGCAGCACTGTAGATGAGTCTAGAGGCAATCACACAACGTGTAGTATGTCAGAAAGAGAAAGACACATATCGTATGATATCACTTTTAGGTATTACCTATAAATGGATACCAGTGAAGATATTTCCACAGAGAAGGGCAACCACTGATTCATTCAACAAACTTATGGTTCACCAATGGAAATTTGTGAGGATTGGATACATTAGGATATTGGGGTTAACAGACATATACAAACACAGGTGAAATATATCATCACCAAAGACCTACGGAATACCAAGAGAAGACTACTCAACATCCTGTCATAACGTACATGGGAAAAGGATTCCAGGAAGAATAGACATATGTTTATGTGTAAAAGAACCACATCTTGCACACCTAGAACAAGCCAAACTTTGTAATCAAACTTGCTGTGATAAAAATAAAAATTAAATTAAATAAACGAACAAGAAGTAGTGAGACATATACTTAAGGGGCTTTTCCCTGGCACACGCCATTCTAAATTACAACCTAGAACACAACTTCCATTGAGGCTCTGTTGCCCTAGTAACCAGATTTGGTAAAGTAGAACAGCTGCCACCTTGTGGGCGTTTCACACGACAGCAGCTTTAATCCCAGCGTTAATGGTCAGTTGATATTCAAAATAATTGCAGGCCTGTAAATCACACCTGCACTGAAAACAAATCCTGGGGTCGTATATCGACCAAAAAAATTCAAAGGCATCCATATTTCAAACCGACAGTTTCAAGAGGCATAATTTATGCACATTTGTCTTCTGTTTCTTTTTCTTTCTTTCTTTTTTCTTTTTTTTCAGCTTTCAAACTACTATTTATTTAATCATGTGTTCATTCTACAGATAATTTTTAAAGTGTCTACTATGTACTAATTGCAAGTTAGGTCCCAGGATTACAGCAGTGAGTTAAACAGATAAAATCCCCGGACCTTATGGAACTTAAAGCCTAGTGGGTGACTCGGTCAATAATCCACTTCATAGATAACTACGTAGTTATAATACAGGGTACAGTGAGAGGGCTAACAAAGGGCTCTAATTTAGGCTGGAGTTCAGAGAGGTTCCCCATGAAGAAATGATAGTTTACTTCTCAGGTACTTAATAAACAAAAGTGGTAAAATTAAATGGAAGTGTTTAAATGAACAGAGTTAGGTACCACTTTTAATTACATACATACATATACACACACATAAAATAGATCCCAACTTTCTAAATAAATTATAAGTAAATTGAACGCAAAATTTGTTAATAATGATAAAGTAGTACATATTCCAGAAATAAAGTCATGATGAGTAGCAAAAAAATCTAGGTACTGTTAATGTTATCACATTAATACATGTTTTAATGGTGATTTCAATGGCTATAGAAAAGGCATCTATGAAAAAAAACTGCTTAGTAAATTAGTAAAATAAGGAAATTCCTTAACCTAACGAGAGAAGGATTTTTTAAAGATCCTTTAGCAAATATATTTAATGATAAAACTTTAAAGTTAAAGTTTGGAGACCACAACTATTGCACATTGTTCTATAAGTCCTAGTCAATAGAATAAGAAAAGAATAAGCAGTGTAAGAATTAGAGAATGTGTCAGATAGACTGCACATCAGTCAATCTGTTGTGGTTTGGAAATTTAAAATGTTAACCACATTGCCCACTTCTGAAAGGAAGAGAAAGTTTGTCATTATTTGCAAATGATATGATAATCTTATCAAAATCAAGGCAAGGAATGGAAAAACTATGAATAAGATAATTCAGCAGAAATTTCCGGTAAGATAAAAAGTCAGCATAACAACTCAAAAGTATTTCTTTTACCATTTTTTTTTATACCAAGTCAATCTCAAGAGCAGCAAATATAATAAATACTTTTTTTTTTTTTGCGGTACACGGGCCTCTCACTGTTGTGGCCTCTCCCTCCGCGGAGCACAGGCTCCTGATGCGCAGGCACAGTGGCCATGGCTCATGGGCCCAGACGCTCCACGGCATGTGGGATCTTCCTGGACCGGGGCATGAACCCGCGTCCCCTGCATCAGCAGGCGGACTCTCAACCACGGCGCCACCAGGGAAGCCCACAAATATTATAACATGTCAAGAAATTAATTTTTTCAATGTTAGATTTTTATAGAGAAATTCTGAAATTTTGTGAAGGGCATAATAAGAAAATCTGAATAAATAAAGATTATTTTCAAGGAAGAAAGGGCACATTTTAATAAAAATATCTCCTTACGTTAAGCTACATATTTAATAAGTTCCAATAAAATTACAAAATGAATTCTTCAGCAAATTTGATAATCTGAATCCAAAGTTCATGTAAGTCAAAATACATGAATAGCTAAGGCAATTTTTTTTTATCTCCCTGAAGGACCTTCTCTCTTATTTCTTTTTTTTTATTTATTTTTATTTTTTTATTTTTTATTTTTATTTTTTTTAATTTTTTGCTTTATAACAAATTTAATCAGTTATACATATACATGTTTCCATATCCCCTCCCTTTTGCGTCTCCCTCCCACTCTTTCTTTTTTCTTAAAACAACGGGAATGGAAAAAGGCTGAACATCAGGAATCAATAAAGCCATGCAAATCCAGTGTACACAAACGTTCACCTGACAGCCGTCAGAATGATCATCAGCAAAAAAAGTCTACAAAAAATAAATGCTGAAGGGGTTTTAGAGAACTGCGTACCCTTTAGCTGCTGGTGGGTTGCAACCTGGTAAGAGCCAGTCGTGAGAACAGAATGGAGGTGCGTTTAAGGGTAAAAATGGAGCTACCATGTGATCTGGTAGGCCCACTCATGGGCCTATCACCTGAGTAGACCAGAATCAAAAACACACAGGCTGGCAATCCTGCACTGCAGCAAGGTGTACCATAGCCAAACCTGGAAGAAACCAAAATGTGCATCAACAGAAAAATGCACCAAGAAGAAGTCGTCCATGTACACAATGGAATCTTAGCCATGAAAAAGCATGGAACAGTGCCGTTGGCACCACCATAGAAGGACCTAGCGATAATCACCACACTGGAAGTAAGAAAGAAACCGTAAGACAGACATCCTATGACATCACTTATAGGTGTTACCTAAGAATTGATACCCATGAAATAATTTCCAAGAGAAGGACACGCATAGATTCAGAAAACCAAATTATGTTTAACCAAATGGAAAGGTGTAAGGAATGTATGAATTAGGATATGGGGGTTAACAGACATATACTAATACATAGGAAATATATAATCACAAAATACCTAAGGAATACAAAGAGAGGTCTACTCAACACTCTATAATAACATACACGGGAATGGATCCAAAGAGGAATATAGACAGATACATTGATAGGATGAACCAGAAACTGTACACCTCGGAGAATCTACATTTTGATCAAATTTCCTCTGATAATTAAATTTAAAAAGCAAACAACAATTTAGGAGATATAAGCTCTTGGGGGTTTGCACTGGCACATTGCACTCTAATTCGCAGCTTACTACCACGATTGCCACGAAAGCTCTGTGGCCCAAAATCCCAGAGTTGGAAATGTAGAAATGCTGCCGCCTTGTGGCCGTTTCCCACAAGAGCGGCTTTGAACCCACAGCTAATGGTCACTTAACATTCACAAGGATTCAGGGCTGTAAAGGACACCTGCCCTAAAAAATTGTGCGGAGGTAGGGAATGGCCAAAAAAATTCAAAAGTGTTAAATTTTTCAAGGAGATTGGATGGAGGGGTAAGTTTTACTCACTCATTTTCAAAAAAGAGGAAAATGGATAAAAGCTCAACATCAGTAATTATTAGACTCATGCAAATCTAACCTCCAAAATGATTCCAACACACACATGTCAACTACCATCAGCTGCAAGTCTACAAACATTAAATGCTGAAGGTGTTTTAGGGAACTGTGTACCCTCTAGCTGCTGGTGAGATGTAAAGTGGTGACAGCCAATAATAAGAATAGAAAGGAGCTGCGTTTAAAAGTAAAAATTGAGCCACCATTCCGTTCAGCAGGCCCACCGCTGAGACTCTCACCTGACAAGTCCAGAGTCGAGAAGGCACAGGCTTCAACAGCTGCACTGCAGGAATTTTCACAATAGCCAAGACACGGAAGCAACCAAAATGTCCATCACCATATCAGTTGAAAAAGAAGAAGTGGTCCATGTACACAATGGAATATTAGCCATGGAAAACAATGAAACACTGCTCTTTCAGGCACCATAGTTGAGCCTCGAGATAATCACAGAACATGAGGTAAGTCGGAAAGCAAAAGACATATCCTATGATATCACTTACAGGCATTATCTAACAACTGACACAAATGAACATATTTGCACAGAGAAAGACACTCACACACTTAGAAAACAAACTAGGCTTATCTAAAAGGAAAGGTGGGGGGAATGGAAAAATTAAGATTAGGGTTACCATACGTGTACAAATACCTATTAAATACACATAACAAAAAGACCGACCATATAGCAAGGGAGGTCTATGGAACACTCTGCAATAATTGACATGGGAAGGGGATCTGTGCATGAATATATATATATATATATATATATATATATATATATATATATATATATATATATATATATATATATATATATATATATGTTAGGCACAAATGAACCAGATTGTGTACACCTAGGACAAACAATATTCTAATCATTGCCCCTATTAAAAAAACTAAAACAACAAACAAGAAATAATGTAACATAAACTTATGGGGTTTTCTCCTGGCACATTCCATTTTAATTTACAACCTAGGAACAGGGATTCCAGAACGGCTCTGCTGCCCTAGTAACGAGATTTGTGAATGGAGAAATGCTGCCGCCTAGTGGCTGCTTACCACAACAGCAGCTTTAAACCCAGTGCTAATGGTCACTAAATATTCACACTCATTACAGGCCTGTGAATGACACCTGCCCTCAAAAACAATCCTGGGAGCGAATATTGACCAAAAAATTCAATTTTGAGGGCAACCTTTCAAGAAGACAATTTCAAGAGGTTAATTGTATTCTACGTTTTTTTCATTTGTTCATTAACAGAAATTTTAAAAGGTGTGGAAAAATGAACCTTAGAAAGAATTAAGGACATGCAAATCCAAATTACAAAAATCCTATCAGCTCACAACAGTCAGAATGACCATCAGCAAAAATTCTGCAAACAATAAATGCTGAAGGGGTTGTGGAAAAATGCCTAGGCTTGGTTCAACGTGGGACATGCTAAGAGCCAGTAAGGAAAACACAAAGGAGGTGCATTGAAAAGGTAAGTACTGAGCTACCATTCAATCAAGCATGCCCACTGCTGGCCCTATCGCCTGAGAGGATGAGAATCAAAAAGACACAGGCTGGACTTCACTGGTGGCGCAGTGGTTGAGAGTCCGCCGCCGAAGCAGGGGACACGGGTTTATGCCCCGGTTCGGGAAAATCACACATGCCGTGGAGCGGCTGGTCCCGTGAGCTATGGCTGCTGGGCCTGTGCGTCCAGAGCCTGTGCTCTGCAATCGGAGTGGCCATGGCAGTGAGTGGCCTACGTACTGCAAAACAAGAAAAAAACAGCCTGGCAATCCTGCCCTCCAGCAATATTTATCATAGCCAAAACTTGGAAGCTACGAAAATGTCCATCAACAGAGGAATGCACAAAGAAGAAGTGGTCCATGTACACAATGGAATATGACTCCAATAAAAAAATATAAACTCAATCTAGAAAACAAACAAAAGTAAAAAAAAAAACACATCACCTTTGGGGGTTTATCCAGGCACATTCCACTCTAATTTATAACCGAGAAATACCACTGCAAGGTAGTCTGTTTCCCTAGTTAAAAGCTTGTGAAAAGCAGAAATGCTGCCACCCTCTGGCAGTGACCTGCAACAGCAGCTTTAAAAACTGTGCTAAGGGTCACTTCATATGCACCAGTACTGGAGGGCTGTAAATGAAACCTGCCCTCAGAATGTCATTAGGGAGGTAATGGCCAAAATATTTCTAAATGTCACACATACTTCACGAAAACAATTGGAAGAGGTAAGCTCTACTCACAGTTTGAAGAAAAAAAGGACATGCCAGAAAGCTCAATTTCAATGGATTATGAGACGAATGCAAATCCAACCACAAACATATAGCAGCTCACACTTGTCAGAATAAACTTCAGCAAAAAAAAACTACAAACAATAAATGCTGAAGGTGTTGTGCAGAAGTGCATACCCTCAACTTTAAGTGGGATGTGACCTGGTAAGAGCCACTAACGAGAACAGAATGGAGGTGCTTTTACTACGTAAATATTTTTCTACCATATGATCCAGCAGGCCCACTCCTGGGCCTATAACCTAAGAAGACAGAATTGGAAAGACACAGGGAGGCGAATGTGCATTGCCGCAGCATTACAATTGCCAAGTCATGGAAGCAAGCAAAAAGTCCATCAACATATGAGTGGACAAAGAAAACTGGTACATGTACAGACGGAGTATTGGCCAAGGAAAAAAGGACACGATGTCATTTGCAGCACTGTAGATGAGTCTAGAGGCAATCACACAACGTGTAGTATGTCAGAAAGAGAAAGACACATATCGTATGATATCACTTTTAGGTATTACCTATAAATGGATACCAGTGAAGATATTTCCACAGAGAAGGGCAACCACTGATTCATTCAACAAACTTATGGTTCACCAATGGAAATTTGTGAGGATTGGATACATTAGGATATTGGGGTTAACAGACATATACAAACACAGGTGAAATATATCATCACCAAAGACCTACGGAATACCAAGAGAAGACTACTCAACATCCTGTCATAACGTACATGGGAAAAGGATTCCAGGAAGAATAGACATATGTTTATGTGTAAAAGAACCACATCTTGCACACCTAGAACAAGCCAAACTTTGTAATCAAACTTGCTGTGATAAAAATAAAAATTAAATTAAATAAACGAACAAGAAGTAGTGAGACATATACTTAAGGGGCTTTTCCCTGGCACACGCCATTCTAAATTACAACCTAGAACACAACTTCCATTGAGGCTCTGTTGCCCTAGTAACCAGATTTGGTAAAGTAGAACAGCTGCCACCTTGTGGGCGTTTCACACGACAGCAGCTTTAATCCCAGCGTTAATGGTCAGTTGATATTCAAAATAATTGCAGGCCTGTAAATCACACCTGCACTGAAAACAAATCCTGGGGTCGTATATCGACCAAAAAAATTCAAAGGCATCCATATTTCAAACCGACAGTTTCAAGAGGCATAATTTATGCACATTTGTCTTCTGTTTCTTTTTCTTTCTTTCTTTTTTCTTTTTTTTCAGCTTTCAAACTACTATTTATTTAATCATGTGTTCATTCTACAGATAATTTTTAAAGTGTCTACTATGTACTAATTGCAAGTTAGGTCCCAGGATTACAGCAGTGAGTTAAACAGATAAAATCCCCGGACCTTATGGAACTTAAAGCCTAGTGGGTGACTCGGTCAATAATCCACTTCATAGATAACTACGTAGTTATAATACAGGGTACAGTGAGAGGGCTAACAAAGGGCTCTAATTTAGGCTGGAGTTCAGAGAGGTTCCCCATGAAGAAATGATAGTTTACTTCTCAGGTACTTAATAAACAAAAGTGGTAAAATTAAATGGAAGTGTTTAAATGAACAGAGTTAGGTACCACTTTTAATTACATACATACATATACACACACATAAAATAGATCCCAACTTTCTAAATAAATTATAAGTAAATTGAACGCAAAATTTGTTAATAATGATAAAGTAGTACATATTCCAGAAATAAAGTCATGATGAGTAGCAAAAAAATCTAGGTACTGTTAATGTTATCACATTAATACATGTTTTAATGGTGATTTCAATGGCTATAGAAAAGGCATCTATGAAAAAAAACTGCTTAGTAAATTAGTAAAATAAGGAAATTCCTTAACCTAACGAGAGAAGGATTTTTTAAAGATCCTTTAGCAAATATATTTAATGATAAAACTTTAAAGTTAAAGTTTGGAGACCACAACTATTGCACATTGTTCTATAAGTCCTAGTCAATAGAATAAGAAAAGAATAAGCAGTGTAAGAATTAGAGAATGTGTCAGATAGACTGCACATCAGTCAATCTGTTGTGGTTTGGAAATTTAAAATGTTAACCACATTGCCCACTTCTGAAAGGAAGAGAAAGTTTGTCATTATTTGCAAATGATATGATAATCTTATCAAAATCAAGGCAAGGAATGGAAAAACTATGAATAAGATAATTCAGCAGAAATTTCCGGTAAGATAAAAAGTCAGCATAACAACTCAAAAGTATTTCTTTTACCATTTTTTTTTATACCAAGTCAATCTCAAGAGCAGCAAATATAATAAATACTTTTTTTTTTTTTGCGGTACACGGGCCTCTCACTGTTGTGGCCTCTCCCTCCGCGGAGCACAGGCTCCTGATGCGCAGGCACAGTGGCCATGGCTCATGGGCCCAGACGCTCCACGGCATGTGGGATCTTCCTGGACCGGGGCATGAACCCGCGTCCCCTGCATCAGCAGGCGGACTCTCAACCACGGCGCCACCAGGGAAGCCCACAAATATTATAACATGTCAAGAAATTAATTTTTTCAATGTTAGATTTTTATAGAGAAATTCTGAAATTTTGTGAAGGGCATAATAAGAAAATCTGAATAAATAAAGATTATTTTCAAGGAAGAAAGGGCACATTTTAATAAAAATATCTCCTTACGTTAAGCTACATATTTAATAAGTTCCAATAAAATTACAAAATGAATTCTTCAGCAAATTTGATAATCTGAATCCAAAGTTCATGTAAGTCAAAATACATGAATAGCTAAGGCAATTTTTTTTTATCTCCCTGAAGGACCTTCTCTCTTATTTCTTTTTTTTTATTTATTTTTATTTTTTTATTTTTTATTTTTATTTTTTTTAATTTTTTGCTTTATAACAAATTTAATCAGTTATACATATACATGTTTCCATATCCCCTCCCTTTTGCGTCTCCCTCCCACTCTTTCTTTTTTCTTAAAACAACGGGAATGGAAAAAGGCTGAACATCAGGAATCAATAAAGCCATGCAAATCCAGTGTACACAAACGTTCACCTGACAGCCGTCAGAATGATCATCAGCAAAAAAAGTCTACAAAAAATAAATGCTGAAGGGGTTTTAGAGAACTGCGTACCCTTTAGCTGCTGGTGGGTTGCAACCTGGTAAGAGCCAGTCGTGAGAACAGAATGGAGGTGCGTTTAAGGGTAAAAATGGAGCTACCATGTGATCTGGTAGGCCCACTCATGGGCCTATCACCTGAGTAGACCAGAATCAAAAACACACAGGCTGGCAATCCTGCACTGCAGCAAGGTGTACCATAGCCAAACCTGGAAGAAACCAAAATGTGCATCAACAGAAAAATGCACCAAGAAGAAGTCGTCCATGTACACAATGGAATCTTAGCCATGAAAAAGCATGGAACAGTGCCGTTGGCACCACCATAGAAGGACCTAGCGATAATCACCACACTGGAAGTAAGAAAGAAACCGTAAGACAGACATCCTATGACATCACTTATAGGTGTTACCTAAGAATTGATACCCATGAAATAATTTCCAAGAGAAGGACACGCATAGATTCAGAAAACCAAATTATGTTTAACCAAATGGAAAGGTGTAAGGAATGTATGAATTAGGATATGGGGGTTAACAGACATATACTAATACATAGGAAATATATAATCACAAAATACCTAAGGAATACAAAGAGAGGTCTACTCAACACTCTATAATAACATACACGGGAATGGATCCAAAGAGGAATATAGACAGATACATTGATAGGATGAACCAGAAACTGTACACCTCGGAGAATCTACATTTTGATCAAATTTCCTCTGATAATTAAATTTAAAAAGCAAACAACAATTTAGGAGATATAAGCTCTTGGGGGTTTGCACTGGCACATTGCACTCTAATTCGCAGCTTACTACCACGATTGCCACGAAAGCTCTGTGGCCCAAAATCCCAGAGTTGGAAATGTAGAAATGCTGCCGCCTTGTGGCCGTTTCCCACAAGAGCGGCTTTGAACCCACAGCTAATGGTCACTTAACATTCACAAGGATTCAGGGCTGTAAAGGACACCTGCCCTAAAAAATTGTGCGGAGGTAGGGAATGGCCAAAAAAATTCAAAAGTGTTAAATTTTTCAAGGAGATTGGATGGAGGGGTAAGTTTTACTCACTCATTTTCAAAAAAGAGGAAAATGGATAAAAGCTCAACATCAGTAATTATTAGACTCATGCAAATCTAACCTCCAAAATGATTCCAACACACACATGTCAACTACCATCAGCTGCAAGTCTACAAACATTAAATGCTGAAGGTGTTTTAGGGAACTGTGTACCCTCTAGCTGCTGGTGAGATGTAAAGTGGTGACAGCCAATAATAAGAATAGAAAGGAGCTGCGTTTAAAAGTAAAAATTGAGCCACCATTCCGTTCAGCAGGCCCACCGCTGAGACTCTCACCTGACAAGTCCAGAGTCGAGAAGGCACAGGCTTCAACAGCTGCACTGCAGGAATTTTCACAATAGCCAAGACACGGAAGCAACCAAAATGTCCATCACCATATCAGTTGAAAAAGAAGAAGTGGTCCATGTACACAATGGAATATTAGCCATGGAAAACAATGAAACACTGCTCTTTCAGGCACCATAGTTGAGCCTAGAGATAATCACAGAACATGAGGTAAGTCGGAAAGCAAAAGACATATCCTATGATATCACTTACAGGCATTATCTAACAACTGACACAAATGAACATATTTGCACAGAGAAAGACACTCACACACTTAGAAAACAAACTAGGCTTATCTAAAAGGAAAGGTGGGGGGAATGGAAAAATTAAGATTAGGGTTACCATACGTGTACAAATACCTATTAAATACACATAACAAAAAGACCGACCATATAGCAAGGGAGGTCTATGGAACACTCTGCAATAATTGACATGGGAAGGGGATCTGTGCATGAATATATATATATATATATATATATATATATATATATATATATATATATATATATATATATATATATATGTTAGGCACAAATGAACCAGATTGTGTACACCTAGGACAAACAATATTCTAATCATTGCCCCTATTAAAAAAACTAAAACAACAAACAAGAAATAATGTAACATAAACTTATGGGGTTTTCTCCTGGCACATTCCATTTTAATTTACAACCTAGGAACAGGGATTCCAGAACGGCTCTGCTGCCCTAGTAACGAGATTTGTGAATGGAGAAATGCTGCCGCCTAGTGGCTGCTTACCACAACAGCAGCTTTAAACCCAGTGCTAATGGTCACTAAATATTCACACTCATTACAGGCCTGTGAATGACACCTGCCCTCAAAAACAATCCTGGGAGCGAATATTGACCAAAAAATTCAATTTTGAGGGCAACCTTTCAAGAAGACAATTTCAAGAGGTTAATTGTATTCTACGTTTTTTTCATTTGTTCATTAACAGAAATTTTAAAAGGTGTGGAAAAATGAACCTTAGAAAGAATTAAGGACATGCAAATCCAAATTACAAAAATCCTATCAGCTCACAACAGTCAGAATGACCATCAGCAAAAATTCTGCAAACAATAAATGCTGAAGGGGTTGTGGAAAAATGCCTAGGCTTGGTTCAACGTGGGACATGCTAAGAGCCAGTAAGGAAAACACAAAGGAGGTGCATTGAAAAGGTAAGTACTGAGCTACCATTCAATCAAGCATGCCCACTGCTGGCCCTATCGCCTGAGAGGATGAGAATCAAAAAGACACAGGCTGGACTTCACTGGTGGCGCAGTGGTTGAGAGTCCGCCGCCGAAGCAGGGGACACGGGTTTATGCCCCGGTTCGGGAAAATCACACATGCCGTGGAGCGGCTGGTCCCGTGAGCTATGGCTGCTGGGCCTGTGCGTCCAGAGCCTGTGCTCTGCAATCGGAGTGGCCATGGCAGTGAGTGGCCTACGTACTGCAAAACAAGAAAAAAACAGCCTGGCAATCCTGCCCTCCAGCAATATTTATCATAGCCAAAACTTGGAAGCTACGAAAATGTCCATCAACAGAGGAATGCACAAAGAAGAAGTGGTCCATGTACACAATGGAATATGACTCCAATAAAAAAATATAAACTCAATCTAGAAAACAAACAAAAGTAAAAAAAAAAACACATCACCTTTGGGGGTTTATCCAGGCACATTCCACTCTAATTTATAACCGAGAAATACCACTGCAAGGTAGTCTGTTTCCCTAGTTAAAAGCTTGTGAAAAGCAGAAATGCTGCCACCCTCTGGCAGTGACCTGCAACAGCAGCTTTAAAAACTGTGCTAAGGGTCACTTCATATGCACCAGTACTGGAGGGCTGTAAATGAAACCTGCCCTCAGAATGTCATTAGGGAGGTAATGGCCAAAATATTTCTAAATGTCACACATACTTCACGAAAACAATTGGAAGAGGTAAGCTCTACTCACAGTTTGAAGAAAAAAAGGACATGCCAGAAAGCTCAATTTCAATGGATTATGAGACGAATGCAAATCCAACCACAAACATATAGCAGCTCACACTTGTCAGAATAAACTTCAGCAAAAAAAAACTACAAACAATAAATGCTGAAGGTGTTGTGCAGAAGTGCATACCCTCAACTTTAAGTGGGATGTGACCTGGTAAGAGCCACTAACGAGAACAGAATGGAGGTGCTTTTACTACGTAAATATTTTTCTACCATATGATCCAGCAGGCCCACTCCTGGGCCTATAACCTAAGAAGACAGAATTGGAAAGACACAGGGAGGCGAATGTGCATTGCCGCAGCATTACAATTGCCAAGTCATGGAAGCAAGCAAAAAGTCCATCAACATATGAGTGGACAAAGAAAACTGGTACATGTACAGACGGAGTATTGGCCAAGGAAAAAAGGACACGATGTCATTTGCAGCACTGTAGATGAGTCTAGAGGCAATCACACAACGTGTAGTATGTCAGAAAGAGAAAGACACATATCGTATGATATCACTTTTAGGTATTACCTATAAATGGATACCAGTGAAGATATTTCCACAGAGAAGGGCAACCACTGATTCATTCAACAAACTTATGGTTCACCAATGGAAATTTGTGAGGATTGGATACATTAGGATATTGGGGTTAACAGACATATACAAACACAGGTGAAATATATCATCACCAAAGACCTACGGAATACCAAGAGAAGACTACTCAACATCCTGTCATAACGTACATGGGAAAAGGATTCCAGGAAGAATAGACATATGTTTATGTGTAAAAGAACCACATCTTGCACACCTAGAACAAGCCAAACTTTGTAATCAAACTTGCTGTGATAAAAATAAAAATTAAATTAAATAAACGAACAAGAAGTAGTGAGACATATACTTAAGGGGCTTTTCCCTGGCACACGCCATTCTAAATTACAACCTAGAACACAACTTCCATTGAGGCTCTGTTGCCCTAGTAACCAGATTTGGTAAAGTAGAACAGCTGCCACCTTGTGGGCGTTTCACACGACAGCAGCTTTAATCCCAGCGTTAATGGTCAGTTGATATTCAAAATAATTGCAGGCCTGTAAATCACACCTGCACTGAAAACAAATCCTGGGGTCGTATATCGACCAAAAAAATTCAAAGGCATCCATATTTCAAACCGACAGTTTCAAGAGGCATAATTTATGCACATTTGTCTTCTGTTTCTTTTTCTTTCTTTCTTTTTTCTTTTTTTTCAGCTTTCAAACTACTATTTATTTAATCATGTGTTCATTCTACAGATAATTTTTAAAGTGTCTACTATGTACTAATTGCAAGTTAGGTCCCAGGATTACAGCAGTGAGTTAAACAGATAAAATCCCCGGACCTTATGGAACTTAAAGCCTAGTGGGTGACTCGGTCAATAATCCACTTCATAGATAACTACGTAGTTATAATACAGGGTACAGTGAGAGGGCTAACAAAGGGCTCTAATTTAGGCTGGAGTTCAGAGAGGTTCCCCATGAAGAAATGATAGTTTACTTCTCAGGTACTTAATAAACAAAAGTGGTAAAATTAAATGGAAGTGTTTAAATGAACAGAGTTAGGTACCACTTTTAATTACATACATACATATACACACACATAAAATAGATCCCAACTTTCTAAATAAATTATAAGTAAATTGAACGCAAAATTTGTTAATAATGATAAAGTAGTACATATTCCAGAAATAAAGTCATGATGAGTAGCAAAAAAATCTAGGTACTGTTAATGTTATCACATTAATACATGTTTTAATGGTGATTTCAATGGCTATAGAAAAGGCATCTATGAAAAAAAACTGCTTAGTAAATTAGTAAAATAAGGAAATTCCTTAACCTAACGAGAGAAGGATTTTTTAAAGATCCTTTAGCAAATATATTTAATGATAAAACTTTAAAGTTAAAGTTTGGAGACCACAACTATTGCACATTGTTCTATAAGTCCTAGTCAATAGAATAAGAAAAGAATAAGCAGTGTAAGAATTAGAGAATGTGTCAGATAGACTGCACATCAGTCAATCTGTTGTGGTTTGGAAATTTAAAATGTTAACCACATTGCCCACTTCTGAAAGGAAGAGAAAGTTTGTCATTATTTGCAAATGATATGATAATCTTATCAAAATCAAGGCAAGGAATGGAAAAACTATGAATAAGATAATTCAGCAGAAATTTCCGGTAAGATAAAAAGTCAGCATAACAACTCAAAAGTATTTCTTTTACCAATTTTTTTTATACCAAGTCAATCTCAAGAGCAGCAAATATAATAAATACTTTTTTTTTTTTTGCGGTACACGGGCCTCTCACTGTTGTGGCCTCTCCCTCCGCGGAGCACAGGCTCCTGATGCGCAGGCACAGTGGCCATGGCTCATGGGCCCAGACGCTCCACGGCATGTGGGATCTTCCTGGACCGGGGCATGAACCCGCGTCCCCTGCATCAGCAGGCGGACTCTCAACCACGGCGCCACCAGGGAAGCCCACAAATATTATAACATGTCAAGAAATTAATTTTTTCAATGTTAGATTTTTATAGAGAAATTCTGAAATTTTGTGAAGGGCATAATAAGAAAATCTGAATAAATAAAGATTATTTTCAAGGAAGAAAGGGCACATTTTAATAAAAATATCTCCTTACGTTAAGCTACATATTTAATAAGTTCCAATAAAATTACAAAATGAATTCTTCAGCAAATTTGATAATCTGAATCCAAAGTTCATGTAAGTCAAAATACATGAATAGCTAAGGCAATTTTTTTTTATCTCCCTGAAGGACCTTCTCTCTTATTTCTTTTTTTTTATTTTTTTTTATTTTTTTATTTTTTATTTTTATTTTTTTTAATTTTTTGCTTTATAACAAATTTAATCAGTTATACATATACATGTTTCCATATCCCCTCCCTTTTGCGTCTCCCTCCCACTCTTTCTTTTTTCTTAAAACAACGGGAATGGAAAAAGGCTGAACATCAGGAATCAATAAAGCCATGCAAATCCAGTGTACACAAACGTTCACCTGACAGCCGTCAGAATGATCATCAGCAAAAAAAGTCTACAAAAAATAAATGCTGAAGGGGTTTTAGAGAACTGTGTACCCTTTAGCTGCTGGTGGGTTGCAACCTGGTAAGAGCCAGTCGTGAGAACAGAATGGAGGTGCGTTTAAGGGTAAAAATGGAGCTACCATGTGATCTGGTAGGCCCACTCATGGGCCTATCACCTGAGTAGACCAGAATCAAAAACACACAGGCTGGCAATCCTGCACTGCAGCAAGGTGTACCATAGCCAAACCTGGAAGAAACCAAAATGTGCATCAACAGAAAAATGCACCAAGAAGAAGTCATCCATGTACACAATGGAATCTTAGCCATGAAAAAGCATGGAACAGTGCCGTTGGCACCACCATAGAAGGACCTAGCGATAATCACCACACTGGAAGTAAGAAAGAAACCGTAAGACAGACATCCTATGACATCACTTATAGGTGTTACCTAAGAATTGATACCCATGAAATAATTTCCAAGAGAAGGACACGCATAGATTCAGAAAACCAAATTATGTTTAACCAAATGGAAAGGTGTAAGGAATGTATGAATTAGGATATGGGGGTTAACAGACATATACTAATACATAGGAAATATATAATCACAAAATACCTAAGGAATACAAAGAGAGGTCTACTCAACACTCTATAATAACATACACGGGAATGGATCCAAAGAGGAATATAGACAGATACATTGATAGGATGAACCAGAAACTGTACACCTCGGAGAATCTACATTTTGATCAAATTTCCTCTGATAATTAAATTTAAAAAGCAAACAACAATTTAGGAGATATAAGCTCTTGGGGGTTTGCACTGGCACATTGCACTCTAATTCGCAGCTTACTACCACGATTGCCACGAAAGCTCTGTGGCCCAAAATCCCAGAGTTGGAAATGTAGAAATGCTGCCGCCTTGTGGCCGTTTCCCACAAGAGCGGCTTTGAACCCACAGCTAATGGTCACTTAACATTCACAAGGATTCAGGGCTGTAAAGGACACCTGCCCTAAAAAATTGTGCGGAGGTAGGGAATGGCCAAAAAAATTCAAAAGTGTTAAATTTTTCAAGGAGATTGGATGGAGGGGTAAGTTTTACTCACTCATTTTCAAAAAAGAGGAAAATGGATAAAAGCTCAACATCAGTAATTATTAGACTCATGCAAATCTAACCTCCAAAATGATTCCAACACACACATGTCAACTACCATCAGCTGCAAGTCTACAAACATTAAATGCTGAAGGTGTTTTAGGGAACTGTGTACCCTCTAGCTGCTGGTGAGATGTAAAGTGGTGACAGCCAATAATAAGAATAGAAAGGAGCTGCGTTTAAAAGTAAAAATTGAGCCACCATTCCGTTCAGCAGGCCCACCGCTGAGACTCTCACCTGACAAGTCCAGAGTCGAGAAGGCACAGGCTTCAACAGCTGCACTGCAGGAATTTTCACAATAGCCAAGACACGGAAGCAACCAAAATGTCCATCACCATATCAGTTGAAAAAGAAGAAGTGGTCCATGTACACAATGGAATATTAGCCATGGAAAACAATGAAACACTGCTCTTTCAGGCACCATAGTTGAGCCTAGAGATAATCACAGAACATGAGGTAAGTCGGAAAGCAAAAGACATATCCTATGATATCACTTACAGGCATTATCTAACAACTGACACAAATGAACATATTTGCACAGAGAAAGACACTCACACACTTAGAAAACAAACTAGGCTTATCTAAAAGGAAAGGTGGGGGGAATGGAAAAATTAAGATTAGGGTTACCATACGTGTACAAATACCTATTAAATACACATAACAAAAAGACCGACCATATAGCAAGGGAGGTCTATGGAACACTCTGCAATAATTGACATGGGAAGGGGATCTGTGCATGAATATATATATATATATATATATATATATATATATATATATATATATAGATATATATATATATATATATATATATATATATATATATATGTTAGGCACAAATGAACCAGATTGTGTACACCTAGGACAAACAATATTCTAATCATTGCCCCTATTAAAAAAACTAAAACAACAAACAAGAAATAATGTAACATAAACTTATGGGGTTTTCTCCTGGCACATTCCATTTTAATTTACAACCTAGGAACAGGGATTCCAGAACGGCTCTGCTGCCCTAGTAACGAGATTTGTGAATGGAGAAATGCTGCCGCCTAGTGGCTGCTTACCACAACAGCAGCTTTAAACCCAGTGCTAATGGTCACTAAATATTCACACTCATTACAGGCCTGTGAATGACACCTGCCCTCAAAAACAATCCTGGGAGCGAATATTGACCAAAAAATTCAATTTTGAGGGCAACCTTTCAAGAAGACAATTTCAAGAGGTTAATTGTATTCTACGTTTTTTTCATTTGTTCATTAACAGAAATTTTAAAAGGTGTGGAAAAATGAACCTTAGAAAGAATTAAGGACATGCAAATCCAAATTACAAAAATCCCATTAGCTCACAACAGTCAGAATGACCATCAGCAAAAATTCTGCAAACAATAAATGCTGAAGGGGTTGTGGAAAAATGCCTAGGCTTGGTTCAACGTGGGACATGCTAAGAGCCAGTAAGGAAAACACAAAGGAGGTGCATTGAAAAGGTAAGTACTGAGCTACCATTCAATCAAGCATGCCCACTGCTGGCCCTATCGCCTGAGAGGATGAGAATCAAAAAGACACAGGCTGGACTTCACTGGTGGCGCAGTGGTTGAGAGTCCGCCGCCGAAGCAGGGGACACGGGTTTATGCCCCGGTTCGGGAAAATCACACATGCCGTGGAGCGGCTGGTCCCGTGAGCTATGGCTGCTGGGCCTGTGCGTCCAGAGCCTGTGCTCTGCAATCGGAGTGGCCATGGCAGTGAGTGGCCTACGTACTGCAAAACAAGAAAAAAACAGCCTGGCAATCCTGCCCTCCAGCAATATTTATCATAGCCAAAACTTGGAAGCTACGAAAATGTCCATCAACAGAGGAATGCACAAAGAAGAAGTGGTCCATGTACACAATGGAATATGACTCCAATAAAAAAATATAAACTCAATCTAGAAAACAAACAAAAGTAAAAAAAAAAAAACACATCACCTTTGGGGGTTTATCCAGGCACATTCCACTCTAATTTATAACCGAGAAATACCACTGCAAGGTAGTCTGTTTCCCTAGTTAAAAGCTTGTGAAAAGCAGAAATGCTGCCACCCTCTGGCAGTGACCTGCAACAGCAGCTTTAAAAACTGTGCTAAGGGTCACTTCATATGCACCAGTACTGGAGGGCTGTAAATGAAACCTGCCCTCAGAATGTCATTAGGGAGGTAATGGCCAAAATATTTCTAAATGTCACACATACTTCACGAAAACAATTGGAAGAGGTAAGCTCTACTCACAGTTTGAAGAAAAAAAGGACATGCCAGAAAGCTCAATTTCAATGGATTATGAGACGAATGCAAATCCAACCACAAACATATAGCAGCTCACACTTGTCAGAATAAACTTCAGCAAAAAAAAACCTACAAACAATAAATGCTGAAGGTGTTGTGCAGAAGTGCATACCCTCAACTTTAAGTGGGATGTGACCTGGTAAGAGCCACTAACGAGAACAGAATGGAGGTGCTTTTACTACGTAAATATTTTTCTACCATATGATCCAGCAGGCCCACTCCTGGGCCTATAACCTAAGAAGACAGAATTGGAAAGACACAGGGAGGCGAATGTGCATTGCCGCAGCATTACAATTGCCAAGTCATGGAAGCAACCAAAAAGTCCATCAACATATGAGTGGACAAAGAAAACTGGTACATGTACAGACGGAGTATTGGACAAGGAAAAAAAGGACACGATGTCATTTGCAGCACTGTAGATGAGTCTAGAGGCAATCACACAACGTGTAGTATGTCAGAAAGAGAAAGACACATATCGTATGATATCACTTTTAGGTATTACCTATAAATGGATACCAGTGAAGATATTTCCACAGAGAAGGGCAACCACTGATTCATTCAACAAACTTATGGTTCACCAATGGAAATTTGTGAGGATTGGATACATTAGGATATTGGGGTTAACAGACATATACAAACACAGGTGAAATATATCATCACCAAAGACCTACGGAATACCAAGAGAAGACTACTCAACATCCTGTCATAACGTACATGGGAAAAGGATTCCAGGAAGAATAGACATATGTTTATGTGTAAAAGAACCACATCTTGCACACCTAGAACAAGCCAAACTTTGTAATCAAACTTGCTGTGATAAAAATAAAAATTAAATTAAATAAACGAACAAGAAGTAGTGAGACATATACTTAAGGGGCTTTTCCCTGGCACACGCCATTCTAAATTACAACCTAGAACACAACTTCCATTGAGGCTCTGTTGCCCTAGTAACCAGATTTGGTAAAGTAGAACAGCTGCCACCTTGTGGGCGTTTCACACGACAGCAGCTTTAATCCCAGCGTTAATGGTCAGTTGATATTCAAAATAATTGCAGGCCTGTAAATCACACCTGCACTGAAAACAAATCCTGGGGTCGTATATCGACCAAAAAAATTCAAAGGCATCCATATTTCAAACCGACAGTTTCAAGAGGCATAATTTATGCACATTTGTCTTCTGTTTCTTTTTCTTTCTTTCTTTTTTCTTTTTTTTCAGCTTTCAAACTACTATTTATTTAATCATGTGTTCATTCTACAGATAATTTTTAAAGTGTCTACTATGTACTAATTGCAAGTTAGGTCCCAGGATTACAGCAGTGAGTTAAACAGATAAAATCCCCGGACCTTATGGAACTTAAAGCCTAGTGGGTGACTCGGTCAATAATCCACTTCATAGATAACTACGTAGTTATAATACAGGGTACAGTGAGAGGGCTAACAAAGGGCTCTAATTTAGGCTGGAGTTCAGAGAGGTTCCCCATGAAGAAATGATAGTTTACTTCTCAGGTACTTAATAAACAAAAGTGGTAAAATTAAATGGAAGTGTTTAAATGAACAGAGTTAGGTACCACTTTTAATTACATACATACATATACACACACATAAAATAGATCCCAACTTTCTAAATAAATTATAAGTAAATTGAACGCAAAATTTGTTAATAATGATAAAGTAGTACATATTCCAGAAATAAAGTCATGATGAGTAGCAAAAAAATCTAGGTACTGTTAATGTTATCACATTAATACATGTTTTAATGGTGATTTCAATGGCTATAGAAAAGGCATCTATGAAAAAAAACTGCTTAGTAAATTAGTAAAATAAGGAAATTCCTTAACCTAACGAGAGAAGGATTTTTTAAAGATCCTTTAGCAAATATATTTAATGATAAAACTTTAAAGTTAAAGTTTGGAGACCACAACTATTGCACATTGTTCTATAAGTCCTAGTCAATAGAATAAGAAAAGAATAAGCAGTGTAAGAATTAGAGAATGTGTCAGATAGACTGCACATCAGTCAATCTGTTGTGGTTTGGAAATTTAAAATGTTAACCACATTGCCCACTTCTGAAAGGAAGAGAAAGTTTGTCATTATTTGCAAATGATATGATAATCTTATCAAAATCAAGGCAAGGAATGGAAAAACTATGAATAAGA
The DNA here is from genome assembly GCF_964341445.2 of Mesoplodon mirus. Lineage (NCBI taxonomy): Eukaryota > Metazoa > Chordata > Mammalia > Artiodactyla > Ziphiidae > Mesoplodon > Mesoplodon mirus. The sequence goes on from NC_138981.1 coordinate 146,120,418, forward strand.
TAATTCAGCAGAAATTTCCGGTAAGATAAAAAGTCAGCATAACAACTCAAAAGTATTTCTTTTACCAATTTTTTTTATACCAAGTCAATCTCAAGAGCAGCAAATATAATAAATACTTTTTTTTTTTTTGCGGTACACGGGCCTCTCACTGTTGTGGCCTCTCCCTCCGCGGAGCACAGGCTCCTGATGTGCAGGCACAGTGGCCATGGCTCATGGGCCCAGACGCTCCACGGCATGTGGGATCTTCCTGGACCGGGGCATGAACCCGCGTCCCCTGCATCAGCAGGCGGACTCTCAACCACGGCGCCACCAGGGAAGCCCACAAATATTATAACATGTCAAGAAATTAATTTTTTCAATGTTAGATTTTTATAGAGAAATTCTGAAATTTTGTGAAGGGCATAATAAGAAAATCTGAATAAATAAAGATTATTTTCAAGGAAGAAAGGGCACATTTTAATAAAAATATCTCCTTACGTTAAGCTACATATTTAATAAGTTCCAATAAAATTACAAAATGAATTCTTCAGCAAATTTGATAATCTGAATCCAAAGTTCATGTAAGTCAAAATACATGAATAGCTAAGGCAATTTTTTTTTTATCTCCCTGAAGGACCTTCTCTCTTATTTCTTTTTTTTTATTTTTTTTTATTTTTTTATTTTTTATTTTTATTTTTTTTAATTTTTTGCTTTATAACAAATTTAATCAGTTATACATATACATGTTTCCATATCCCCTCCCTTTTGCGTCTCCCTCCCACTCTTTCTTTTTTCTTAAAACAACGGGAATGGAAAAAGGCTGAACATCAGGAATCAATAAAGCCATGCAAATCCAGTGTACACAAACGTTCACCTGACAGCCGTCAGAATGATCATCAGCAAAAAAAGTCTACAAAAAATAAATGCTGAAGGGGTTTTAGAGAACTGCGTACCCTTTAGCTGCTGGTGGGTTGCAACCTGGTAAGAGCCAGTCGTGAGAACAGAATGGAGGTGCGTTTAAGGGTAAAAATGGAGCTACCATGTGATCTGGTAGGCCCACTCATGGGCCTATCACCTGAGTAGACCAGAATCAAAAACACACAGGCTGGCAATCCTGCACTGCAGCAAGGTGTACCATAGCCAAACCTGGAAGAAACCAAAATGTGCATCAACAGAAAAATGCACCAAGAAGAAGTCGTCCATGTACACAATGGAATCTTAGCCATGAAAAAGCATGGAACAGTGCCGTTGGCACCACCATAGAAGGACCTAGCGATAATCACCACACTGGAAGTAAGAAAGAAACCGTAAGACAGACATCCTATGACATCACTTATAGGTGTTACCTAAGAATTGATACCCATGAAATAATTTCCAAGAGAAGGACACGCATAGATTCAGAAAACCAAATTATGTTTAACCAAATGGAAAGGTGTAAGGAATGTATGAATTAGGATATGGGGGTTAACAGACATATACTAATACATAGGAAATATATAATCACAAAATACCTAAGGAATACAAAGAGAGGTCTACTCAACACTCTATAATAACATACACGGGAATGGATCCAAAGAGGAATATAGACAGATACATTGATAGGATGAACCAGAAACTGTACACCTCGGAGAATCTACATTTTGATCAAATTTCCTCTGATAATTAAATTTAAAAAGCAAACAACAATTTAGGAGATATAAGCTCTTGGGGGTTTGCACTGGCACATTGCACTCTAATTCGCAGCTTACTACCACGATTGCCACGAAAGCTCTGTGGCCCAAAATCCCAGAGTTGGAAATGTAGAAATGCTGCTGCCTTGTGGCCGTTTCCCACAAGAGCGGCTTTGAACCCACAGCTAATGGTCACTTAACATTCACAAGGATTCAGGGCTGTAAAGGACACCTGCCCTAAAAAATTGTGCGGAGGTAGGGAATGGCCAAAAAAATTCAAAAGTGTTAAATTTTTCAAGGAGATTGGATGGAGGGGTAAGTTTTACTCACTCATTTTCGAAAAAGAGGAAAATGGATAAAAGCTCAACATCAGTAATTATTAGACTCATGCAAATCTAACCTCCAAAATGATTCCAACTCACACATGTCAACTACCATCAGCTGCAAGTCTACAAACATTAAATGCTGAAGGTGTTTTAGGGAACTGTGTACCCTCTAGCTGCTGGTGAGATGTAAAGTGGTGACAGCCAATAATAAGAATAGAAAGGAGCTGTGTTTAAAAGTAAAAATTGAGCCACCATTCCGTTCAGCAGGCCCACCGCTGAGACTCTCACCTGACAAGTCCAGAGTCGAGAAGGCACAGGCTTCAACAGCTGCACTGCAGGAATTTTCACAATAGCCAAGACACGGAAGCAACCAAAATGTCCATCACCATATCAGTTGAAAAAGAAGAAGTGGTCCATGTACACAATGGAATATTAGCCATGGAAAACAATGAAACACTGCTCTTTCAGGCACCATAGTTGAGCCTAGAGATAATCACAGAACATGAGGTAAGTCAGAAAGCAAAAGACATATCCTATGATATCACTTACAGGCATTATCTAACAACTGACACAAATGAACATATTTGCACAGAGAAAGACACTCACACACTTAGAAAACAAACTAGGCTTATCTAAAAGGAAAGGTGGGGGGAATGGAAAAATTAAGATTAGGGTTACCATACGTGTACAAATACCTATTAAATACACATAACAAAAAGACCGACCATATAGCAAGGGAGGTCTATGGAACACTCTGCAATAATTGACATGGGAAGGGGATCTGTGCATGAATATATATATATATATATATATATATATATATATATATATATATATATATATATGTATATGTTAGGCACAAATGAACCAGATTGTGTACACCTAGGACAAACAATATTCTAATCATTGCCCCTATTAAAAAAACTAAAACAACAAACAAGAAATAATGTAACATAAACTTATGGGGTTTTCTCCTGGCACATTCCATTTTAATTTACAACCTAGGAACAGGGATTCCAGAACGGCTCTGCTGCCCTAGTAACGAGATTTGTGAATGGAGAAATGCTGCCGCCTAGTTGCTGCTTACCACAACAGCAGCTTTAAACCCAGTGCTAATGGTCACTAAATATTCACACTCATTACAGGCCTGTGAATGACACCTGCCCTCAAAAACAATCCTGGGAGCGAATATTGACCAAAAAATTCAATTTTGAGGGCAACCTTTCAAGAAGACAATTTCAAGAGGTTAATTGTATTCTACGTTTTTTTCATTTGTTCATTAACAGAAATTTTAAAAGGTGTGGAAAAATGAACCTTAGAAAGAATTAAGGACATGCAAATCCAAATTACAAAAATCCTATCAGCTCACAACAGTCAGAATGACCATCAGCAAAAATTCTGCAAACAATAAATGCTGAAGGGGTTGTGGAAAAATGCCTAGGCTTGGTTCAACGTGGGACATGCTAAGAGCCAGTAAGGAAAACACAAAGGAGGTGCATTGAAAAGGTAAGTACTGAGCTACCATTCAATCAAGCATGCCCACTGCTGGCCCTATCGCCTGAGAGGATGAGAATCAAAAAGACACAGGCTGGACTTCACTGGTGGCGCAGTGGTTGAGAGTCCGCCGCCGAAGCAGGGGACACGGGTTTATGCCCCGGTTCGGGAAAATCACACATGCCGTGGAGCGGCTGGTCCCGTGAGCTATGGCTGCTGGGCCTGTGCATCCAGAGCCTGTGCTCTGCAATCGGAGTGGCCATGGCAGTGAGTGGCCTACGTACTGCAAAACAAGAAAAAAACAGCCTGGCAATCCTGCCCTCCAGCAATATTTATCATAGCCAAAACTTGGAAGCTACGAAAATGTCCATCAACAGAGGAATGCACAAAGAAGAAGTGGTCCATGTACACAATGGAATATGACTCCAATAAAAAAATATAAACTCAATCTAGAAAACAAACAAAAGTAAAAAAAAAAAAACACATCACCTTTGGGGGTTTATCCAGGCACATTCCACTCTAATTTATAACCGAGAAATACCACTGCAAGGTAGTCTGTTTCCCTAGTTAAAAGCTTGTGAAAAGCAGAAATGCTGCCACCCTCTGGCAGTGACCTGCAACAGCAGCTTTAAAAACTGTGCTAAGGGTCACTTCATATGCACCAGTACTGGAGGGCTGTAAATGAAACCTGCCCTCAGAATGTCATTAGGGAGGTAATGGCCAAAATATTTCTAAATGTCACACATACTTCACGAAAACAATTGGAAGAGGTAAGCTCTACTCACAGTTTGAATAAAAAAAGGACATGCCAGAAAGCTCAATTTCAATGGATTATGAGACGAATGCAAATCCAACCACAAACATATAGCAGCTCACACTTGTCAGAATAAACTTCAGCAAAAAAAAACCTACAAACAATAAATGCTGAAGGTGTTGTGCAGAAGTGCATACCCTCAACTTTAAGTGGGATGTGACCTGGTAAGAGCCACTAACGAGAACAGAATGGAGGTGCTTTTACTACGTAAATATTTTTCTACCATATGATCCAGCAGGCCCACTCCTGGGCCTATAACCTAAGAAGACAGAATTGGAAAGACACAGGGAGGCGAATGTGCATTGCCGCAGCATTACAATTGCCAAGTCATGGAAGCAACCAAAAAGTCCATCAACATATGAGTGGACAAAGAAAACTGGTACATGTACAGACGGAGTATTGGACAAGGAAAAAAAGGACACGATGTCATTTGCAGCACTGTAGATGAGTCTAGAGGCAATCACACAACGTGTAGTATGTCAGAAAGAGAAAGACACATATCGTATGATATCACTTTTAGGTATTACCTATAAATGGATACCAGTGAAGATATTTCCACAGAGAAGGGCAACCACTGATTCATTCAACAAACTTATGGTTCACCAATGGAAATTTGTGAGGATTGGATACATTAGGATATTGGGGTTAACAGACATATACAAACACAGGTGAAATATATCATCACCAAAGACCTACGGAATACCAAGAGAAGACTACTCAACATCCTGTCATAACGTACATGGGAAAAGGATTCCAGGAAGAATAGACATATGTTTATGTGTAAAAGAACCACATCTTGCACACCTAGAACAAGCCAAACTTTGTAATCAAACTTGCTGTGATAAAAATAAAAATTAAATTAAATAAACGAACAAGAAGTAGTGAGACATATACTTAAGGGGCTTTTCCCTGGCACACGCCATTCTAAATTACAACCTAGAACACAACTTCCATTGAGGCTCTGTTGCCCTAGTAACCAGATTTGGTAAAGTAGAACAGCTGCCACCTTGTGGGCGTTTCACACGACAGCAGCTTTAATCCCAGCGTTAATGGTCAGTTGATATTCAAAATAATTGCAGGCCTGTAAATCACACCTGCACTGAAAACAAATCCTGGGGTCGTATATCGACCAAAAAAATTCAAAGGCATCCATATTTCAAACCGACAGTTTCAAGAGGCATAATTTATGCACATTTGTCTTCTGTTTCTTTTTCTTTCTTTCTTTTTTCTTTTTTTTCAGCTTTCAAACTACTATTTATTTAATCATGTGTTCATTCTACAGATAATTTTTAAAGTGTCTACTATGTACTAATTGCAAGTTAGGTCCCAGGATTACAGCAGTGAGTTAAACAGATAAAATCCCCGGACCTTATGGAACTTAAAGCCTAGTGGGTGACTCGGTCAATAATCCACTTCATAGATAACTACGTAGTTATAATACAGGGTACAGTGAGAGGGCTAACAAAGGGCTCTAATTTAGGCTGGAGTTCAGAGAGGTTCCCCATGAAGAAATGATAGTTTACTTCTCAGGTACTTAATAAACAAAAGTGGTAAAATTAAATGGAAGTGTTTAAATGAACAGAGTTAGGTACCACTTTTAATTACATACATACATATACACACACATAAAATAGATCCCAACTTTCTAAATAAATTATAAGTAAATTGAACGCAAAATTTGTTAATAATGATAAAGTAGTACATATTCCAGAAATAAAGTCATGATGAGTAGCAAAAAATCTAGGTACTGTTAATGTTATCACATTAATACATGTTTTAATGGTGATTTCAATGGCTATAGAAAAGGCATCTATGAAAAAAAACTGCTTAGTAAATTAGTAAAATAAGGAAATTCCTTAACCTAACGAGAGAAGGATTTTTTAAAGATCCTTTAGCAAATATATTTAATGATAAAACTTTAAAGTTAAAGTTTGGAGACCACAACTATTGCACATTGTTCTATAAGTCCTAGTCAATAGAATAAGAAAAGAATAAGCAGTGTAAGAATTAGAGAATGTGTCAGATAGACTGCACATCAGTCAATCTGTTGTGGTTTGGAAATTTAAAATGTTAACCACATTGCCCACTTCTGAAAGGAAGAGAAAGTTTGTCATTATTTGCAAATGATATGATAATCTTATCAAAATCAAGGCAAGGAATGGAAAAACTATGAATAAGATAATTCAGCAGAAATTTCCGGTAAGATAAAAAGTCAGCATAACAACTCAAAAGTATTTCTTTTACCAATTTTTTTTATACCAAGTCATTCTCAAGAGCAGCAAATATAATAAATACTTTTTTTTTTTTTGCGGTACACGGGCCTCTCACTGTTGTGGCCTCTCCCGCCGCGGAGCACAGGCTCCTGATGCGCAGGCACAGTGGCCATGGCTCATGGGCCCAGACGCTCCACGGCATGTGGGATCTTCCTGGACCGGGGCATGAACCCACGTCCCCTGCATCAGCAGGCGGACTCTCAACCACGGCGCCACCAGGGAAGCCCACAAATATTATAACATGTCAAGAAATTAATTTTTTCAATGTTAGATTTTTATAGAGAAATTCTGAAATTTTGTGAAGGGCATAATAAGAAAATCTGAATAAATAAAGATTATTTTCAAGGAAGAAAGGGCACATTTTAATAAAAATATCTCCTTACGTTAAGCTACATATTTAATAAGTTCCAATAAAATTACAAAATGAATTCTTCAGCAAATTTGATAATCTGAATCCAAAGTTCATGTAAGTCAAAATACATGAATAGCTAAGGCAATTTTTTTTTATCTCCCTGAAGGACCTTCTCTCTTATTTCTTTTTTTTTATTTTTTTTTATTTTTTTATTTTTTATTTTTATTTTTTTTAATTTTTTGCTTTATAACAAATTTAATCAGTTATACATATACATGTTTCCATATCCCCTCCCTTTTGCGTCTCCCTCCCACTCTTTCTTTTTTCTTAAAACAACGGGAATGGAAAAAGGCTGAACATCAGGAATCAATAAAGCCATGCAAATCCAGTGTACACAAACGTTCACCTGACAGCCGTCAGAATGATCATCAGCAAAAAAAGTCTACAAAAAATAAATGCTGAAGGGGTTTTAGAGAACTGCGTACCCTTTAGCTGCTGGTGGGTTGCAACCTGGTAAGAGCCAGTCATGAGAACAGAATGGAGGTGCGTTTAAGGGTAAAAATGGAGCTACCATGTGATCTGGTAGGCCCACTCATGGGCCTATCACCTGAGTAGACCAGAATCAAAAACACACAGGCTGGCAATCCTGCACTGCAGCAAGGTGTACCATAGCCAAACCTGGAAGAAACCAAAATGTGCATCAACAGAAAAATGCACCAAGAAGAAGTCGTCCATGTACACAATGGAATCTTAGCCATGAAAAAGCATGGAACAGTGCCGTTGGCACCACCATAGAAGGACCTAGCGATAATCACCACACTGGAAGTAAGAAAGAAACCATAAGACAGACATCCTATGACATCACTTATAGGTGTTACCTAAGAATTGATACCCATGAAATAATTTCCAAGAGAAGGACACGCATAGATTCAGAAAACCAAATTATGTTTAACCAAATGGAAAGGTGTAAGGAATGTATGAATTAGGATATGGGGGTTAACAGACATATACTAATACATAGGAAATATATAATCACAAAATACCTAAGGAATACAAAGAGAGGTCTACTCAACACTCTATAATAACATACACGGGAATGGATCCAAAGAGGAATATAGACAGATACATTGATAGGATGAACCAGAAACTGTACACCTCGGAGAATCTACATTTTGATCAAATTTCCTCTGATAATTAAATTTAAAAAGCAAACAACAATTTAGGAGATATAAGCTCTTGGGGGTTTGCACTGGCACATTGCACTCTAATTCGCAGCTTACTACCACGATTGCCACGAAAGCTCTGTGGCCCAAAATCCCAGAGTTGGAAATGTAGAAATGCTGCCGCCTTGTGGCCGTTTCCCACAAGAGCGGCTTTGAACCCACAGCTAATGGTCACTTAACATTCACAAGGATTCAGGGCTGTAAAGGACACCTGCCCTAAAAAATTGTGCGGAGGTAGGGAATGGCCAAAAAAATTCAAAAGTGTTAAATTTTTCAAGGAGATTGGATGGAGGGGTAAGTTTTACTCACTCATTTTCAAAAAAGAGGAAAATGGATAAAAGCTCAACATCAGTAATTATTAGACTCATGCAAATCTAACCTCCAAAATGATTCCAACTCACACATGTCAACTACCATCAGCTGCAAGTCTACAAACATTAAATGCTGAAGGTGTTTTAGGGAACTGTGTACCCTCTAGCTGCTGGTGAGATGTAAAGTGGTGACAGCCAATAATGAGAATAGAAAGGAGCTGTGTTTAAAAGTAAAAATTGAGCCACCATTCCTTTCAGCAGGCCCACCGCTGAGACTCTCACCTGACAAGTCCAGAGTCGAGAAGGCACAGGCTTCAACAGCTGCACTGCAGGAATTTTCACAATAGCCAAGACACGGAAGCAACCAAAATGTCCATCACCATATCAGTTGAAAAAGAAGAAGTGGTCCATGTACACAATGGAATATTAGCCATGGAAAACAATGAAACACTGCTCTTTCAGGCACCATAGTTGAGCCTAGAGATAATCACAGAACATGAGGTAAGTCGGAAAGCAAAAGACATATCCTATGATATCACTTACAGGCATTATCTAACAACTGACACAAATGAACATATTTGCACAGAGAAAGACACTCACACACTTAGAAAACAAACTAGGCTTATCTAAAAGGAAAGGTGGGGGGAATGGAAAAATTAAGATTAGGGTTACCATACGTGTACAAATACCTATTAAATACACATAACAAAAAGACCGACCATATAGCAAGGGAGGTCTATGGAACACTCTGCAATAATTGACATGGGAAGGGGATCTGTGCATGAATATATATATATATATATATATATATATATATATATATATATATATATATATATATATATATATATATATATATATATGTTAGGCACAAATGAACCAGATTGTGTACACCTAGGACAAACAATATTCTAATCATTGCCCCTATTAAAAAAACTAAAACAACAAACAAGAAATAATGTAACATAAACTTATGGGGTTTTCTCCTGGCACATTCCATTTTAATTTACAACCTAGGAACAGGGATTCCAGAACGGCTCTGCTGCCCTAGTAACGAGATTTGTGAATGGAGAAATGCTGCCGCCTAGTGGCTGCTTACCACAACAGCAGCTTTAAACCCAGTGCTAATGGTCACTAAATATTCACACTCATTACAGGCCTGTGAATGACACCTGCCCTCAAAAACAATCCTGGGAGCGAATATTGACCAAAAAATTCAATTTTGAGGGCAACCTTTCAAGAAGACAATTTCAAGAGGTTAATTGTATTCTACGTTTTTTTCATTTGTTCATTAACAGAAATTTTAAAAGGTGTGGAAAAATGAACCTTAGAAAGAATTAAGGACATGCAAATCCAAATTACAAAAATCCTATCAGCTCACAACAGTCAGAATGACCATCAGCAAAAATTCTGCAAACAATAAATGCTGAAGGGGTTGTGGGAAAATGCCTAGGCTTGGTTCAACGTGGGACATGCTAAGAGCCAGTAAGGAAAACACAAAGGAGGTGCATTGAAAAGGTAAGTACTGAGCTACCATTCAATCAAGCATGCCCACTGCTGGCCCTATCGCCTGAGAGGATGAGAATCAAAAAGACACAGGCTGGACTTCACTGGTGGCGCAGTGGTTGAGAGTCCGCCGCCGAAGCAGGGGACACGGGTTTATGCCCCGGTTCGGGAAAATCACACATGCCGTGGAGCGGCTGGTCCCGTGAGCTATGGCTGCTGGGCCTGTGCGTCCAGAGCCTGTGCTCTGCAATCGGAGTGGCCATGGCAGTGAGTGGCCTACGTACTGCAAAACAAGAAAAAAACAGCCTGGCAATCCTGCCCTCCAGCAATATTTATCATAGCCAAAACTTGGAAGCTACGAAAATGTCCATCAACAGAGGAATGCACAAAGAAGAAGTGGTCCATGTACACAATGGAATATGACTCCAATAAAAAAATATAAACTCAATCTAGAAAACAAACAAAAGTAAAAAAAAAAACACATCACCTTTGGGGGTTTATCCAGGCACATTCCACTCTAATTTATAACCGAGAAATACCACTGCAAGGTAGTCTGTTTCCCTAGTTAAAAGCTTGTGAAAAGCAGAAATGCTGCCACCCTCTGGCAGTGACCTGCAACAGCAGCTTTAAAAACTGTGCTAAGGGTCACTTCATATGCACCAGTACTGGAGGGCTGTAAATGAAACCTGCCCTCAGAATGTCATTAGGGGAGGTAATGGCCAAAATATTTCTAAATGTCACACATACTTCACGAAAACAATTGGAAGAGGTAAGCTCTACTCACAGTTTGAATAAAAAAAGGACATGCCAGAAAGCTCAATTTCAATGGATTATGAGACGAATGCAAATCCAACCACAAACATATAGCAGCTCACACTTGTCAGAATAAACTTCAGCAAAAAAAAAACTACAAACAATAAATGCTGAAGGTGTTGTGCAGAAGTGCATACCCTCAACTTTAAGTGGGATGTGACCTGGTAAGAGCCACTAACGAGAACAGAATGGAGGTGCTTTTACTACGTAAATATTTTTCTACCATATGATCCAGCAGGCCCACTCCTGGGCCTATAACCTAAGAAGACAGAATTGGAAAGACACAGGGAGGCGAATGTGCATTGCCGCAGCATTACAATTGCCAAGTCATGGAAGCAACCAAAAAGTCCATCAACATATGAGTGGACAAAGAAAACTGGTACATGTACAGACGGAGTATTGGACAAGGAAAAAAAGGACACGATGTCATTTGCAGCACTGTAGATGAGTCTAGAGGCAATCACACAACGTGTAGTATGTCAGAAAGAGAAAGACACATATCGTATGATATCACTTTTAGGTATTACCTATAAATGGATACCAGTGAAGATATTTCCACAGAGAAGGGCAACCACTGATTCATTCAACAAACTTATGGTTCACCAATGGAAATTTGTGAGGATTGGATACATTAGGATATTGGGGTTAACAGACATATACAAACACAGGTGAAATATATCATCACCAAAGACCTACGGAATACCAAGAGAAGACTACTCAACATCCTGTCATAACGTACATGGGAAAAGGATTCCAGGAAGAATAGACATATGTTTATGTGTAAAAGAACCACATCTTGCACACCTAGAACAAGCCAAACTTTGTAATCAAACTTGCTGTGATAAAAATAAAAATTAAATTAAATAAACGAACAAGAAGTAGTGAGACATATACTTAAGGGGCTTTTCCCTGGCACACGCCATTCTAAATTACAACCTAGAACACAACTTCCATTGAGGCTCTGTTGCCCTAGTAACCAGATTTGGTAAAGTAGAACAGCTGCCACCTTGTGGGCGTTTCACACGACAGCAGCTTTAATCCCAGCGTTAATGGTCAGTTGATATTCAAAATAATTGCAGGCCTGTAAATCACACCTGCACTGAAAACAAATCCTGGGGTCGTATATCGACCAAAAAAATTCAAAGGCATCCATATTTCAAACCGACAGTTTCAAGAGGCATAATTTATGCACATTTGTCTTCTGTTTCTTTTTCTTTCTTTCTTTTTTCTTTTTTTTCAGCTTTCAAACTACTATTTATTTAATCATGTGTTCATTCTACAGATAATTTTTAAAGTGTCTACTATGTACTAATTGCAAGTTAGGTCCCAGGATTACAGCAGTGAGTTAAACAGATAAAATCCCCGGACCTTATGGAACTTAAAGCCTAGTGGGTGACTCGGTCAATAATCCACTTCATAGATAACTACGTAGTTATAATACAGGGTACAGTGAGAGGGCTAACAAAGGGCTCTAATTTAGGCTGGAGTTCAGAGAGGTTCCCCATGAAGAAATGATAGTTTACTTCTCAGGTACTTAATAAACAAAAGTGGTAAAATTAAATGGAAGTGTTTAAATGAACAGAGTTAGGTACCACTTTTAATTACATACATACATATACACACACATAAAATAGATCCCAACTTTCTAAATAAATTATAAGTAAATTGAACGCAAAATTTGTTAATAATGATAAAGTAGTACATATTCCAGAAATAAAGTCATGATGAGTAGCAAAAAAATCTAGGTACTGTTAATGTTATCACATTAATACATGTTTTAATGGTGATTTCAATGGCTATAGAAAAGGCATCTATGAAAAAAAACTGCTTAGTAAATTAGTAAAATAAGGAAATTCCTTAACCTAACGAGAGAAGGATTTTTTAAAGATCCTTTAGCAAATATATTTAATGATAAAACTTTAAAGTTAAAGTTTGGAGACCACAACTATTGCACATTGTTCTATAAGTCCTAGTCAATAGAATAAGAAAAGAATAAGCAGTGTAAGAATTAGAGAATGTGTCAGATAGACTGCACATCAGTCAATCTGTTGTGGTTTGGAAATTTAAAATGTTAACCACATTGCCCACTTCTGAAAGGAAGAGAAAGTTTGTCATTATTTGCAAATGATATGATAATCTTATCAAAATCAAGGCAAGGAATGGAAAAACTATGAATAAGATAATTCAGCAGAAATTTCCGGTAAGATAAAAAGTCAGCATAACAACTCAAAAGTATTTCTTTTACCAATTTTTTTATACAAAGTCAATCTCAAGAGCAGCAAATATAATAAATACTTTTTTTTTTTTGCGGTACACGGGCCTCTCACTGTTGTGGCCTCTCCCTCCGCGGAGCACAGGCTCCTGATGCGCAGGCACAGTGGCCATGGCTCATGGGCCCAGATGCTCCACGGCATGTGGGATCTTCCTGGACCGGGGCATGAACCCGCGTCCCCTGCATCAGCAGGCGGACTCTCAACCACGGCGCCACCAGGGAAGCCCACAAATATTATAACATGTCAAGAAATTAATTTTTTCAATGTTAGATTTTTATAGAGAAATTCTGAAACTTTGTGAAGGGCATAATAAGAAAATCTGAATAAATAAAGATTATTTTCAAGGAAGAAAGGGCACATTTTAATAAAAATATCTCCTTACGTTAAGCTACATATTTAATAAGTTCCAATAAAATTACAAAATGAATTCTTCAGCAAATTTGATAATCTGAATCCAAAGTTCATGTAAGTCAAAATACATGAATAGCTAAGGCAATTTTTTTTATCTCCCTGAAGGACCTTCTCTCTTATTTCTTTTTTTTTAATTTTTTTTATTTTTTTATTTTTTATTTTTATTTTTTTTAATTTTTTGCTTTATAACAAATTTAATCAGTTATACATATACATGTTTCCATATCCCCTCCCTTTTGCGTCTCCCTCCCACTCTTTCTTTTTTCTTAAAACAACGGGAATGGAAAAAGGCTGAACATCAGGAATCAATAAAGCCATGCAAATCCAGTGTACACAAACGTTCACCTGACAGCCGTCAGAATGATCATCAGCAAAAAAAGTCTACAAAAAATAAATGCTGAAGGGGTTTTAGAGAACTGCGTACCCTTTAGCTGCTGGTGGGTTGCAACCTGGTAAGAGCCAGTCGTGAGAACAGAATGGAGGTGCGTTTAAGGGTAAAAATGGAGCTACCATGTGATCTGGTAGGCCCACTCATGGGCCTATCACCTGAGTAGACCAGAATCAAAAACACACAGGCTGGCAATCCTGCACTGCAGCAAGGTGTACCATAGCCAAACCTGGAAGAAACCAAAATGTGCATCAACAGAAAAATGCACCAAGAAGAAGTCGTCCATGTACACAATGGAATCTTAGCCATGAAAAAGCATGGAACAGTGCCGTTGGCACCACCATAGAAGGACCTAGCGATAATCACCACACTGGAAGTAAGAAAGAAACCGTAAGACAGACATCCTATGACATCACTTATAGGTGTTACCTAAGAATTGATACCCATGAAATAATTTCCAAGAGAAGGACACGCATAGATTCAGAAAACCAAATTATGTTTAACCAAATGGAAAGGTGTAAGGAATGTATGAATTAGGATATGGGGGTTAACAGACATATACTAATACATAGGAAATATATAATCACAAAATACCTAAGGAATACAAAGAGAGGTCTACTCAACACTCTATAATAACATACACGGGAATGGATCCAAAGAGGAATATAGACAGATACATTGATAGGATGAACCAGAAACTGTACACCTCGGAGAATCTACATTTTGATCAAATTTCCTCTGATAATTAAATTTAAAAAGCAAACAACAATTTAGGAGATATAAGCTCTTGGGGGTTTGCACTGGCACATTGCACTCTAATTCGCAGCTTACTACCACGATTGCCACGAAAGCTCTGTGGCCCAAAATCCCAGAGTTGGAAATGTAGAAATGCTGCCGCCTTGTGGCCGTTTCCCACAAGAGCGGCTTTGAACCCACAGCTAATGGTCACTTAACATTCACAAGGATTCAGGGCTGTAAAGGACACCTGCCCTAAAAAATTGTGCGGAGGTAGGGAATGGCCAAAAAAATTCAAAAGTGTTAAATTTTTCAAGGAGATTGGATGGAGGGGTAAGTTTTACTCACTCATTTTCAAAAAAGAGGAAAATGGATAAAAGCTCAACATCAGTAATTATTAGACTCATGCAAATCTAACCTCCAAAATGATTCCAACTCACACATGTCAACTACCATCAGCTGCAAGTCTACAAACATTAAATGCTGAAGGTGTTTTAGAGAACTGTGTACCCTCTAGCTGCTGGTGAGATGTAAAGTGGTGACAGCCAATAATGAGAATAGAAAGGAGCTGTGTTTAAAAGTAAAAATTGAGCCACCATTCCTTTCAGCAGGCCCACCGCTGAGACTCTCACCTGACAAGTCCAGAGTCGAGAAGGCACAGGCTTCAACAGCTGCACTGCAGGAATTTTCACAATAGCCAAGACACGGAAGCAACCAAAATGTCCATCACCAAAACAGTTGAAAAAGAAGAAGTGGTCCATGTACACAATGGAATATTAGCCATGGAAAACAATGAAACACTGCTCTTTCAGGCACCATAGTTGAGCCTAGAGATAATCACAGAACATGAGGTAAGTCGGAAAGCAAAAGACATATCCTATGATATCACTTACAGGCATTATCTAACAACTGACACAAATGAACATATTTGCACAGAGAAAGACACTCACACACTTAGAAAACAAACTAGGCTTATCTAAAAGGAAAGGTGGGGGGAATGGAAAAATTAAGATTAGGGTTACCATACGTGTACAAATACCTATTAAATACACATAACAAAAAGACCGACCATATAGCAAGGGAGGTCTATGGAACACTCTGCAATAATTGACATGGGAAGGGGATCTGTGCATGAATATATATATATATATATATATATATATATATATATATATATATATATATATATATATATGTTAGGCACAAATGAACCAGATTGTGTACACCTAGGACAAACAATATTCTAATCATTGCCCCTATTAAAAAAACTAAAACAACAAACAAGAAATAATGTAACATAAACTTATGGGGCTTTCTCCTGGCACATTCCATTTTAATTTACAACCTAGGAACAGGGATTCCAGAACGGCTCTGCTGCCCTAGTAACGAGATTTGTGAATGGAGAAATGCTGCCGCCTAGTGGCTGCTTACCACAACAGCAGCTTTAAACCCAGTGCTAATGGTCACTAAATATTCACACTCATTACAGGCCTGTGAATGACACCTGCCCTCAAAAACAATCCTGGGAGCGAATATTGACCAAAAAATTCAATTTTGAGGGCAACCTTTCAAGAAGACAATTTCAAGAGGTTAATTGTATTCTACGTTTTTTTCATTTGTTCATTAACAGAAATTTTAAAAGGTGTGGAAAAATGAACCTTAGAAAGAATTAAGGACATGCAAATCCAAATTACAAAAATCCTATCAGCTCACAACAGTCAGAATGACCATCAGCAAAAATTCTGCAAACAATAAATGCTGAAGGGGTTGTGGAAAAATGCCTAGGCTTGGTTCAACGTGGGACATGCTAAGAGCCAGTAAGGAAAACACAAAGGAGGTGCATTGAAAAGGTAAGTACTGAGCTACCATTCAATCAAGCATGCCCACTGCTGGCCCTATCGCCTGAGAGGATGAGAATCAAAAAGACACAGCCTGGACTTCACAGGTGGCGCAGTGGTTGAGAGTCCGCCGCTGAAGCAGGGGACACGGGTTTATGCCCCGGTTCGGGAAAATCACACATGCCGTGGAGCGGCTGGTCCCGTGAGCTATGGCTGCTGGGCCTGTGCGTCCAGAGCCTGTGCTCTGCAATCGGAGTGGCCATGGCAGTGAGTGGCCTACGTACTGCAAAACAAGAAAAAAACAGCCTGGCAATCCTGCCCTCCAGCAATATTTATCATAGCCAAAACTTGGAAGCTACGAAAATGTCCATCAACAGAGGAATGCACAAAGAAGAAGTGGTCCATGTACACAATGGAATATGACTCCAATAAAAAAATATAAACTCAATCTAGAAAACAAACAAAAGTAAAAAAAAAAAACACATCACCTTTGGGGGTTTATCCAGGCACATTCCACTCTAATTTATAACCGAGAAATACCACTGCAAGGTAGTCTGTTTCCCTAGTTAAAAGCTTGTGAAAAGCAGAAATGCTGCCACCCTCTGGCAGTGACCTGCAACAGCAGCTTTAAAAACTGTGCTAAGGGTCACTTCATATGCACCAGTACTGGAGGGCTGTAAATGAAACCTGCCCTCAGAATGTCATTAGGGAGGTAATGGCCAAAATATTTCTAAATGTCACACATACTTCACGAAAACAATTGGAAGAGGTAAGCTCTACTCACAGTTTGAATAAAAAAAGGACATGCCAGAAAGCTCAATTTCAATGGATTATGAGACGAATGCAAATCCAACCACAAACATATAGCAGCTCACACTTGTCAGAATAAACTTCAGCAAAAACAAAAACTACAAACAATAAATGCTGAAGGTGTTGTGCAGAAGTGCATACCCTCAACTTTAAGTGGGATGTGACCTGGTAAGAGCCACTAACGAGAACAGAATGGAGGTGCTTTTACTACGTAAATATTTTTCTACCATATGATCCAGCAGGCCCACTCCTGGGCCTATAACCTAAGAAGACAGAATTGGAAAGACACAGGGAGGCGAATGTGCATTGCCGCAGCATTACAATTGCCAAGTCATGGAAGCAACCAAAAAGTCCATCAACATATGAGTGGACAAAGAAAACTGGTACATGTACAGACGGAGTATTGGACAAGGAAAAAAAGGACACGATGTCATTTGCAGCACTGTAGATGAGTCTAGAGGCAATCACACAACGTGTAGTATGTCAGAAAGAGAAAGACACATATCGTATGATATCACTTTTAGGTATTACCTATAAATGGATACCAGTGAAGATATTTCCACAGAGAAGGGCAACCACTGATTCATTCAACAAACTTATGGTTCACCAATGGAAATTTGTGAGGATTGGATACATTAGGATATTGGGGTTAACAGACATATACAAACACAGGTGAAATATATCATCACCAAAGACCTACGGAATACCAAGAGAAGACTACTCAACATCCTGTCATAACGTACATGGGAAAAGGATTCCAGGAAGAATAGACATATGTTTATGTGTAAAAGAACCACATCTTGCACACCTAGAACAAGCCAAACTTTGTAATCAAACTTGCTGTGATAAAAATAAAAATTAAATTAAATAAACGAACAAGAAGTAGTGAGACATATACTTAAGGGGCTTTTCCCTGGCACACGCCATTCTAAATTACAACCTAGAACACAACTTCCATTGAGGCTCTGTTGCCCTAGTAACCAGATTTGGTAAAGTAGAACAGCTGCCACCTTGTGGGCGTTTCACACGACAGCAGCTTTAATCCCAGCGTTAATGGTCAGTTGATATTCAAAATAATTGCAGGCCTGTAAATCACACCTGCACTGAAAACAAATCCTGGGGTCGTATATCGACCAAAAAAATTCAAAGGCATCCATATTTCAAACCGACAGTTTCAAGAGGCATAATTTATGCACATTTGTCTTCTGTTTCTTTTTCTTTCTTTCTTTTTTCTTTTTTTTCAGCTTTCAAACTACTATTTATTTAATCATGTGTTCATTCTACAGATAATTTTTAAAGTGTCTACTATGTACTAATTGCAAGTTAGGTCCCAGGATTACAGCAGTGAGTTAAACAGATAAAATCCCCGGACCTTATGGAACTTAAAGCCTAGTGGGTGACTCGGTCAATAATCCACTTCATAGATAACTACGTAGTTATAATACAGGGTACAGTGAGAGGGCTAACAAAGGGCTCTAATTTAGGCTGGAGTTCAGAGAGGTTCCCCATGAAGAAATGATAGTTTACTTCTCAGGTACTTAATAAACAAAAGTGGTAAAATTAAATGGAAGTGTTTAAATGAACAGAGTTAGGTACCACTTTTAATTACATACATACATATACACACACATAAAATAGATCCCAACTTTCTAAATAAATTATAAGTAAATTGAACGCAAAATTTGTTAATAATGATAAAGTAGTACATATTCCAGAAATAAAGTCATGATGAGTAGCAAAAAAATCTAGGTACTGTTAATGTTATCACATTAATACATGTTTTAATGGTGATTTCAATGGCTATAGAAAAGGCATCTATGAAAAAAAACTGCTTAGTAAATTAGTAAAATAAGGAAATTCCTTAACCTAACGAGAGAAGGATTTTTTAAAGATCCTTTAGCAAATATATTTAATGATAAAACTTTAAAGTTAAAGTTTGGAGACCACAACTATTGCACATTGTTCTATAAGTCCTAGTCAATAGAATAAGAAAAGAATAAGCAGTGTAAGAATTAGAGAATGTGTCAGATAGACTGCACATCAGTCAATCTGTTGTGGTTTGGAAATTTAAAATGTTAACCACATTGCCCACTTCTGAAAGGAAGAGAAAGTTTGTCATTATTTGCAAATGATATGATAATCTTATCAAAATCAAGGCAAGGAATGGAAAAACTATGAATAAGATAATTCAGCAGAAATTTCCGGTAAGATAAAAAGTCAGCATAACAACTCAAAAGTATTTCTTTTACCAATTTTTTTATACCAAGTCAATCTCAAGAGCAGCAAATATAATAAATACTTTTTTTTTTTGCGGTACACGGGCCTCTCACTGTTGTGGCCTCTCCCTCCGCGGAGCACAGGCTCCTGATGCGCAGGCACAGTGGCCATGGCTCATGGGCCCAGATGCTCCACGGCATGTGGGATCTTCCTGGACCGGGGCATGAACCCGCGTCCCCTGCATCAGCAGGCGGACTCTCAACCACGGCGCCACCAGGGAAGCCCACAAATATTATAACATGTCAAGAAATTAATTTTTTCAATGTTAGATTTTTATAGAGAAATTCTGAAATTTTGTGAAGGGCATAATAAGAAAATCTGAATAAATAAAGATTATTTTCAAGGAAGAAAGGGCACATTTTAATAAAAATATCTCCTTACGTTAAGCTACATATTTAATAAGTTCCAATAAAATTACAAAATGAATTCTTCAGCAAATTTGATAATCTGAATCCAAAGTTCATGTAAGTCAAAATACATGAATAGCTAAGGCAATTTTTTTTATCTCCCTGAAGGACCTTCTCTCTTATTTCTTTTTTTTTTAATTTTTTTTATTTTTTTATTTTTTATTTTTATTTTTTTTAATTTTTTGCTTTATAACAAATTTAATCAGTTATACATATACATGTTTCCATATCCCCTCCCTTTTGCGTCTCCCTCCCACTCTTTCTTTTTTCTTAAAACAACGGGAATGGAAAAAGGCTGAACATCAGGAATCAATAAAGCCATGCAAATCCAGTGTACACAAACGTTCACCTGACAGCCGTCAGAATGATCATCAGCAAAAAAAGTCTACAAAAAATAAATGCTGAAGGGGTTTTAGAGAACTGCGTACCCTTTAGCTGCTGGTGGGTTGCAACCTGGTAAGAGCCAGTCGTGAGAACAGAATGGAGGTGCGTTTAAGGGTAAAAATGGAGCTACCATGTGATCTGGTAGGCCCACTCATGGGCCTATCACCTGAGTAGACCAGAATCAAAAACACACAGGCTGGCAATCCTGCACTGCAGCAAGGTGTACCATAGCCAAACCTGGAAGAAACCAAAATGTGCATCAACAGAAAAATGCACCAAGAAGAAGTCGTCCATGTACACAATGGAATCTTAGCCATGAAAAAGCATGGAACAGTGCCGTTGGCACCACCATAGAAGGACCTAGCGATAATCACCACACTGGAAGTAAGAAAGAAACCGTAAGACAGACATCCTATGACATCACTTATAGGTGTTACCTAAGAATTGATACCCATGAAATAATTTCCAAGAGAAGGACACGCATAGATTCAGAAAACCAAATTATGTTTAACCAAATGGAAAGGTGTAAGGAATGTATGAATTAGGATATGGGGGTTAACAGACATATACTAATACATAGGAAATATATAATCACAAAATACCTAAGGAATACAAAGAGAGGTCTACTCAACACTCTATAATAACATACACGGGAATGGATCCAAAGAGGAATATAGACAGATACATTGATAGGATGAACCAGAAACTGTACACCTCGGAGAATCTACATTTTGATCAAATTTCCTCTGATAATTAAATTTAAAAAGCAAACAACAATTTAGGAGATATAAGCTCTTGGGGGTTTGCACTGGCACATTGCACTCTAATTCGCAGCTTACTACCACGATTGCCACGAAAGCTCTGTGGCCCAAAATCCCAGAGTTGGAAATGTAGAAATGCTGCCGCCTTGTGGCCGTTTCCCACAAGAGCGGCTTTGAACCCACAGCTAATGGTCACTTAACATTCACAAGGATTCAGGGCTGTAAAGGACACCTGCCCTAAAAAATTGTGCGGAGGTAGGGAATGGCCAAAAAAATTCAAAAGTGTTAAATTTTTCAAGGAGATTGGATGGAGGGGTAAGTTTTACTCACTCATTTTCAAAAAAGAGGAAAATGGATAAAAGCTCAACATCAGTAATTATTAGACTCATGCAAATCTAACCTCCAAAATGATTCCAACTCACACATGTCAACTACCATCAGCTGCAAGTCTACAAACATTAAATGCTGAAGGTGTTTTAGAGAACTGTGTACCCTCTAGCTGCTGGTGAGATGTAAAGTGGTGACAGCCAATAATGAGAATAGAAAGGAGCTGCGTTTAAAAGTAAAAATTGAGCCACCATTCCTTTCAGCAGGTCCACCGCTGAGACTCTCACCTGACAAGTCCAGAGTCGAGAAGGCACAGGCTTCAACAGCTGCACTGCAGGAATTTTCACAATAGCCAAGACACGGAAGCAACCAAAATGTCCATCACCATATCAGTTGAAAAAGAAGAAGTGGTCCATGTACACAATGGAATATTAGCCATGGAAAACAATGAAACACTGCTCTTTCAGGCACCATAGTTGAGCCTAGAGATAATCACAGAACATGAGGTAAGTCGGAAAGCAAAAGACATATCCTATGATATCACTTACAGGCATTATCTAACAACTGACACAAATGAACATATTTGCACAGAGAAAGACACTCACACACTTAGAAAACAAACTAGGCTTATCTAAAAGGAAAGGTGGGGGGAATGGAAAAATTAAGATTAGGGTTACCATACGTGTACAAATACCTATTAAATACACATAACAAAAAGACCGACCATATAGCAAGGGAGGTCTATGGAACACTCTGCAATAATTGACATGGGAAGGGGATCTGTGCATGAATATATATATATATATATATATATATATATATATATATATATATATATATATATATATATATATATATATATGTTAGGCACAAATGAACCAGATTGTGTACACCTAGGACAAACAATATTCTAATCATTGCCCCTATTAAAAAAACTAAAACAACAAACAAGAAATAATGTAACATAAACTTATGGGGTTTTCTCCTGGCACATTCCATTTTAATTTACAACCTAGGAACAGGGATTCCAGAACGGCTCTGCTGCCCTAGTAACGAGATTTGTGAATGGAGAAATGCTGCCGCCTAGTGGCTGCTTACCACAACAGCAGCTTTAAACCCAGTGCTAATGGTCACTAAATATTCACACTCATTACAGGCCTGTGAATGACACCTGCCCTCAAAAACAATCCTGGGAGCGAATATTGACCAAAACATTCAATTTTGAGGGCAACCTTTCAAGAAGACAATTTCAAGAGGTTAATTGTATTCTACGTTTTTTTCATTTGTTCATTAACAGAAATTTTAAAAGGTGTGGAAAAATGAACCTTAGAAAGAATTAAGGACATGCAAATCCAAATTACAAAAATCCTATCAGCTCACAACAGTCAGAATGACCATCAGCAAAAATTCTGCAAACAATAAATGCTGAAGGGGTTGTGGAAAAATGCCTAGGCTTGGTTCAACGTGGGACATGCTAAGAGCCAGTAAGGAAAACACAAAGGAGGTGCATTGAAAAGGTAAGTACTGAGCTACCATTCAATCAAGCATGCCCACTGCTGGCCCTATCGCCTGAGAGGATGAGAATCAAAAAGACACAGGCTGGACTTCACAGGTGGCGCAGTGGTTGAGAGTCCGCCGCCGAAGCAGGGGACACGGGTTTATGCCCCGGTTCGGGAAAATCACACATGCCGTGGAGCGGCTGGTCCCGTGAGCTATGGCTGCTGGGCCTGTGCGTCCAGAGCCTGTGCTCTGCAATCGGAGTGGCCATGGCAGTGAGTGGCCTACGTACTGCAAAACAAGAAAAAAACAGCCTGGCAATCCTGCCCTCCAGCAATATTTATCATAGCCAAAACTTGGAAGCTACGAAAATGTCCATCAACAGAGGAATGCACAAAGAAGAAGTGGTCCATGTACACAATGGAATATGACTCCAATAAAAAAATATAAACTCAATCTAGAAAACAAACAAAAGTAAAAAAAAAAAAACACATCACCTTTGGGGGTTTATCCAGGCACATTCCACTCTAATTTATAACCGAGAAATACCACTGCAAGGTAGTCTGTTTCCCTAGTTAAAAGCTTGTGAAAAGCAGAAATGCTGCCACCCTCTGGCAGTGACCTGCAACAGCAGCTTTAAAAACTGTGCTAAGGGTCACTTCATATGCACCAGTACTGGAGGGCTGTAAATGAAACCTGCCCTCAGAATGTCATTAGGGAGGTAATGGCCAAAATATTTCTAAATGTCACACATACTTCACGAAAACAATTGGAAGAGGTAAGCTCTACTCACAGTTTGAATAAAAAAAGGACATGCCAGAAAGCTCAATTTCAATGGATTATGAGACGAATGCAAATCCAACCACAAACATATAGCAGCTCACACTTGTCAGAATAAACTTCAGCAAAAAAAAAAACTACAAACAATAAATGCTGAAGGTGTTGTGCAGAAGTGCATACCCTCAACTTTAAGTGGGATGTGACCTGGTAAGAGCCACTAACGAGAACAGAATGGAGGTGCTTTTACTACGTAAATATTTTTCTACCATATGATCCAGCAGGCCCACTCCTGGGCCTATAACCTAAGAAGACAGAATTGGAAAGACACAGGGAGGCGAATGTGCATTGCCGCAGCATTACAATTGCCAAGTCATGGAAGCAACCAAAAAGTCCATCAACATATGAGTGGACAAAGAAAACTGGTACATGTACAGACGGAGTATTGGACAAGGAAAAAAAGGACACGATGTCATTTGCAGCACTGTAGATGAGTCTAGAGGCAATCACACAACGTGTAGTATGTCAGAAAGAGAAAGACACATATCATATGATATCACTTTTAGGTATTACCTATAAATGGATACCAGTGAAGATATTTCCACAGAGAAGGGCAACCACTGATTCATTCAACAAACTTATGGTTCACCAATGGAAATTTGTGAGGATTGGATACATTAGGATATTGGGGTTAACAGACATATACAAACACAGGTGAAATATATCATCACCAAAGACCTACGGAATACCAAGAGAAGACTACTCAACATCCTGTCATAACGTACATGGGAAAAGGATTCCAGGAAGAATAGACATATGTTTATGTGTAAAAGAACCACATCTTGCACACCTAGAACAAGCCAAACTTTGTAATCAAACTTGCTGTGATAAAAATAAAAATTAAATTAAATAAACGAACAAGAAGTAGTGAGACATATACTTAAGGGGCTTTTCCCTGGCACACGCCATTCTAAATTACAACCTAGAACACAACTTCCATTGAGGCTCTGTTGCCCTAGTAACCAGATTTGGTAAAGTAGAACAGCTGCCACCTTGTGGGCGTTTCACACGACAGCAGCTTTAATCCCAGCGTTAATGGTCAGTTGATATTCAAAATAATTGCAGGCCTGTAAATCACACCTGCACTGAAAACAAATCCTGGGGTCGTATATCGACCAAAAAAATTCAAAGGCATCCATATTTCAAACCGACAGTTTCAAGAGGCATAATTTATGCACATTTGTCTTCTGTTTCTTTTTCTTTCTTTCTTTTTTCTTTTTTTTCAGCTTTCAAACTACTATTTATTTAATCATGTGTTCATTCTACAGATAATTTTTAAAGTGTCTACTATGTACTAATTGCAAGTTAGGTCCCAGGATTACAGCAGTGAGTTAAACAGATAAAATCCCCGGACCTTATGGAACTTAAAGCCTAGTGGGTGACTCGGTCAATAATCCACTTCATAGATAACTACGTAGTTATAATACAGGGTACAGTGAGAGGGCTAACAAAGGGCTCTAATTTAGGCTGGAGTTCAGAGAGGTTCCCCATGAAGAAATGATAGTTTACTTCTCAGGTACTTAATAAACAAAAGTGGTAAAATTAAATGGAAGTGTTTAAATGAACAGAGTTAGGTACCACTTTTAATTACATACATACATATACACACACATAAAATAGATCCCAACTTTCTAAATAAATTATAAGTAAATTGAACGCAAAATTTGTTAATAATGATAAAGTAGTACATATTCCAGAAATAAAGTCATGATGAGTAGCAAAAAAATCTAGGTACTGTTAATGTTATCACATTAATACATGTTTTAATGGTGATTTCAATGGCTATAGAAAAGGCATCTATGAAAAAAAACTGCTTAGTAAATTAGTAAAATAAGGAAATTCCTTAACCTAACGAGAGAAGGATTTTTTAAAGATCCTTTAGCAAATATATTTAATGATAAAACTTTAAAGTTAAAGTTTGGAGACCACAACTATTGCACATTGTTCTATAAGTCCTAGTCAATAGAATAAGAAAAGAATAAGCAGTGTAAGAATTAGAGAATGTGTCAGATAGACTGCACATCAGTCAATCTGTTGTGGTTTGGAAATTTAAAATGTTAACCACATTGCCCACTTCTGAAAGGAAGAGAAAGTTTGTCATTATTTGCAAATGATATGATAATCTTATCAAAATCAAGGCAAGGAATGGAAAAACTATGAATAAGATAATTCAGCAGAAATTTCCGGTAAGATAAAAAGTCAGCATAACAACTCAAAAGTATTTCTTTTACCAATTTTTTTTATACCAAGTCAATCTCAAGAGCAGCAAATATAATAAATACTTTTTTTTTTTTGCGGTACACGGGCCTCTCACTGTTGTGGCCTCTCCCTCCGCGGAGCACAGGCTCCTGATGCGCAGGCACAGTGGCCATGGCTCATGGGCCCAGATGCTCCACGGCATGTGGGATCTTCCTGGACCGGGGCATGAACCCGCGTCCCCTGCATCAGCAGGCGGACTCTCAACCACGGCGCCACCAGGGAAGCCCACAAATATTATAACATGTCAAGAAATTAATTTTTTCAATGTTAGATTTTTATAGAGAAATTCTGAAATTTTGTGAAGGGCATAATAAGAAAATCTGAATAAATAAAGATTATTTTCAAGGAAGAAAGGGCACATTTTAATAAAAATATCTCCTTACGTTAAGCTACATATTTAATAAGTTCCAATAAAATTACAAAATGAATTCTTCAGCAAATTTGATAATCTGAATCCAAAGTTCATGTAAGTCAAAATACATGAATAGCTAAGGCAATTTTTTTTTATCTCCCTGAAGGACCTTCTCTCTTATTTCTTTTTTTTTATTTTTTTTTATTTTTTTATTTTTTATTTTTATTTTTTTTAATTTTTTGCTTTATAACAAATTTAATCAGTTATACATATACATGTTTCCATATCCCCTCCCTTTTGCGTCTCCCTCCCACTCTTTCTTTTTTCTTAAAACAACGGGAATGGAAAAAGGCTGAACATCAGGAATCAATAAAGCCATGCAAATCCAGTGTACACAAACGTTCACCTGACAGCCGTCAGAATGATCATCAGCAAAAAAAGTCTACAAAAAATAAATGCTGAAGGGGTTTTAGAGAACTGCGTACCCTTTAGCTGCTGGTGGGTTGCAACCTGGTAAGAGCCAGTCGTGAGAACAGAATGGAGGTGCGTTTAAGGGTAAAAATGGAGCTACCATGTGATCTGGTAGGCCCACTCATGGGCCTATCACCTGAGTAGACCAGAATCAAAAACACACAGGCTGGCAATCCTGCACTGCAGCAAGGTGTACCATAGCCAAACCTGGAAGAAACCAAAATGTGCATCAACAGAAAAATGCACCAAGAAGAAGTCGTCCATGTACACAATGGAATCTTAGCCATGAAAAAGCATGGAACAGTGCCGTTGGCACCACCATAGAAGGACCTAGCGATAATCACCACACTGGAAGTAAGAAAGAAACCGTAAGACAGACATCCTATGACATCACTTATAGGTGTTACCTAAGAATTGATACCCATGAAATAATTTCCAAGAGAAGGACACGCATAGATTCAGAAAACCAAATTATGTTTAACCAAATGGAAAGGTGTAAGGAATGTATGAATTAGGATATGGGGGTTAACAGACATATACTAATACATAGGAAATATATAATCACAAAATACCTAAGGAATACAAAGAGAGGTCTACTCAACACTCTATAATAACATACACGGGAATGGATCCAAAGAGGAATATAGACAGATACATTGATAGGATGAACCAGAAACTGTACACCTCGGAGAATCTACATTTTGATCAAATTTCCTCTGATAATTAAATTTAAAAAGCAAACAACAATTTAGGAGATATAAGCTCTTGGGGGTTTGCACTGGCACATTGCACTCTAATTCGCAGCTTACTACCACGATTGCCACGAAAGCTCTGTGGCCCAAAATCCCAGAGTTGGAAATGTAGAAATGCTGCCGCCTTGTGGCCGTTTCCCACAAGAGCGGCTTTGAACCCACAGCTAATGGTCACTTAACATTCACAAGGATTCAGGGCTGTAAAGGACACCTGCCCTAAAAAATTGTGCGGAGGTAGGGAATGGCCAAAAAAATTCAAAAGTGTTAAATTTTTCAAGGAGATTGGATGGAGGGGTAAGTTTTACTCACTCATTTTCAAAAAAGAGGAAAATGGATAAAAGCTCAACATCAGTAATTATTAGACTCATGCAAATCTAACCTCCAAAATGATTCCAACTCACACATGTCAACTACCATCAGCTGCAAGTCTACAAACATTAAATGCTGAAGGTGTTTTAGAGAACTGTGTACCCTCTAGCTGCTGGTGAGATGTAAAGTGGTGACAGCCAATAATGAGAATAGAAAGGAGCTGTGTTTAAAAGTAAAAATTGAGCCACCATTCCTTTCAGCAGGCCCACCGCTGAGACTCTCACCTGACAAGTCCAGAGTCGACAAGGCACAGGCTTCAACAGCTGCACTGCAGGAATTTTCACAATAGCCAAGACACGGAAGCAACCAAAATGTCCATCACCATATCAGTTGAAAAAGAAGAAGTGGTCCATGTACACAATGGAATATTAGCCATGGAAAACAATGAAACACTGCTCTTTCAGGCACCATAGTTGAGCCTAGAGATAATCACAGAACATGAGGTAAGTCGGAAAGCAAAAGACATATCCTATGATATCACTTACAGGCATTATCTAACAACTGACACAAATGAACATATTTGCACAGAGAAAGACACTCACACACTTAGAAAACAAACTAGGCTTATCTAAAAGGAAAGGTGGGGGGAATGGAAAAATTAAGATTAGGGTTACCATACGTGTACAAATACCTATTAAATACACATAACAAAAAGACCGACCATATAGCAAGGGAGGTCTATGGAACACTCTGCAATAATTGACATGGGAAGGGGATCTGTGCATGAATATATATATATATATATATATATATATATATATATATATATATATATATATATATATATATATATGTTAGGCACAAATGAACCAGATTGTGTACACCTAGGACAAACAATATTCTAATCATTGCCCCTATTAAAAAAACTAAAACAACAAACAAGAAATAATGTAACATAAACTTATGGGGTTTTCTCCTGGCACATTCCATTTTAATTTACAACCTAGGAACAGGGATTCCAGAACGGCTCTGCTGCCCTAGTAACGAGATTTGTGAATGGAGAAATGCTGCCGCCTAGTGGCTGCTTACCACAACAGCAGCTTTAAACCCAGTGCTAATGGTCACTAAATATTCACACTCATTACAGGCCTGTGAATGACACCTGCCCTCAAAAACAATCCTGGGAGCGAATATTGACCAAAACATTCAATTTTGAGGGCAACCTTTCAAGAAGACAATTTCAAGAGGTTAATTGTATTCTACGTTTTTTTCATTTGTTCATTAACAGAAATTTTAAAAGGTGTGGAAAAATGAACCTTAGAAAGAATTAAGGACATGCAAATCCAAATTACAAAAATCCTATCAGCTCACAACAGTCAGAATGACCATCAGCAAAAATTCTGCAAACAATAAATGCTGAAGGGGTTGTGGAAAAATGCCTAGGCTTGGTTCAACGTGGGACATGCTAAGAGCCAGTAAGGAAAACACAAAGGAGGTGCATTGAAAAGGTAAGTACTGAGCTACCATTCAATCAAGCATGCCCACTGCTGGCCCTATCGCCTGAGAGGATGAGAATCAAAAAGACACAGGCTGGACTTCACTGGTGGCGCAGTGGTTGAGAGTCCGCCGCCGAAGCAGGGGACACGGGTTTATGCCCCGGTTCGGGAAAATCACACATGCCGTGGAGCGGCTGGTCCCGTGAGCTATGGCTGCTGGGCCTGTGCGTCCAGAGCCTGTGCTCTGCAATCGGAGTGGCCATGGCAGTGAGTGGCCTACGTACTGCAAAACAAGAAAAAAACAGCCTGGCAATCCTGCCCTCCAGCAATATTTATCATAGCCAAAACTTGGAAGCTACGAAAATGTCCATCAACAGAGGAATGCACAAAGAAGAAGTGGTCCATGTACACAATGGAATATGACTCCAATAAAAAAATATAAACTCAATCTAGAAAACAAACAAAAGTAAAAAAAAAAAACACATCACCTTTGGGGGTTTATCCAGGCACATTCCACTCTAATTTATAACCGAAAAATACCACTGCAAGGTAGTCTGTTTCCCTAGTTAAAAGCTTGTGAAAAGCAGAAATGCTGCCACCCTCTGGCAGTGACCTGCAACAGCAGCTTTAAAAACTGTGCTAAGGGTCACTTCATATGCACCAGTACTGGAGGGCTGTAAATGAAACCTGCCCTCAGAATGTCATTAGGGAGGTAATGGCCAAAATATTTCTAAATGTCACACATACTTCACGAAAACAATTGGAAGAGGTAAGCTCTACTCACAGTTTGAATAAAAAAAGGACATGCCAGAAAGCTCAATTTCAATGGATTATGAGACGAATGCAAATCCAACCACAAACATATAGCAGCTCACACTTGTCAGAATAAACTTCAGCAAAAAAAAAAACTACAAACAATAAATGCTGAAGGTGTTGTGCAGAAGTGCATACCCTCAACTTTAAGTGGGATGTGACCTGGTAAGAGCCACTAACGAGAACAGAATGGAGGTGATTTTACTACGTAAATATTTTTCTACCATATGATCCAGCAGGCCCACTCCTGGGCCTATAACCTAAGAAGACAGAATTGGAAAGACACAGGGAGGCGAATGTGCATTGCCGCAGCATTACAATTGCCAAGTCATGGAAGCAACCAAAAAGTCCATCAACATATGAGTGGACAAAGAAAACTGGTACATGTACAGACGGAGTATTGGACAAGGAAAAAAAGGACACGATGTCATTTGCAGCACTGTAGATGAGTCTAGAGGCAATCACACAACGTGTAGTATGTCAGAAAGAGAAAGACACATATCGTATGATATCACTTTTAGGTATTACCTATAAATGGATACCAGTGAAGATATTTCCACAGAGAAGGGCAACCACTGATTCATTCAACAAACTTATGGTTCACCAATGGAAATTTGTGAGGATTGGATACATTAGGATATTGGGGTTAACAGACATATACAAACACAGGTGAAATATATCATCACCAAAGACCTACGGAATACCAAGAGAAGACTACTCAACATCCTGTCATAACGTACATGGGAAAAGGATTCCAGGAAGAATAGACATATGTTTATGTGTAAAAGAACCACATCTTGCACACCTAGAACAAGCCAAACTTTGTAATCAAACTTGCTGTGATAAAAATAAAAATTAAATTAAATAAACGAACAAGAAGTAGTGAGACATATACTTAAGGGGCTTTTCCCTGGCACACGCCATTCTAAATTACAACCTAGAACACAACTTCCATTGAGGCTCTGTTGCCCTAGTAACCAGATTTGGTAAAGTAGAACAGCTGCCACCTTGTGGGCGTTTCACACGACAGCAGCTTTAATCCCAGCGTTAATGGTCAGTTGATATTCAAAATAATTGCAGGCCTGTAAATCACACCTGCACTGAAAACAAATCCTGGGGTCGTATATCGACCAAAAAAATTCAAAGGCATCCATATTTCAAACCGACAGTTTCAAGAGGCATAATTTATGCACATTTGTCTTCTGTTTCTTTTTCTTTCTTTCTTTTTTCTTTTTTTTCAGCTTTCAAACTACTATTTATTTAATCATGTGTTCATTCTACAGATAATTTTTAAAGTGTCTACTATGTACTAATTGCAAGTTAGGTCCCAGGATTACAGCAGTGAGTTAAACAGATAAAATCCCCGGACCTTATGGAACTTAAAGCCTAGTGGGTGACTCGGTCAATAATCCACTTCATAGATAACTACGTAGTTATAATACAGGGTACAGTGAGAGGGCTAACAAAGGGCTCTAATTTAGGCTGGAGTTCAGAGAGGTTCCCCATGAAGAAATGATAGTTTACTTCTCAGGTACTTAATAAACAAAAGTGGTAAAATTAAATGGAAGTGTTTAAATGAACAGAGTTAGGTACCACTTTTAATTACATACATACATATACACACACATAAAATAGATCCCAACTTTCTAAATAAATTATAAGTAAATTGAACGCAAAATTTGTTAATAATGATAAAGTAGTACATATTCCAGAAATAAAGTCATGATGAGTAGCAAAAAAATCTAGGTACTGTTAATGTTATCACATTAATACATGTTTTAATGGTGATTTCAATGGCTATAGAAAAGGCATCTATGAAAAAAAACTGCTTAGTAAATTAGTAAAATAAGGAAATTCCTTAACCTAACGAGAGAAGGATTTTTTAAAGATCCTTTAGCAAATATATTTAATGATAAAACTTTAAAGTTAAAGTTTGGAGACCACAACTATTGCACATTGTTCTATAAGTCCTAGTCAATAGAATAAGAAAAGAATAAGCAGTGTAAGAATTAGAGAATGTGTCAGATAGACTGCACATCAGTCAATCTGTTGTGGTTTGGAAATTTAAAATGTTAACCACATTGCCCACTTCTGAAAGGAAGAGAAAGTTTGTCATTATTTGCAAATGATATGATAATCTTATCAAAATCAAGGCAAGGAATGGAAAAACTATGAATAAGATAATTCAGCAGAAATTTCCGGTAAGATAAAAAGTCAGCATAACAACTCAAAAGTATTTCTTTTACCAATTTTTTTTATACCAAGTCAATCTCAAGAGCAGCAAATATAATAAATACTTTTTTTTTTTTGCGGTACACGGGCCTCTCACTGTTGTGGCCTCTCCCTCCGCGGAGCACAGGCTCCTGATGCGCAGGCACAGTGGCCATGGCTCATGGGCCCAGATGCTCCACGGCATGTGGGATCTTCCTGGACCGGGGCATGAACCCGCGTCCCCTGCATCAGCAGGCGGACTCTCAACCACGGCGCCACCAGGGAAGCCCACAAATATTATAACATGTCAAGAAATTAATTTTTTCAATGTTAGATTTTTATAGAGAAATTCTGAAATTTTGTGAAGGGCATAATAAGAAAATCTGAATAAATAAAGATTATTTTCAAGGAAGAAAGGGCACATTTTGATAAAAATATCTCCTTACGTTAAGCTACATATTTAATAAGTTCCAATAAAATTACAAAATGAATTCTTCAGCAAATTTGATAATCTGAATCCAAAGTTCATGTAAGTCAAAATACATGAATAGCTAAGGCAATTTTTTTTTATCTCCCTGAAGGACCTTCTCTCTTATTTCTTTTTTTTTATTTTTTTTTATTTTTTTATTTTTTATTTTTATTTTTTTTAATTTTTTGCTTTATAACAAATTTAATCAGTTATACATATACATGTTTCCATATCCCCTCCCTTTTGCGTCTCCCTCCCACTCTTTCTTTTTTCTTAAAACAACGGGAATGGAAAAAGGCTGAACATCAGGAATCAATAAAGCCATGCAAATCCAGTGTACACAAACGTTCACCTGACAGCCGTCAGAATGATCATCAGCAAAAAAAGTCTACAAAAAATAAATGCTGAAGGGGTTTTAGAGAACTGCGTACCCTTTAGCTGCTGGTGGGTTGCAACCTGGTAAGAGCCAGTCGTGAGAACAGAATGGAGGTGCGTTTAAGGGTAAAAATGGAGCTACCATGTGATCTGGTAGGCCCACTCATGGGCCTATCACCTGAGTAGACCAGAATCAAAAACACACAGGCTGGCAATCCTGCACTGCAGCAAGGTGTACCATAGCCAAACCTGGAAGAAACCAAAATGTGCATCAACAGAAAAATGCACCAAGAAGAAGTCGTCCATGTACACAATGGAATCTTAGCCATGAAAAAGCATGGAACAGTGCCGTTGGCACCACCATAGAAGGACCTAGCGATAATCACCACACTGGAAGTAAGAAAGAAACCGTAAGACAGACATCCTATGACATCACTTATAGGTGTTACCTAAGAATTGATACCCATGAAATAATTTCCAAGAGAAGGACACGCATAGATTCAGAAAACCAAATTATGTTTAACCAAATGGAAAGGTGTAAGGAATGTATGAATTAGGATATGGGGGTTAACAGACATATACTAATACATAGGAAATATATAATCACAAAATACCTAAGGAATACAAAGAGAGGTCTACTCAACACTCTATAATAACATACACGGGAATGGATCCAAAGAGGAATATAGACAGATACATTGATAGGATGAACCAGAAACTGTACACCTCGGAGAATCTACATTTTGATCAAATTTCCTCTGATAATTAAATTTAAAAAGCAAACAACAATTTAGGAGATATAAGCTCTTGGGGGTTTGCACTGGCACATTGCACTCTAATTCGCAGCTTACTACCACGATTGCCACGAAAGCTCTGTGGCCCAAAATCCCAGAGTTGGAAATGTAGAAATGCTGCCGCCTTGTGGCCGTTTCCCACAAGAGCGGCTTTGAACCCACAGCTAATGGTCACTTAACATTCACAAGGATTCAGGGCTGTAAAGGACACCTGCCCTAAAAAATTGTGCGGAGGTAGGGAATGGCCAAAAAAATTCAAAAGTGTTAAATTTTTCAAGGAGATTGGATGGAGGGGTAAGTTTTACTCACTCATTTTCAAAAAAGAGGAAAATGGATAAAAGCTCAACATCAGTAATTATTAGACTCATGCAAATCTAACCTCCAAAATGATTCCAACTCACACATGTCAACTACCATCAGCTGCAAGTCTACAAACATTAAATGCTGAAGGTGTTTTAGAGAACTGTGTACCCTCTAGCTGCTGGTGAGATGTAAAGTGGTGACAGCCAATAATGAGAATAGAAAGGAGCTGTGTTTAAAAGTAAAAATTGAGCCACCATTCCTTTCAGCAGGCCCACCGCTGAGACTCTCACCTGACAAGTCCAGAGTCGAGAAGGCACAGGCTTCAACAGCTGCACTGCAGGAATTTTCACAATAGCCAAGACACGGAAGCAACCAAAATGTCCATCACCATATCAGTTGAAAAAGAAGAAGTGGTCCATGTACACAATGGAATATTAGCCATGGAAAACAATGAAACACTGCTCTTTCAGGCACCATAGTTGAGCCTAGAGATAATCACAGAACATGAGGTAAGTCGGAAAGCAAAAGACATATCCTATGATATCACTTACAGGCATTATCTAACAACTGACACAAATGAACATATTTGCACAGAGAAAGACACTCACACACTTAGAAAACAAACTAGGCTTATCTAAAAGGAAAGGTGGGGGGAATGGAAAAATTAAGATTAGGGTTACCATACGTGTACAAATACCTATTAAATACACATAACAAAAAGACCGACCATATAGCAAGGGAGGTCTATGGAACACTCTGCAATAATTGACATGGGAAGGGGATCTGTGCATGAATATATATATATATATATATATATATATATATATATATATATATATATATATATATATATATATATATATATGTTAGGCACAAATGAACCAGATTGTGTACACCTAGGACAAACAATATTCTAATCATTGCCCCTATTAAAAAAACTAAAACAACAAACAAGAAATAATGTAACATAAACTTATGGGGTTTTCTCCTGGCACATTCCATTTTAATTTACAACCTAGGAACAGGGATTCCAGAACGGCTCTGCTGCCCTAGTAACGAGATTTGTGAATGGAGAAATGCTGCCGCCTAGTGGCTGCTTACCACAACAGCAGCTTTAAACCCAGTGCTAATGGTCACTAAATATTCACACTCATTACAGGCCTGTGAATGACACCTGCCCTCAAAAACAATCCTGGGAGCGAATATTGACCAAAACATTCAATTTTGAGGGCAACCTTTCAAGAAGACAATTTCAAGAGGTTAATTGTATTCTACGTATTTTTCATTTGTTCATTAACAGAAATTTTAAAAGGTGTGGAAAAATGAACCTTAGAAAGAATTAAGGACATGCAAATCCAAATTACAAAAATCCTATCAGCTCACAACAGTCAGAATGACCATCAGCAAAAATTCTGCAAACAATAAATGCTGAAGGGGTTGTGGAAAATTGCCTAGGCTTGGTTCAACGTGGGACATGCTAAGAGCCAGTAAGGAAAACACAAAGGAGGTGCATTGAAAAGGTAAGTACTGAGCTACCATTCAATCAAGCATGCCCACTGCTGGCCCTATCGCCTGAGAGGATGAGAATCAAAAAGACACAGGCTGGACTTCACTGGTGGCGCAGTGGTTGAGAGTCCGCCGCCGAAGCAGGGGACACGGGTTTATGCCCCGGTTCGGGAAAATCACACATGCCGTGGAGCGGCTGGTCCCGTGAGCTATGGCTGCTGGGCCTGTGCGTCCAGAGCCTGTGCTCTGCAATCGGAGTGGCCATGGCAGTGAGTGGCCTACGTACTGCAAAACAAGAAAAAAACAGCCTGGCAATCCTGCCCTCCAGCAATATTTATCATAGCCAAAACTTGGAAGCTACGAAAATGTCCATCAACAGAGGAATGCACAAAGAAGAAGTGGTCCATGTACACAATGGAATATGACTCCAATAAAAAAATATAAACTCAATCTAGAAAACAAACAAAAGTAAAAAAAAAAACACATCACCTTTGGGGGTTTATCCAGGCACATTCCACTCTAATTTATAACCGAAAAATACCACTGCAAGGTAGTCTGTTTCCCTAGTTAAAAGCTTGTGAAAAGCAGAAATGCTGCCACCCTCTGGCAGTGACCTGCAACAGCAGCTTTAAAAACTGTGCTAAGGGTCACTTCATATGCACCAGTACTGGAGGGCTGTAAATGAAACCTGCCCTCAGAATGTCATTAGGGAGGTAATGGCCAAAATATTTCTAAATGTCACACATACTTCACGAAAACAATTGGAAGAGGTAAGCTCTACTCACAGTTTGAATAAAAAAAGGACATGCCAGAAAGCTCAATTTCAATGGATTATGAGACGAATGCAAATCCAACCACAAACATATAGCAGCTCACACTTGTCAGAATAAACTTCAGCAAAAAAAAAAACTACAAACAATAAATGCTGAAGGTGTTGTGCAGAAGTGCATACCCTCAACTTTAAGTGGGATGTGACCTGGTAAGAGCCACTAACGAGAACAGAATGGAGGTGATTTTACTACGTAAATATTTTTCTACCATATGATCCAGCAGGCCCACTCCTGGGCCTATAACCTAAGAAGACAGAATTGGAAAGACACAGGGAGGCGAATGTGCATTGCCGCAGCATTACAATTGCCAAGTCATGGAAGCAACCAAAAAGTCCATCAACATATGAGTGGACAAAGAAAACTGGTACATGTACAGACGGAGTATTGGACAAGGAAAAAAAGGACACGATGTCATTTGCAGCACTGTAGATGAGTCTAGAGGCAATCACACAACGTGTAGTATGTCAGAAAGAGAAAGACACATATCGTATGATATCACTTTTAGGTATTACCTATAAATGGATACCAGTGAAGATATTTCCACAGAGAAGGGCAACCACTGATTCATTCAACAAACTTATGGTTCACCAATGGAAATTTGTGAGGATTGGATACATTAGGATATTGGGGTTAACAGACATATACAAACACAGGTGAAATATATCATCACCAAAGACCTACGGAATACCAAGAGAAGACTACTCAACATCCTGTCATAACGTACATGGGAAAAGGATTCCAGGAAGAATAGACATATGTTTATGTGTAAAAGAACCACATCTTGCACACCTAGAACAAGCCAAACTTTGTAATCAAACTTGCTGTGATAAAAATAAAAATTAAATTAAATAAACGAACAAGAAGTAGTGAGACATATACTTAAGGGGCTTTTCCCTGGCACACGCCATTCTAAATTACAACCTAGAACACAACTTCCATTGAGGCTCTGTTGCCCTAGTAACCAGATTTGGTAAAGTAGAACAGCTGCCACCTTGTGGGCGTTTCACACGACAGCAGCTTTAATCCCAGCGTTAATGGTCAGTTGATATTCAAAATAATTGCAGGCCTGTAAATCACACCTGCACTGAAAACAAATCCTGGGGTCGTATATCGACCAAAAAAATTCAAAGGCATCCATATTTCAAACCGACAGTTTCAAGAGGCATAATTTATGCACATTTGTCTTCTGTTTCTTTTTCTTTCTTTCTTTTTTCTTTTTTTTCAGCTTTCAAACTACTATTTATTTAATCATGTGTTCATTCTACAGATAATTTTTAAAGTGTCTACTATGTACTAATTGCAAGTTAGGTCCCAGGATTACAGCAGTGAGTTAAACAGATAAAATCCCCGGACCTTATGGAACTTAAAGCCTAGTGGGTGACTCGGTCAATAATCCACTTCATAGATAACTACGTAGTTATAATACAGGGTACAGTGAGAGGGCTAACAAAGGGCTCTAATTTAGGCTGGAGTTCAGAGAGGTTCCCCATGAAGAAATGATAGTTTACTTCTCAGGTACTTAATAAACAAAAGTGGTAAAATTAAATGGAAGTGTTTAAATGAACAGAGTTAGGTACCACTTTTAATTACATACATACATATACACACACATAAAATAGATCCCAACTTTCTAAATAAATTATAAGTAAATTGAACGCAAAATTTGTTAATAATGATAAAGTAGTACATATTCCAGAAATAAAGTCATGATGAGTAGCAAAAAAATCTAGGTACTGTTAATGTTATCACATTAATACATGTTTTAATGGTGATTTCAATGGCTATAGAAAAGGCATCTATGAAAAAAAACTGCTTAGTAAATTAGTAAAATAAGGAAATTCCTTAACCTAACGAGAGAAGGATTTTTTAAAGATCCTTTAGCAAATATATTTAATGATAAAACTTTAAAGTTAAAGTTTGGAGACCACAACTATTGCACATTGTTCTATAAGTCCTAGTCAATAGAATAAGAAAAGAATAAGCAGTGTAAGAATTAGAGAATGTGTCAGATAGACTGCACATCAGTCAATCTGTTGTGGTTTGGAAATTTAAAATGTTAACCACATTGCCCACTTCTGAAAGGAAGAGAAAGTTTGTCATTATTTGCAAATGATATGATAATCTTATCAAAATCAAGGCAAGGAATGGAAAAACTATGAATAAGATAATTCAGCAGAAATTTCCGGTAAGATAAAAAGTCAGCATAACAACTCAAAAGTATTTCTTTTACCATTTTTTTTTATACCAAGTCAATCTCAAGAGCAGCAAATATAATAAATACTTTTTTTTTTTTTGCGGTACACGGGCCTCTCACTGTTGTGGCCTCTCCCTCCGCGGAGCACAGGCTCCTGATGCGCAGGCACAGTGGCCATGGCTCATGGGCCCAGACGCTCCACGGCATGTGGGATCTTCCTGGACCGGGGCATGAACCCGCGTCCCCTGCATCAGCAGGCGGACTCTCAACCACGGCGCCACCAGGGAAGCCCACAAATATTATAACATGTCAAGAAATTAATTTTTTCAATGTTAGATTTTTATAGAGAAATTCTGAAATTTTGTGAAGGGCATAATAAGAAAATCTGAATAAATAAAGATTATTTTCAAGGAAGAAAGGGCACATTTTAATAAAAATATCTCCTTACGTTAAGCTACATATTTAATAAGTTCCAATAAAATTACAAAATGAATTCTTCAGCAAATTTGATAATCTGAATCCAAAGTTCATGTAAGTCAAAATACATGAATAGCTAAGGCAATTTTTTTTTATCTCCCTGAAGGACCTTCTCTCTTATTTCTTTTTTTTTATTTTTTTTTATTTTTTTATTTTTTATTTTTATTTTTTTTAATTTTTTGCTTTATAACAAATTTAATCAGTTATACATATACATGTTTCCATATCCCCTCCCTTTTGCGTCTCCCTCCCACTCTTTCTTTTTTCTTAAAACAACGGGAATGGAAAAAGGCTGAACATCAGGAATCAATAAAGCCATGCAAATCCAGTGTACACAAACGTTCACCTGACAGCCGTCAGAATGATCATCAGCAAAAAAAGTCTACAAAAAATAAATGCTGAAGGGGTTTTAGAGAACTGCGTACCCTTTAGCTGCTGGTGGGTTGCAACCTGGTAAGAGCCAGTCGTGAGAACAGAATGGAGGTGCGTTTAAGGGTAAAAATGGAGCTACCATGTGATCTGGTAGGCCCACTCATGGGCCTATCACCTGAGTAGACCAGAATCAAAAACACACAGGCTGGCAATCCTGCACTGCAGCAAGGTGTACCATAGCCAAACCTGGAAGAAACCAAAATGTGCATCAACAGAAAAATGCACCAAGAAGAAGTCGTCCATGTACACAATGGAATCTTAGCCATGAAAAAGCATGGAACAGTGCCGTTGGCACCACCATAGAAGGACCTAGCGAGAATCACCACACTGGAAGTAAGAAAGAAACCGTAAGACAGACATCCTATGACATCACTTATAGGTGTTACCTAAGAATTGATACCCATGAAATAATTTCCAAGAGAAGGACACGCATAGATTCAGAAAACCAAATTATGTTTAACCAAATGGAAAGGTGTAAGGAATGTATGAATTAGGATATGGGGGTTAACAGACATATACTAATACATAGGAAATATATAATCACAAAATACCTAAGGAATACAAAGAGAGGTCTACTCAACACTCTATAATAACATACACGGGAATGGATCCAAAGAGGAATATAGACAGATACATTGATAGGATGAACCAGAAACTGTACACCTCGGAGAATCTACATTTTGATCAAATTTCCTCTGATAATTAAATTTAAAAAGCAAACAACAATTTAGGAGATATAAGCTCTTGGGGGTTTGCACTGGCACATTGCACTCTAATTCGCAGCTTACTACCACGATTGCCACGAAAGCTCTGTGGCCCAAAATCCCAGAGTTGGAAATGTAGAAATGCTGCCGCCTTGTGGCCGTTTCCCACAAGAGCGGCTTTGAACCCACAGCTAATGGTCACTTAACATTCACAAGGATTCAGGGCTGTAAAGGACACCTGCCCTAAAAAATTGTGCGGAGGTAGGGAATGGCCAAAAAAATTCAAAAGTGTTAAATTTTTCAAGGAGATTGGATGGAGGGGTAAGTTTTACTCACTCATTTTCAAAAAAGAGGAAAATGGATAAAAGCTCAACATCAGTAATTATTAGACTCATGCAAATCTAACCTCCAAAATGATTCCAACTCACACATGTCAACTACCATCAGCTGCAAGTCTACAAACATTAAATGCTGAAGGTGTTTTAGAGAACTGTGTACCCTCTAGCTGCTGGTGAGATGTAAAGTGGTGACAGCCAATAATGAGAATAGAAAGGAGCTGTGTTTAAAAGTAAAAATTGAGCCACCATTCCTTTCAGCAGGCCCACCGCTGAGACTCTCACCTGACAAGTCCAGAGTCGAGAAGGCACAGGCTTCAACAGCTGCACTGCAGGAATTTTCACAATAGCCAAGACACGGAAGCAACCAAAATGTCCATCACCATATCAGTTGAAAAAGAAGAAGTGGTCCATGTACACAATGGAATATTAGCCATGGAAAACAATGAAACACTGCTCTTTCAGGCACCATAGTTGAGCCTAGAGATAATCACAGAACATGAGGTAAGTCGGAAAGCAAAAGACATATCCTATGATATCACTTACAGGCATTATCTAACAACTGACACAAATGAACATATTTGCACAGAGAAAGACACTCACACACTTAGAAAACAAACTAGGCTTATCTAAAAGGAAAGGTGGGGGGAATGGAAAAATTAAGATTAGGGTTACCATACGTGTACAAATACCTATTAAATACACATAACAAAAAGACCGACCATATAGCAAGGGAGGTCTATGGAACACTCTGCAATAATTGACATGGGAAGGGGATCTGTGCATGAATATATATATATATATATATATATATATATATATATATATATATATATATATATATATATGTTAGGCACAAATGAACCAGATTGTGTACACCTAGGACAAACAATATTCTAATCATTGCCCCTATTAAAAAAACTAAAACAACAAACAAGAAATAATGTAACATAAACTTATGGGGTTTTCTCCTGGCACATTCCATTTTAATTTACAACCTAGGAACAGGGATTCCAGAACGGCTCTGCTGCCCTAGTAACGAGATTTGTGAATGGAGAAATGCTGCCGCCTAGTGGCTGCTTACCACAACAGCAGCTTTAAACCCAGTGCTAATGGTCACTAAATATTCACACTCATTACAGGCCTGTGAATGACACCTGCCCTCAAAAACAATCCTGGGAGCGAATATTGACCAAAACATTCAATTTTGAGGGCAACCTTTCAAGAAGACAATTTCAAGAGGTTAATTGTATTCTACGTTTTTTTCATTTGTTCATTAACAGAAATTTTAAAAGGTGTGGAAAAATGAACCTTAGAAAGAATTAAGGACATGCAAATCCAAATTACAAAAATCCTATCAGCTCACAACAGTCAGAATGACCATCAGCAAAAATTCTGCAAACAATAAATGCTGAAGGGGTTGTGGAAAAATGCCTAGGCTTGGTTCAACGTGGGACATGCTAAGAGCCAGTAAGGAAAACACAAAGGAGGTGCATTGAAAAGGTAAGTACTGAGCTACCATTCAATCAAGCATGCCCACTGCTGGCCCTATCGCCTGAGAGGATGAGAATCAAAAAGACACAGGCTGGACTTCACTGGTGGCGCAGTGGTTGAGAGTCCGCCGCCGAAGCAGGGGACACGGGTTTATGCCCCGGTTCGGGAAAATCACACATGCCGTGGAGCGGCTGGTCCCGTGAGCTATGGCTGCTGGGCCTGTGCGTCCAGAGCCTGTGCTCTGCAATCGGAGTGGCCATGGCAGTGAGTGGCCTACGTACTGCAAAACAAGAAAAAAACAGCCTGGCAATCCTGCCCTCCAGCAATATTTATCATAGCCAAAACTTGGAAGCTACGAAAATGTCCATCAACAGAGGAATGCACAAAGAAGAAGTGGTCCATGTACACAATGGAATATGACTCCAATAAAAAAATATAAACTCAATCTAGAAAACAAACAAAAGTAAAAAAAAAAACACATCACCTTTGGGGGTTTATCCAGGCACATTCCACTCTAATTTATAACCGAAAAATACCACTGCAAGGTAGTCTGTTTCCCTAGTTAAAAGCTTGTGAAAAGCAGAAATGCTGCCACCCTCTGGCAGTGACCTGCAACAGCAGCTTTAAAAACTGTGCTAAGGGTCACTTCATATGCACCAGTACTGGAGGGCTGTAAATGAAACCTGCCCTCAGAATGTCATTAGGGAGGTAATGGCCAAAATATTTCTAAATGTCACACATACTTCACGAAAACAATTGGAAGAGGTAAGCTCTACTCACAGTTTGAATAAAAAAAGGACATGCCAGAAAGCTCAATTTCAATGGATTATGAGACGAATGCAAATCCAACCACAAACATATAGCAGCTCACACTTGTCAGAATAAACTTCAGCAAAAAAAAAAACTACAAACAATAAATGCTGAAGGTGTTGTGCAGAAGTGCATACCCTCAACTTTAAGTGGGATGTGACCTGGTAAGAGCCACTAACGAGAACAGAATGGAGGTGATTTTACTACGTAAATATTTTTCTACCATATGATCCAGCAGGCCCACTCCTGGGCCTATAACCTAAGAAGACAGAATTGGAAAGACACAGGGAGGCGAATGTGCATTGCCGCAGCATTACAATTGCCAAGTCATGGAAGCAACCAAAAAGTCCATCAACATATGAGTGGACAAAGAAAACTGGTACATGTACAGACGGAGTATTGGACAAGGAAAAAAAGGACACGATGTCATTTGCAGCACTGTAGATGAGTCTAGAGGCAATCACACAACGTGTAGTATGTCAGAAAGAGAAAGACACATATCGTATGATATCACTTTTAGGTATTACCTATAAATGGATACCAGTGAAGATATTTCCACAGAGAAGGGCAACCACTGATTCATTCAACAAACTTATGGTTCACCAATGGAAATTTGTGAGGATTGGATACATTAGGATATTGGGGTTAACAGACATATACAAACACAGGTGAAATATATCATCACCAAAGACCTACGGAATACCAAGAGAAGACTACTCAACATCCTGTCATAACGTACATGGGAAAAGGATTCCAGGAAGAATAGACATATGTTTATGTGTAAAAGAACCACATCTTGCACACCTAGAACAAGCCAAACTTTGTAATCAAACTTGCTGTGATAAAAATAAAAATTAAATTAAATAAACGAACAAGAAGTAGTGAGACATATACTTAAGGGGCTTTTCCCTGGCACACGCCATTCTAAATTACAACCTAGAACACAACTTCCATTGAGGCTCTGTTGCCCTAGTAACCAGATTTGGTAAAGTAGAACAGCTGCCACCTTGTGGGCGTTTCACACGACAGCAGCTTTAATCCCAGCGTTAATGGTCAGTTGATATTCAAAATAATTGCAGGCCTGTAAATCACACCTGCACTGAAAACAAATCCTGGGGTCGTATATCGACCAAAAAAATTCAAAGGCATCCATATTTCAAACCGACAGTTTCAAGAGGCATAATTTATGCACATTTGTCTTCTGTTTCTTTTTCTTTCTTTCTTTTTTCTTTTTTTTCAGCTTTCAAACTACTATTTATTTAATCATGTGTTCATTCTACAGATAATTTTTAAAGTGTCTACTATGTACTAATTGCAAGTTAGGTCCCAGGATTACAGCAGTGAGTTAAACAGATAAAATCCCCGGACCTTATGGAACTTAAAGCCTAGTGGGTGACTCGGTCAATAATCCACTTCATAGATAACTACGTAGTTATAATACAGGGTACAGTGAGAGGGCTAACAAAGGGCTCTAATTTAGGCTGGAGTTCAGAGAGGTTCCCCATGAAGAAATGATAGTTTACTTCTCAGGTACTTAATAAACAAAAGTGGTAAAATTAAATGGAAGTGTTTAAATGAACAGAGTTAGGTACCACTTTTAATTACATACATACATATACACACACATAAAATAGATCCCAACTTTCTAAATAAATTATAAGTAAATTGAACGCAAAATTTGTTAATAATGATAAAGTAGTACATATTCCAGAAATAAAGTCATGATGAGTAGCAAAAAAATCTAGGTACTGTTAATGTTATCACATTAATACATGTTTTAATGGTGATTTCAATGGCTATAGAAAAGGCATCTATGAAAA
This sequence comes from Mesoplodon mirus, assembly GCF_964341445.2. Classification (NCBI taxonomy): domain Eukaryota; kingdom Metazoa; phylum Chordata; class Mammalia; order Artiodactyla; family Ziphiidae; genus Mesoplodon; species Mesoplodon mirus. The sequence continues at coordinate 146,165,330 of NC_138981.1, forward strand.
AAAACTGCTTAGTAAATTAGTAAAATAAGGAAATTCCTTAACCTAACGAGAGAAGGATTTTTTAAAGATCCTTTAGCAAATATATTTAATGATAAAACTTTAAAGTTAAAGTTTGGAGACCACAACTATTGCACATTGTTCTATAAGTCCTAGTCAATAGAATAAGAAAAGAATAAGCAGTGTAAGAATTAGAGAATGTGTCAGATAGACTGCACATCAGTCAATCTGTTGTGGTTTGGAAATTTAAAATGTTAACCACATTGCCCACTTCTGAAAGGAAGAGAAAGTTTGTCATTATTTGCAAATGATATGATAATCTTATCAAAATCAAGGCAAGGAATGGAAAAACTATGAATAAGATAATTCAGCAGAAATTTCCGGTAAGATAAAAAGTCAGCATAACAACTCAAAAGTATTTCTTTTACCAATTTTTTTTATACCAAGTCATTCTCAAGAGCAGCAAATATAATAAATACTTTTTTTTTTGCGGTACACGGGCCTCTCACTGTTGTGGCCTCTCCCTCCGCGGAGCACAGGCTCCTGATGCGCAGGCACAGTGGCCATGGCTCATGGGCCCAGACGCTCCACGGCATGTGGGATCTTCCTGGACCGGGGCATGAACCCGCGTCCCCTGCATCAGCAGGCGGACTCTCAACCACGGCGCCACCAGGGAAGCCCACAAATATTATAACATGTCAAGAAATTAATTTTTTCAATGTTAGATTTTTATAGAGAAATTCTGAAATTTTGTGAAGGGCATAATAAGAAAATCTGAATAAATAAAGATTATTTTCAAGGAAGAAAGGGCACATTTTAATAAAAATATCTCCTTACGTTAAGCTACATATTTAATAAGTTCCAATAAAATTACAAAATGAATTCTTCAGCAAATTTGATAATCTGAATCCAAAGTTCATGTAAGTCAAAATACATGAATAGCTAAGGCAATTTTTTTTATCTCCCTGAAGGACCTTCTCTCTTATTTCTTTTTTTTTATTTTTTTTATTTTTTTATTTTTTATTTTTATTTTTTTTAATTTTTTGCTTTATAACAAATTTAATCAGTTATACATATACATGTTTCCATATCCCCTCCCTTTTGCGTCTCCCTCCCACTCTTTCTTTTTTCTTAAAACAACGGGAATGGAAAAAGGCTGAACATCAGGAATCAATAAAGCCATGCAAATCCAGTGTACACAAACGTTCACCTGACAGCCGTCAGAATGATCATCAGCAAAAAAAGTCTACAAAAAATAAATGCTGAAGGGGTTTTAGAGAACTGCGTACCCTTTAGCTGCTGGTGGGTTGCAACCTGGTAAGAGCCAGTCGTGAGAACAGAATGGAGGTGCGTTTAAGGGTAAAAATGGAGCTACCATGTGATCTGGTAGGCCCACTCATGGGCCTATCACCTGAGTAGACCAGAATCAAAAACACACAGGCTGGCAATCCTGCACTGCAGCAAGGTGTACCATAGCCAAACCTGGAAGAAACCAAAATGTGCATCAACAGAAAAATGCACCAAGAAGAAGTCGTCCATGTACACAATGGAATCTTAGCCATGAAAAAGCATGGAACAGTGCCGTTGGCACCACCATAGAAGGACCTAGCGAGAATCACCACACTGGAAGTAAGAAAGAAACCGTAAGACAGACATCCTATGACATCACTTATAGGTGTTACCTAAGAATTGATACCCATGAAATAATTTCCAAGAGAAGGACACGCATAGATTCAGAAAACCAAATTATGTTTAACCAAGTGGAAAGGTGTAAGGAATGTATGAATTAGGATATGGGGGTTAACAGACATATACTAATACATAGGAAATATATAATCACAAAATACCTAAGGAATACAAAGAGAGGTCTACTCAACACTCTATAATAACATACACGGGAATGGATCCAAAGAGGAATATAGACAGATACATTGATAGGATGAACCAGAAACTGTACACCTCGGAGAATCTACATTTTGATCAAATTTCCTCTGATAATTAAATTTAAAAAGCAAACAACAATTTAGGAGATATAAGCTCTTGGGGGTTTGCACTGGCACATTGCACTCTAATTCGCAGCTTACTACCACGATTGCCACGAAAGCTCTGTGGTCCAAAATCCCAGAGTTGGAAATGTAGAAATGCTGCCGCCTTGTGGCCGTTTCCCACAAGAGCGGCTTTGAACCCACAGCTAATGGTCACTTAACATTCACAAGGATTCAGGGCTGTAAAGGACACCTGCCCTAAAAAATTGTGCGGAGGTAGGGAATGGCCAAAAAAATTCAAAAGTGTTAAATTTTTCAAGGAGATTGGATGGAGGGGTAAGTTTTACTCACTCATTTTCAAAAAAGAGGAAAATGGATAAAAGCTCAACATCAGTAATTATTAGACTCATGCAAATCTAACCTCCAAAATGATTCCAACTCACACATGTCAACTACCATCAGCTGCAAGTCTACAAACATTAAATGCTGAAGGTGTTTTAGAGAACTGTGTACCCTCTAGCTGCTGGTGAGATGTAAAGTGGTGACAGCCAATAATGAGAATAGAAAGGAGCTGTGTTTAAAAGTAAAAATTGAGCCACCATTCCTTTCAGCAGGCCCACCGCTGAGACTCTCACCTGACAAGTCCAGAGTCGAGAAGGCACAGGCTTCAACAGCTGCACTGCAGGAATTTTCACAATAGCCAAGACACGGAAGCAACCAAAATGTCCATCACCATATCAGTTGAAAAAGAAGAAGTGGTCCATGTACACAATGGAATATTAGCCATGGAAAACAATGAAACACTGCTCTTTCAGGCACCATAGTTGAGCCTAGAGATAATCACAGAACATGAGGTAAGTCGGAAAGCAAAAGACATATCCTATGATATCACTTACAGGCATTATCTAACAACTGACACAAATGAACATATTTGCACAGAGAAAGACACTCACACACTTAGAAAACAAACTAGGCTTATCTAAAAGGAAAGGTGGGGGGAATGGAAAAATTAAGATTAGGGTTACCATACGTGTACAAATACCTATTAAATACACATAACAAAAAGACCGACCATATAGCAAGGGAGGTCTATGGAACACTCTGCAATAATTGACATGGGAAGGGGATCTGTGCATGAATATATATATATATATATATATATATATATATATATATATATATGTTAGGCACAAATGAACCAGATTGTGTACACCTAGGACAAACAATATTCTAATCATTGCCCCTATTAAAAAAACTAAAACAACAAACAAGAAATAATGTAACATAAACTTATGGGGTTTTCTCCTGGCACATTCCATTTTAATTTACAACCTAGGAACAGGGATTCCAGAACGGCTCTGCTGCCCTAGTAACGAGATTTGTGAATGGAGAAATGCTGCCGCCTAGTGGCTGCTTACCACAACAGCAGCTTTAAACCCAGTGCTAATGGTCACTAAATATTCACACTCATTACAGGCCTGTGAATGACACCTGCCCTCAAAAACAATCCTGGGAGCGAATATTGACCAAAACATTCAATTTTGAGGGCAACCTTTCAAGAAGACAATTTCAAGAGGTTAATTGTATTCTACGTTTTTTTCATTTGTTCATTAACAGAAATTTTAAAAGGTGTGGAAAAATGAACCTTAGAAAGAATTAAGGACATGCAAATCCAAATTACAAAAATCCTATCAGCTCACAACAGTCAGAATGACCATCAGCAAAAATTCTGCAAACAATAAATGCTGAAGGGGTTGTGGAAAAATGCCTAGGCTTGGTTCAACGTGGGACATGCTAAGAGCCAGTAAGGAAAACACAAAGGAGGTGCATTGAAAAGGTAAGTACTGAGCTACCATTCAATCAAGCATGCCCACTGCTGGCCCTATCGCCTGAGAGGATGAGAATCAAAAAGACACAGGCTGGACTTCACTGGTGGCGCAGTGGTTGAGAGTCCGCCGCCGAAGCAGGGGACACGGGTTTATGCCCCGGTTCGGGAAAATCACACATGCCGTGGAGCGGCTGGTCCTGTGAGCTATGGCTGCTGGGCCTGTGCGTCCAGAGCCTGTGCTCTGCAATCGGAGTGGCCATGGCAGTGAGTGGCCTACGTACTGCAAAACAAGAAAAAAACAGCCTGGCAATCCTGCCCTCCAGCAATATTTATCATAGCCAAAACTTGGAAGCTACGAAAATGTCCATCAACAGAGGAATGCACAAAGAAGAAGTGGTCCATGTACACAATGGAATATGACTCCAATAAAAAAATATAAACTCAATCTAGAAAACAAACAAAAGTAAAAAAAAAAACACATCACCTTTGGGGGTTTATCCAGGCACATTCCACTCTAATTTATAACCGAAAAATACCACTGCAAGGTAGTCTGTTTCCCTAGTTAAAAGCTTGTGAAAAGCAGAAATGCTGCCACCCTCTGGCAGTGACCTGCAACAGCAGCTTTCAAAACTGTGCTAAGGGTCACTTCATATGCACCAGTACTGGAGGGCTGTAAATGAAACCTGCCCTCAGAATGTCATTAGGGAGGTAATGGCCAAAATATTTCTAAATGTCACACATACTTCACGAAAACAATTGGAAGAGGTAAGCTCTACTCACAGTTTGAATAAAAAAAGGACATGCCAGAAAGCTCAATTTCAATGGATTATGAGACGAATGCAAATCCAACCACAAACATATAGCAGCTCACACTTGTCAGAATAAACTTCAGCAAAAAAAAAAACTACAAACAATAAATGCTGAAGGTGTTGTGCAGAAGTGCATACCCTCAACTTTAAGTGGGATGTGACCTGGTAAGAGCCACTAACGAGAACAGAATGGAGGTGATTTTACTACGTAAATATTTTTCTACCATATGATCCAGCAGGCCCACTCCTGGGCCTATAACCTAAGAAGACAGAATTGGAAAGACACAGGGAGGCGAATGTGCATTGCCGCAGCATTACAATTGCCAAGTCATGGAAGCAACCAAAAAGTCCATCAACATATGAGTGGACAAAGAAAACTGGTACATGTACAGACGGAGTATTGGACAAGGAAAAAAAGGACACGATGTCATTTGCAGCACTGTAGATGAGTCTAGAGGCAATCACACAACGTGTAGTATGTCAGAAAGAGAAAGACACATATCGTATGATATCACTTTTAGGTATTACCTATAAATGGATACCAGTGAAGATATTTCCACAGAGAAGGGCAACCACTGATTCATTCAACAAACTTATGGTTCACCAATGGAAATTTGTGAGGATTGGATACATTAGGATATTGGGGTTAACAGACATATACAAACACAGGTGAAATATATCATCACCAAAGACCTACGGAATACCAAGAGAAGACTACTCAACATCCTGTCATAACGTACATGGGAAAAGGATTCCAGGAAGAATAGACATATGTTTATGTGTAAAAGAACCACATCTTGCACACCTAGAACAAGCCAAACTTTGTAATCAAACTTGCTGTGATAAAAATAAAAATTAAATTAAATAAACGAACAAGAAGTAGTGAGACATATACTTAAGGGGCTTTTCCCTGGCACACGCCATTCTAAATTACAACCTAGAACACAACTTCCATTGAGGCTCTGTTGCCCTAGTAACCAGATTTGGTAAAGTAGAACAGCTGCCACCTTGTGGGCGTTTCACACGACAGCAGCTTTAATCCCAGCGTTAATGGTCAGTTGATATTCAAAATAATTGCAGGCCTGTAAATCACACCTGCACTGAAAACAAATCCTGGGGTCGTATATCGACCAAAAAAATTCAAAGGCATCCATATTTCAAACCGACAGTTTCAAGAGGCATAATTTATGCACATTTGTCTTCTGTTTCTTTTTCTTTCTTTCTTTTTTCTTTTTTTTCAGCTTTCAAACTACTATTTATTTAATCATGTGTTCATTCTACAGATAATTTTTAAAGTGTCTACTATGTACTAATTGCAAGTTAGGTCCCAGGATTACAGCAGTGAGTTAAACAGATAAAATCCCCGGACCTTATGGAACTTAAAGCCTAGTGGGTGACTCGGTCAATAATCCACTTCATAGATAACTACGTAGTTATAATACAGGGTACAGTGAGAGGGCTAACAAAGGGCTCTAATTTAGGCTGGAGTTCAGAGAGGTTCCCCATGAAGAAATGATAGTTTACTTCTCAGGTACTTAATAAACAAAAGTGGTAAAATTAAATGGAAGTGTTTAAATGAACAGAGTTAGGTACCACTTTTAATTACATACATACATATACACACACATAAAATAGATCCCAACTTTCTAAATAAATTATAAGTAAATTGAACGCAAAATTTGTTAATAATGATAAAGTAGTACATATTCCAGAAATAAAGTCATGATGAGTAGCAAAAAAATCTAGGTACTGTTAATGTTATCACATTAATACATGTTTTAATGGTGATTTCAATGGCTATAGAAAAGGCATCTATGAAAAAAAACTGCTTAGTAAATTAGTAAAATAAGGAAATTCCTTAACCTAACGAGAGAAGGATTTTTTAAAGATCCTTTAGCAAATATATTTAATGATAAAACTTTAAAGTTAAAGTTTGGAGACCACAACTATTGCACATTGTTCTATAAGTCCTAGTCAATAGAATAAGAAAAGAATAAGCAGTGTAAGAATTAGAGAATGTGTCAGATAGACTGCACATCAGTCAATCTGTTGTGGTTTGGAAATTTAAAATGTTAACCACATTGCCCACTTCTGAAAGGAAGAGAAAGTTTGTCATTATTTGCAAATGATATGATAATCTTATCAAAATCAAGGCAAGGAATGGAAAAACTATGAATAAGATAATTCAGCAGAAATTTCCGGTAAGATAAAAAGTCAGCATAACAACTCAAAAGTATTTCTTTTACCAATTTTTTTTATACCAAGTCATTCTCAAGAGCAGCAAATATAATAAATACTTTTTTTTTTGCGGTACACGGGCCTCTCACTGTTGTGGCCTCTCCCTCCGCGGAGCACAGGCTCCTGATGCGCAGGCACAGTGGCCATGGCTCATGGGCCCAGACGCTCCACGGCATGTGGGATCTTCCTGGACCGGGGCATGAACCCGCGTCCCCTGCATCAGCAGGCGGACTCTCAACCACGGCGCCACCAGGGAAGCCCACAAATATTATAACATGTCAAGAAATTAATTTTTTCAATGTTAGATTTTTATAGAGAAATTCTGAAATTTTGTGAAGGGCATAATAAGAAAATCTGAATAAATAAAGATTATTTTCAAGGAAGAAAGGGCACATTTTAATAAAAATATCTCCTTACGTTAAGCTACATATTTAATAAGTTCCAATAAAATTACAAAATGAATTCTTCAGCAAATTTGATAATCTGAATCCAAAGTTCATGTAAGTCAAAATACATGAATAGCTAAGGCAATTTTTTTTATCTCCCTGAAGGACCTTCTCTCTTATTTCTTTTGTTTTATTTTTTTTATTTTTTTATTTTTTATTTTTATTTTTTTTAATTTTTTGCTTTATAACAAATTTAATCAGTTATACATATACATGTTTCCATATCCCCTCCCTTTTGCGTCTCCCTCCCACTCTTTCTTTTTTCTTAAAACAACGGGAATGGAAAAAGGCTGAACATCAGGAATCAATAAAGCCATGCAAATCCAGTGTACACAAACGTTCACCTGACAGCCGTCAGAATGATCATCAGCAAAAAAAGTCTACAAAAAATAAATGCTGAAGGGGTTTTAGAGAACTGCGTACCCTTTAGCTGCTGGTGGGTTGCAACCTGGTAAGAGCCAGTCGTGAGAACAGAATGGAGGTGCGTTTAAGGGTAAAAATGGAGCTACCATGTGATCTGGTAGGCCCACTCATGGGCCTATCACCTGAGTAGACCAGAATCAAAAACACACAGGCTGGCAATCCTGCACTGCAGCAAGGTGTACCATAGCCAAACCTGGAAGAAACCAAAATGTGCATCAACAGAAAAATGCACCAAGAAGAAGTCGTCCATGTACACAATGGAATCTTAGCCATGAAAAAGCATGGAACAGTGCCGTTGGCACCACCATAGAAGGACCTAGCGATAATCACCACACTGGAAGTAAGAAAGAAACCGTAAGACAGACATCCTATGACATCACTTATAGGTGTTACCTAAGAATTGATACCCATGAAATAATTTCCAAGAGAAGGACACGCATAGATTCAGAAAACCAAATTATGTTTAACCAAGTGGAAAGGTGTAAGGAATGTATGAATTAGGATATGGGGGTTAACAGACATATACTAATACATAGGAAATATATAATCACAAAATACCTAAGGAATACAAAGAGAGGTCTACTCAACACTCTATAATAACATACACGGGAATGGATCCAAAGAGGAATATAGACAGATACATTGATAGGATGAACCAGAAACTGTACACCTCGGAGAATCTACATTTTGATCAAATTTCCTCTGATAATTAAATTTAAAAAGCAAACAACAATTTAGGAGATATAAGCTCTTGGGGGTTTGCACTGGCACATTGCACTCTAATTCGCAGCTTACTACCACGATTGCCACGAAAGCTCTGTGGTCCAAAATCCCAGAGTTGGAAATGTAGAAATGCTGCCGCCTTGTGGCCGTTTCCCACAAGAGCGGCTTTGAACCCACAGCTAATGGTCACTTAACATTCACAAGGATTCAGGGCTGTAAAGGACACCTGCCCTAAAAAATTGTGCGGAGGTAGGGAATGGCCAAAAAAATTCAAAAGTGTTAAATTTTTCAAGGAGATTGGATGGAGGGGTAAGTTTTACTCACTCATTTTCAAAAAAGAGGAAAATGGATAAAAGCTCAACATCAGTAATTATTAGACTCATGCAAATCTAACCTCCAAAATGATTCCAACTCACACATGTCAACTACCATCAGCTGCAAGTCTACAAACATTAAATGCTGAAGGTGTTTTAGAGAACTGTGTACCCTCTAGCTGCTGGTGAGATGTAAAGTGGTGACAGCCAATAATGAGAATAGAAAGGAGCTGTGTTTAAAAGTAAAAATTGAGCCACCATTCCTTTCAGCAGGCCCACCGCTGAGACTCTCACCTGACAAGTCCAGAGTCGAGAAGGCACAGGCTTCAACAGCTGCACTGCAGGAATTTTCACAATAGCCAAGACACGGAAGCAACCAAAATGTCCATCACCATATCAGTTGAAAAAGAAGAAGTGGTCCATGTACACAATGGAATATTAGCCATGGAAAACAATGAAACACTGCTCTTTCAGGCACCATAGTTGAGCCTAGAGATAATCACAGAACATGAGGTAAGTCGGAAAGCAAAAGACATATCCTATGATATCACTTACAGGCATTATCTAACAACTGACACAAATGAACATATTTGCACAGAGAAAGACACTCACACACTTAGAAAACAAACTAGGCTTATCTAAAAGGAAAGGTGGGGGGAATGGAAAAATTAAGATTAGGGTTACCATACGTGTACAAATACCTATTAAATACACATAACAAAAAGACCGACCATATAGCAAGGGAGGTCTATGGAACACTCTGCAATAATTGACATGGGAAGGGGATCTGTGCATGAATATATATATATATATATATATATATATATATATATATATATATATATATATATGTTAGGCACAAATGAACCAGATTGTGTACACCTAGGACAAACAATATTCTAATCATTGCCCCTATTAAAAAAACTAAAACAACAAACAAGAAATAATGTAACATAAACTTATGGGGTTTTCTCCTGGCACATTCCATTTTAATTTACAACCTAGGAACAGGGATTCCAGAACGGCTCTGCTGCCCTAGTAACGAGATTTGTGAATGGAGAAATGCTGCCGCCTAGTGGCTGCTTACCACAACAGCAGCTTTAAACCCAGTGCTAATGGTCACTAAATATTCACACTCATTACAGGCCTGTGAATGACACCTGCCCTCAAAAACAATCCTGGGAGCGAATATTGACCAAAAAATTCAATTTTGAGGGCAACCTTTCAAGAAGACAATTTCAAGAGGTTAATTGTATTCTACGTTTTTTTCATTTGTTCATTAACAGAAATTTTAAAAGGTGTGGAAAAATGAACCTTAGAAAGAATTAAGGACATGCAAATCCAAATTACAAAAATCCTATCAGCTCACAACAGTCAGAATGACCATCAGCAAAAATTCTGCAAACAATAAATGCTGAAGGGGTTGTGGAAAAATGCCTAGGCTTGGTTCAACGTGGGACATGCTAAGAGCCAGTAAGGAAAACACAAAGGAGGTGCATTGAAAAGGTAAGTACTGAGCTACCATTCAATCAAGCATGCCCACTGCTGGCCCTATCGCCTGAGAGGATGAGAATCAAAAAGACACAGGCTGGACTTCACTGGTGGCGCAGTGGTTGAGAGTCCGCCGCCGAAGCAGGGGACACGGGTTTATGCCCCGGTTCGGGAAAATCACACATGCCGTGGAGCGGCTGGTCCCGTGAGCTATGGCTGCTGGGCCTGTGCGTCCAGAGCCTGTGCTCTGCAATCGGAGTGGCCATGGCAGTGAGTGGCCTACGTACTGCAAAACAAGAAAAAAACAGCCTGGCAATCCTGCCCTCCAGCAATATTTATCATAGCCAAAACTTGGAAGCTACGAAAATGTCCATCAACAGAGGAATGCACAAAGAAGAAGTGGTCCATGTACACAATGGAATATGACTCCAATAAAAAAATATAAACTCAATCTAGAAAACAAACAAAAGTAAAAAAAAAAAACACATCACCTTTGGGGGTTTATCCAGGCACATTCCACTCTAATTTATAACCGAGAAATACCACTGCAAGGTAGTCTGTTTCCCTAGTTAAAAGCTTGTGAAAAGCAGAAATGCTGCCACCCTCTGGCAGTGACCTGCAACAGCAGCTTTAAAAACTGTGCTAAGGGTCACTTCATATGCACCAGTACTGGAGGGCTGTAAATGAAACCTGCCCTCAGAATGTCATTAGGGAGGTAATGGCCAAAATATTTCTAAATGTCACACATACTTCACGAAAACAATTGGAAGAGGTAAGCTCTACTCACAGTTTGAATAAAAAAAGGACATGCCAGAAAGCTCAATTTCAATGGATTATGAGACGAATGCAAATCCAACCACAAACATATAGCAGCTCACACTTGTCAGAATAAACTTCAGCAAAAAAAAACCTACAAACAATAAATGCTGAAGGTGTTGTGCAGAAGTGCATACCCTCAACTTTAAGTGGGATGTGACCTGGTAAGAGCCACTAACGAGAACAGAATGGAGGTGCTTTTACTACGTAAATATTTTTCTACCATATGATCCAGCAGGCCCACTCCTGGGCCTATAACCTAAGAAGACAGAATTGGAAAGACACAGGGAGGCGAATGTGCATTGCCGCAGCATTACAATTGCCAAGTCATGGAAGCAACCAAAAAGTCCATCAACATATGAGTGGACAAAGAAAACTGGTACATGTACAGACGGAGTATTGGACAAGGAAAAAAAGGACACGATGTCATTTGCAGCACTGTAGATGAGTCTAGAGGCAATCACACAACGTGTAGTATGTCAGAAAGAGAAAGACACATATCGTATGATATCACTTTTAGGTATTACCTATAAATGGATACCAGTGAAGATATTTCCACAGAGAAGGGCAACCACTGATTCATTCAACAAACTTATGGTTCACCAATGGAAATTTGTGAGGATTGGATACATTAGGATATTGGGGTTAACAGACATATACAAACACAGGTGAAATATATCATCACCAAAGACCTACGGAATACCAAGAGAAGACTACTCAACATCCTGTCATAACGTACATGGGAAAAGGATTCCAGGAAGAATAGACATATGTTTATGTGTAAAAGAACCACATCTTGCACACCTAGAACAAGCCAAACTTTGTAATCAAACTTGCTGTGATAAAAATAAAAATTAAATTAAATAAATGAACAAGAAGTAGTGAGACATATACTTAAGGGGCTTTTCCCTGGCACACGCCATTCTAAATTACAACCTAGAACACAACTTCCATTGAGGCTCTGTTGCCCTAGTAACCAGATTTGGTAAAGTAGAACAGCTGCCACCTTGTGGGCGTTTCACACGACAGCAGCTTTAATCCCAGCGTTAATGGTCAGTTGATATTCAAAATAATTGCAGGCCTGTAAATCACACCTGCACTGAAAACAAATCCTGGGGTCGTATATCGACCAAAAAAATTCAAAGGCATCCATATTTCAAACCGACAGTTTCAAGAGGCATAATTTATGCACATTTGTCTTCTGTTTCTTTTTCTTTCTTTCTTTTTTCTTTTTTTTCAGCTTTCAAACTACTATTTATTTAATCATGTGTTCATTCTACAGATAATTTTTAAAGTGTCTACTATGTACTAATTGCAAGTTAGGTCCCAGGATTACAGCAGTGAGTTAAACAGATAAAATCCCCGGACCTTATGGAACTTAAAGCCTAGTGGGTGACTCGGTCAATAATCCACTTCATAGATAACTACGTAGTTATAATACAGGGTACAGTGAGAGGGCTAACAAAGGGCTCTAATTTAGGCTGGAGTTCAGAGAGGTTCCCCATGAAGAAATGATAGTTTACTTCTCAGGTACTTAATAAACAAAAGTGGTAAAATTAAATGGAAGTGTTTAAATGAACAGAGTTAGGTACCACTTTTAATTACATACATACATATACACACACATAAAATAGATCCCAACTTTCTAAATAAATTATAAGTAAATTGAACGCAAAATTTGTTAATAATGATAAAGTAGTACATATTCCAGAAATAAAGTCATGATGAGTAGCAAAAAAATCTAGGTACTGTTAATGTTATCACATTAATACATGTTTTAATGGTGATTTCAATGGCTATAGAAAAGGCATCTATGAAAAAAAACTGCTTAGTAAATTAGTAAAATAAGGAAATTCCTTAACCTAACGAGAGAAGGATTTTTTAAAGATCCTTTAGCAAATATATTTAATGATAAAACTTTAAAGTTAAAGTTTGGAGACCACAACTATTGCACATTGTTCTATAAGTCCTAGTCAATAGAATAAGAAAAGAATAAGCAGTGTAAGAATTAGAGAATGTGTCAGATAGACTGCACATCAGTCAATCTGTTGTGGTTTGGAAATTTAAAATGTTAACCACATTGCCCACTTCTGAAAGGAAGAGAAAGTTTGTCATTATTTGCAAATGATATGATAATCTTATCAAAATCAAGGCAAGGAATGGAAAAACTATGAATAAGATAATTCAGCAGAAATTTCCGGTAAGATAAAAAGTCAGCATAACAACTCAAAAGTATTTCTTTTACCAATTTTTTTTATACCAAGTCATTCTCAAGAGCAGCAAATATAATAAATACTTTTTTTTTTGCGGTACACGGGCCTCTCACTGTTGTGGCCTCTCCCTCCGCGGAGCACAGGCTCCTGATGCGCAGGCACAGTGGCCATGGCTCATGGGCCCAGACGCTCCACGGCATGTGGGATCTTCCTGGACCGGGGCATGAACCCGCGTCCCCTGCATCAGCAGGCGGACTCTCAACCACGGCGCCACCAGGGAAGCCCACAAATATTATAACATGTCAAGAAATTAATTTTTTCAATGTTAGATTTTTATAGAGAAATTCTGAAATTTTGTGAAGGGCATAATAAGAAAATCTGAATAAATAAAGATTATTTTCAAGGAAGAAAGGGCACATTTTAATAAAAATATCTCCTTACGTTAAGCTACATATTTAATAAGTTCCAATAAAATTACAAAATGAATTCTTCAGCAAATTTGATAATCTGAATCCAAAGTTCATGTAAGTCAAAATACATGAATAGCTAAGGCAATTTTTTTTATCTCCCTGAAGGACCTTCTCTCTTATTTCTTTTTTTTTATTTTTTTTATTTTTTTATTTTTTATTTTTATTTTTTTTAATTTTTTGCTTTATAACAAATTTAATCAGTTATACATATACATGTTTCCATATCCCCTCCCTTTTGCGTCTCCCTCCCACTCTTTCTTTTTTCTTAAAACAACGGGAATGGAAAAAGGCTGAACATCAGGAATCAATAAAGCCATGCAAATCCAGTGTACACAAACGTTCACCTGACAGCCGTCAGAATGATCATCAGCAAAAAAAGTCTACAAAAAATAAATGCTGAAGGGGTTTTAGAGAACTGCGTACCCTTTAGCTGCTGGTGGGTTGCAACCTGGTAAGAGCCAGTCGTGAGAACAGAATGGAGGTGCGTTTAAGGGTAAAAATGGAGCTACCATGTGATCTGGTAGGCCCACTCATGGGCCTATCACCTGAGTAGACCAGAATCAAAAACACACAGGCTGGCAATCCTGCACTGCAGCAAGGTGTACCATAGCCAAACCTGGAAGAAACCAAAATGTGCATCAACAGAAAAATGCACCAAGAAGAAGTCGTCCATGTACACAATGGAATCTTAGCCATGAAAAAGCATGGAACAGTGCCGTTGGCACCACCATAGAAGGACCTAGCGATAATCACCACACTGGAAGTAAGAAAGAAACCGTAAGACAGACATCCTATGACATCACTTATAGGTGTTACCTAAGAATTGATACCCATGAAATAATTTCCAAGAGAAGGACACGCATAGATTCAGAAAACCAAATTATGTTTAACCAAATGGAAAGGTGTAAGGAATGTATGAATTAGGATATGGGGGTTAACAGACATATACTAATACATAGGAAATATATAATCACAAAATACCTAAGGAATACAAAGAGAGGTCTACTCAACACTCTATAATAACATACACGGGAATGGATCCAAAGAGGAATATAGACAGATACATTGATAGGATGAACCAGAAACTGTACACCTCGGAGAATCTACATTTTGATCAAATTTCCTCTGATAATTAAATTTAAAAAGCAAACAACAATTTAGGAGATATAAGCTCTTGGGGGTTTGCACTGGCACATTGCACTCTAATTCGCAGCTTACTACCACGATTGCCACGAAAGCTCTGTGGCCCAAAATCCCAGAGTTGGAAATGTAGAAATGCTGCCGCCTTGTGGCCGTTTCCCACAAGAGCGGCTTTGAACCCACAGCTAATGGTCACTTAACATTCACAAGGATTCAGGGCTGTAAAGGACACCTGCCCTAAAAAATTGTGCGGAGGTAGGGAATGGCCAAAAAAATTCAAAAGTGTTAAATTTTTCAAGGAGATTGGATGGAGGGGTAAGTTTTACTCACTCATTTTCAAAAAAGAGGAAAATGGATAAAAGCTCAACATCAGTAATTATTAGACTCATGCAAATCTAACCTCCAAAATGATTCCAACTCACACATGTCAACTACCATCAGCTGCAAGTCTACAAACATTAAATGCTGAAGGTGTTTTAGAGAACTGTGTACCCTCTAGCTGCTGGTGAGATGTAAAGTGGTGACAGCCAATAATGAGAATAGAAAGGAGCTGTGTTTAAAAGTAAAAATTGAGCCACCATTCCTTTCAGCAGGCCCACCGCTGAGACTCTCACCTGACAAGTTCAGAGTCGAGAAGGCACAGGCTTCAACAGCTGCACTGCAGGAATTTTCACAATAGCCAAGACACGGAAGCAACCAAAATGTCCATCACCAAAACAGTTGAAAAAGAAGAAGTGGTCCATGTACACAATGGAATATTAGCCATGGAAAACAATGAAACACTGCTCTTTCAGGCACCATAGTTGAGCCTAGAGATAATCACAGAACATGAGGTAAGTCGGAAAGCAAAAGACATATCCTATGATATCACTTACAGGCATTATCTAACAACTGACACAAATGAACATATTTGCACAGAGAAAGACACTCACACACTTAGAAAACAAACTAGGCTTATCTAAAAGGAAAGGTGGGGGGAATGGAAAAATTAAGATTAGGGTTACCATACGTGTACAAATACCTATTAAATACACATAACAAAAAGACCGACCATATAGCAAGGGAGGTCTATGGAACACTCTGCAATAATTGACATGGGAAGGGGATCTGTGCATGAATATATATATATATATATATATATATATATGTATGTTAGGCACAAATGAACCAGATTGTGTACACCTAGGACAAACAATATTCTAATCATTGCCCCTATTAAAAAAACTAAAACAACAAACAAGAAATAATGTAACATAAACTTATGGGGTTTTCTCCTGGCACATTCCATTTTAATTTACAACCTAGGAACAGGGATTCCAGAACGGCTCTGCTGCCCTAGTAACGAGATTTGTGAATGGAGAAATGCTGCCGCCTAGTGGCTGCTTACCACAACAGCAGCTTTAAACCCAGTGCTAATGGTCACTAAATATTCACACTCATTACAGGCCTGTGAATGACACCTGCCCTCAAAAACAATCCTGGGAGCGAATATTGACCAAAACATTCAATTTTGAGGGCAACCTTTCAAGAAGACAATTTCAAGAGGTTAATTGTATTCTACGTTTTTTTCATTTGTTCATTAACAGAAATTTTAAAAGGTGTGGAAAAATGAACCTTAGAAAGAATTAAGGACATGCAAATCCAAATTACAAAAATCCTATCAGCTCACAACAGTCAGAATGACCATCAGCAAAAATTCTGCAAACAATAAATGCTGAAGGGGTTGTGGAAAAATGCCTAGGCTTGGTTCAACGTGGGACATGCTAAGAGCCAGTAAGGAAAACACAAAGGAGGTGCATTGAAAAGGTAAGTACTGAGCTACCATTCAATCAAGCATGCCCACTGCTGGCCCTATCGCCTGAGAGGATGAGAATCAAAAAGACACAGGCTGGACTTCACAGGTGGCGCAGTGGTTGAGAGTCCGCCGCCGAAGCAGGGGACACGGGTTTATGCCCCGGTTCGGGAAAATCACACATGCCGTGGAGCGGCTGGTCCCGTGAGCTATGGCTGCTGGGCCTGTGCGTCCAGAGCCTGTGCTCTGCAATCGGAGTGGCCATGGCAGTGAGTGGCCTACGTACTGCAAAACAAGAAAAAAACAGCCTGGCAATCCTGCCCTCCAGCAATATTTATCATAGCCAAAACTTGGAAGCTACGAAAATGTCCATCAACAGAGGAATGCACAAAGAAGAAGTGGTCCATGTACACAATGGAATATGACTCCAATAAAAAAATATAAACTCAATCTAGAAAACAAACAAAAGTAAAAAAAAAAAAACACATCACCTTTGGGGGTTTATCCAGGCACATTCCACTCTAATTTATAACCGAGAAATACCACTGCAAGGTAGTCTGTTTCCCTAGTTAAAAGCTTGTGAAAAGCAGAAATGCTGCCACCCTCTGGCAGTGACCTGCAACAGCAGCTTTAAAAACTGTGCTAAGGGTCACTTCATATGCACCAGTACTGGAGGGCTGTAAATGAAACCTGCCCTCAGAATGTCATTAGGGAGGTAATGGCCAAAATATTTCTAAATGTCACACATACTTCACGAAAACAATTGGAAGAGGTAAGCTCTACTCACAGTTTGAATAAAAAAAGGACATGCCAGAAAGCTCAATTTCAATGGATTATGAGACGAATGCAAATCCAACCACAAACATATAGCAGCTCACACTTGTCAGAATAAACTTCAGCAAAAACAAAAACTACAAACAATAAATGCTGAAGGTGTTGTGCAGAAGTGCATACCCTCAACTTTAAGTGGGATGTGACCTGGTAAGAGCCACTAACGAGAACAGAATGGAGGTGCTTTTACTACGTAAATATTTTTCTACCATATGATCCAGCAGGCCCACTCCTGGGCCTATAACCTAAGAAGACAGAATTGGAAAGACACAGGGAGGCGAATGTGCATTGCCGCAGCATTACAATTGCCAAGTCATGGAAGCAACCAAAAAGTCCATCAACATATGAGTGGACAAAGAAAACTGGTACATGTACAGACGGAGTATTGGACAAGGAAAAAAAGGACACGATGTCATTTGCAGCACTGTAGATGAGTCTAGAGGCAATCACACAACGTGTAGTATGTCAGAAAGAGAAAGACACATATCGTATGATATCACTTTTAGGTATTACCTATAAATGGATACCAGTGAAGATATTTCCACAGAGAAGGGCAACCACTGATTCATTCAACAAACTTATGGTTCACCAATGGAAATTTGTGAGGATTGGATACATTAGGATATTGGGGTTAACAGACATATACAAACACAGGTGAAATATATCATCACCAAAGACCTACGGAATACCAAGAGAAGACTACTCAACATCCTGTCATAACGTACATGGGAAAAGGATTCCAGGAAGAATAGACATATGTTTATGTGTAAAAGAACCACATCTTGCACACCTAGAACAAGCCAAACTTTGTAATCAAACTTGCTGTGATAAAAATAAAAATTAAATTAAATAAACGAACAAGAAGTAGTGAGACATATACTTAAGGGGCTTTTCCCTGGCACACGCCATTCTAAATTACAACCTAGAACACAACTTCCATTGAGGCTCTGTTGCCCTAGTAACCAGATTTGGTAAAGTAGAACAGCTGCCACCTTGTGGGCGTTTCACACGACAGCAGCTTTAATCCCAGCGTTAATGGTCAGTTGATATTCAAAATAATTGCAGGCCTGTAAATCACACCTGCACTGAAAACAAATCCTGGGGTCGTATATCGACCAAAAAAATTCAAAGGCATCCATATTTCAAACCGACAGTTTCAAGAGGCATAATTTATGCACATTTGTCTTCTGTTTCTTTTTCTTTCTTTCTTTTTTCTTTTTTTTCAGCTTTCAAACTACTATTTATTTAATCATGTGTTCATTCTACAGATAATTTTTAAAGTGTCTACTATGTACTAATTGCAAGTTAGGTCCCAGGATTACAGCAGTGAGTTAAACAGATAAAATCCCCGGACCTTATGGAACTTAAAGCCTAGTGGGTGACTCGGTCAATAATCCACTTCATAGATAACTACGTAGTTATAATACAGGGTACAGTGAGAGGGCTAACAAAGGGCTCTAATTTAGGCTGGAGTTCAGAGAGGTTCCCCATGAAGAAATGATAGTTTACTTCTCAGGTACTTAATAAACAAAAGTGGTAAAATTAAATGGAAGTGTTTAAATGAACAGAGTTAGGTACCACTTTTAATTACATACATACATATACACACACATAAAATAGATCCCAACTTTCTAAATAAATTATAAGTAAATTGAACGCAAAATTTGTTAATAATGATAAAGTAGTACATATTCCAGAAATAAAGTCATGATGAGTAGCAAAAAAATCTAGGTACTGTTAATGTTATCACATTAATACATGTTTTAATGGTGATTTCAATGGCTATAGAAAAGGCATCTATGAAAAAAAACTGCTTAGTAAATTAGTAAAATAAGGAAATTCCTTAACCTAACGAGAGAAGGATTTTTTAAAGATCCTTTAGCAAATATATTTAATGATAAAACTTTAAAGTTAAAGTTTGGAGACCACAACTATTGCACATTGTTCTATAAGTCCTAGTCAATAGAATAAGAAAAGAATAAGCAGTGTAAGAATTAGAGAATGTGTCAGATAGACTGCACATCAGTCAATCTGTTGTGGTTTGGAAATTTAAAATGTTAACCACATTGCCCACTTCTGAAAGGAAGAGAAAGTTTGTCATTATTTGCAAATGATATGATAATCTTATCAAAATCAAGGCAAGGAATGGAAAAACTATGAATAAGATAATTCAGCAGAAATTTCCGGTAAGATAAAAAGTCAGCATAACAACTCAAAAGTATTTCTTTTACCAATTTTTTTTATACCAAGTCATTCTCAAGAGCAGCAAATATAATAAATACTTTTTTTTTTTGCGGTACACGGGCATCTCACTGTTGTGGCCTCTCCCTCCGCGGAGCACAGGCTCCTGATGCGCAGGCACAGTGGCCATGGCTCATGGGCCCAGACGCTCCACGGCATGTGGGATCTTCCTGGACCGGGGCATGAACCCGCGTCCCCTGCATCAGCAGGCGGACTCTCAACCACGGCGCCACCAGGGAAGCCCACAAATATTATAACATGTCAAGAAATTAATTTTTTCAATGTTAGATTTTTATAGAGAAATTCTGAAATTTTGTGAAGGGCATAATAAGAAAATCTGAATAAATAAAGATTATTTTCAAGGAAGAAAGGGCACATTTTAATAAAAATATCTCCTTACGTTAAGCTACATATTTAATAAGTTCCAATAAAATTACAAAATGAATTCTTCAGCAAATTTGATAATCTGAATCCAAAGTTCATGTAAGTCAAAATACATGAATAGCTAAGGCAATTTTTTTTATCTCCCTGAAGGACCTTCTCTCTTATTTCTTTTTTTTATTTTTTTATTTTTTATTTTTTATTTTTATTTTTTTTAATTTTTTGCTTTATAACAAATTTAATCAGTTATACATATACATGTTTCCAT
Source organism: Mesoplodon mirus (assembly GCF_964341445.2). Lineage (NCBI taxonomy): Eukaryota > Metazoa > Chordata > Mammalia > Artiodactyla > Ziphiidae > Mesoplodon > Mesoplodon mirus. The sequence continues at coordinate 146,185,736 of NC_138981.1, forward strand.
ATCCCCTCCCTTTTGCGTCTCCCTCCCACTCTTTCTTTTTTCTTAAAACAACGGGAATGGAAAAAGGCTGAACATCAGGAATCAATAAAGCCATGCAAATCCAGTGTACACAAACGTTCACCTGACAGCCGTCAGAATGATCATCAGCAAAAAAAGTCTACAAAAAATAAATGCTGAAGGGGTTTTAGAGAACTGCGTACCCTTTAGCTGCTGGTGGGTTGCAACCTGGTAAGAGCCAGTCGTGAGAACAGAATGGAGGTGTGTTTAAGGGTAAAAATGGAGCTACCATGTGATCTGGTAGGCCCACTCATGGGCCTATCACCTGAGTAGACCAGAATCAAAAACACACAGGCTGGCAATCCTGCACTGCAGCAAGGTGTACCATAGCCAAACCTGGAAGAAACCAAAATGTGCATCAACAGAAAAATGCACCAAGAAGAAGTCGTCCATGTACACAATGGAATCTTAGCCATGAAAAATCATGGAACAGTGCCGTTGGCACCACCATAGAAGGACCTAGCGATAATCACCACACTGGAAGTAAGAAAGAAACCGTAAGACAGACATCCTATGACATCACTTATAGGTGTTACCTAAGAATTGATACCCATGAAATAATTTCCAAGAGAAGGACACGCATAGATTCAGAAAACCAAATTATGTTTAACCAAATGGAAAGGTGTAAGGAATGTATGAATTAGGATATGGGGGTTAACAGACATATACTAATACATAGGAAATATATAATCACAAAATACCTAAGGAATACAAAGAGAGGTCTACTCAACACTCTATAATAACATACACAGGAATGGATCCAAAGAGGAATATAGACAGATACATTGATAGGATGAACCAGAAACTGTACACCTAGGAGAATCTACATTTTGATCAAATTTCCTCTGATAATTAAATTTAAAAAGAAAACAACAATTTAGGAGATATAAGCTCTTGGGGGTTTGCACTGGCACATTGCACTCTAATTCGCAGCTTACTACCACGATTGCCACGAAAGCTCTGTGGCCCCAAATCCCAGAGTTGGAAATGTAGAAATGCTGCCACCTTGTGGCCGTTTCCCACAAGAGCGGCTTTGAACCCACAGCTAATGGTCACTTAACATTCACAAGGATTCAGGGCTGTAAAGGACACCTGCCCTAAAAAATTGTGCGGAGGTAGGGAATGGCCAAAAAAATTCAAAAGTGTTAAATTTTTCAAGGAGATTGGATGGAGGGGTAAGTTTTACTCACTCATTTTCAAAAAAGAGGAAAATGGATAAAAGCTCAACATCAGTAATTATTAGACTCATGCAAATCTAACCTCCAAAATGATTCCAACTCACACATGTCAACTACCATCAGCTGCAAGTCTACAAACATTAAATGCTGAAGGTGTTTTAGAGAACTGTGTACCCTCTAGCTGCTGGTGAGATGTAAAGTGGTGACAGCCAATAATAAGAATAGAAAGGAGCTGCGTTTAAAAGTAAAAATTGAGCCACCATTCCGTTCAGCAGGCCCACCGCTGAGACTCTCACCTGACAAGTCCAGAGTCGAGAAGGCACAGGCTTCAACAGCTGCACTGCAGGAATTTTCACAATAGCCAAGACACGGAAGCAACCAAAATGTCCATCACCATATCAGTTGAAAAAGAAGAAGTGGTCCATGTACACAATGGAATATTAGCCATGGAAAACAATGAAACACTGCTCTTTCAGGCACCATAGTTGAGCCTAGAGATAATCACAGAACATGAGGTAAGTCGGAAAGCAAAAGACATATCCTATGATATCACTTACAGGCATTATCTAACAACTGACACAAATGAACATATTTGCACAGAGAAAGACACTCACACACTTAGAAAACAAACTAGGCTTATCTAAAAGGAAAGGTGGGGGGAATGGAAAAATTAAGATTAGGGTTACCATACGTGTACAAATACCTATTAAATACACATAACAAAAAGACCGACCATATAGCAAGGGAGGTCTATGGAACACTCTGCAATAATTGACATGGGAAGGGGATCTGTGCATGAATATATATATATATATATATATATATATATATATATATATATATATATATATATATATATATATGTATGTTAGGCACAAATGAACCAGATTGTGTACACCTAGGACAAACAATATTCTAATCATTGCCCCTATTAAAAAAACTAAAACAACAAACAAGAAATAATGTAACATAAACTTATGGGGCTTTCTCCTGGCACATTCCATTTTAATTTACAACCTAGGAACAGGGATTCCAGAACGGCTCTGCTGCCCTAGTAACGAGATTTGTGAATGGAGAAATGCTGCCGCCTAGTGGCTGCTTACCACAACAGCAGCTTTAAACCCAGTGCTAATGGTCACTAAATATTCACACTCATTACAGGCCTGTGAATGACACCTGCCCTCAAAAACAATCCTGGGAGCGAATATTGACCAAAACATTCAATTTTGAGGGCAACCTTTCAAGAAGACAATTTCAAGAGGTTAATTGTATTCTACGTTTTTTTCATTTGTTCATTAACAGAAATTTTAAAAGGTGTGGAAAAATGAACCTTAGAAAGAATTAAGGACATGCAAATCCAAATTACAAAAATCCTATCAGCTCACAACAGTCAGAATGACCATCAGCAAAAATTCTGCAAACAATAAATGCTGAAGGGGTTGTGGAAAAATGCCTAGGCTTGGTTCAACGTGGGACATGCTAAGAGCCAGTAAGGAAAACACAAAGGAGGTGCATTGAAAAGGTAAGTACTGAGCTACCATTCAATCAAGCATGCCCACTGCTGGCCCTATCGCCTGAGAGGATGAGAATCAAAAAGACACAGGCTGGACTTCACAGGTGGCGCAGTGGTTGAGAGTCCGCCGCCGAAGCAGGGGACACGGGTTTATGCCCCGGTTCGGGAAAATCACACATGCCGTGGAGCGGCTGGTCCCGTGAGCTATGGCTGCTGGGCCTGTGCGTCCAGAGCCTGTGCTCTGCAATCGGAGTGGCCATGGCAGTGAGTGGCCTACGTACTGCAAAACAAGAAAAAAACAGCCTGGCAATCCTGCCCTCCAGCAATATTTATCATAGCCAAAACTTGGAAGCTACGAAAATGTCCATCAACAGAGGAATGCACAAAGAAGAAGTGGTCCATGTACACAATGGAATATGACTCCAATAAAAAAATATAAACTCAATCTAGAAAACAAACAAAAGTAAAAAAAAAAAAACACATCACCTTTGGGGGTTTATCCAGGCACATTCCACTCTAATTTATAACCGAGAAATACCACTGCAAGGTAGTCTGTTTCCCTAGTTAAAAGCTTGTGAAAAGCAGAAATGCTGCCACCCTCTGGCAGTGACCTGCAACAGCAGCTTTAAAAACTGTGCTAAGGGTCACTTCATATGCACCAGTACTGGAGGGCTGTAAATGAAACCTGCCCTCAGAATGTCATTAGGGAGGTAATGGCCAAAATATTTCTAAATGTCACACATACTTCACGAAAACAATTGGAAGAGGTAAGCTCTACTCACAGTTTGAATAAAAAAAGGACATGCCAGAAAGCTCAATTTCAATGGATTATGAGACGAATGCAAATCCAACCACAAACATATAGCAGCTCACACTTGTCAGAATAAACTTCAGCAAAAACAAAAACTACAAACAATAAATGCTGAAGGTGTTGTGCAGAAGTGCATACCCTCAACTTTAAGTGGGATGTGACCTGGTAAGAGCCACTAACGAGAACAGAATGGAGGTGCTTTTACTACGTAAATATTTTTCTACCATATGATCCAGCAGGCCCACTCCTGGGCCTATAACCTAAGAAGACAGAATTGGAAAGACACAGGGAGGCGAATGTGCATTGCCGCAGCATTACAATTGCCAAGTCATGGAAGCAACCAAAAAGTCCATCAACATATGAGTGGACAAAGAAAACTGGTACATGTACAGACGGAGTATTGGACAAGGAAAAAAAGGACACGATGTCATTTGCAGCACTGTAGATGAGTCTAGAGGCAATCACACAACGTGTAGTATGTCAGAAAGAGAAAGACACATATCGTATGATATCACTTTTAGGTATTACCTATAAATGGATACCAGTGAAGATATTTCCACAGAGAAGGGCAACCACTGATTCATTCAACAAACTTATGGTTCACCAATGGAAATTTGTGAGGATTGGATACATTAGGATATTGGGGTTAACAGACATATACAAACACAGGTGAAATATATCATCACCAAAGACCTACGGAATACCAAGAGAAGACTACTCAACATCCTGTCATAACGTACATGGGAAAAGGATTCCAGGAAGAATAGACATATGTTTATGTGTAAAAGAACCACATCTTGCACACCTAGAACAAGCCAAACTTTGTAATCAAACTTGCTGTGATAAAAATAAAAATTAAATTAAATAAACGAACAAGAAGTAGTGAGACATATACTTAAGGGGCTTTTCCCTGGCACACGCCATTCTAAATTACAACCTAGAACACAACTTCCATTGAGGCTCTGTTGCCCTAGTAACCAGATTTGGTAAAGTAGAACAGCTGCCACCTTGTGGGCGTTTCACACGACAGCAGCTTTAATCCCAGCGTTAATGGTCAGTTGATATTCAAAATAATTGCAGGCCTGTAAATCACACCTGCACTGAAAACAAATCCTGGGGTCGTATATCGACCAAAAAAATTCAAAGGCATCCATATTTCAAACCGACAGTTTCAAGAGGCATAATTTATGCACATTTGTCTTCTGTTTCTTTTTCTTTCTTTCTTTTTTCTTTTTTTTCAGCTTTCAAACTACTATTTATTTAATCATGTGTTCATTCTACAGATAATTTTTAAAGTGTCTACTATGTACTAATTGCAAGTTAGGTCCCAGGATTACAGCAGTGAGTTAAACAGATAAAATCCCCGGACCTTATGGAACTTAAAGCCTAGTGGGTGACTCGGTCAATAATCCACTTCATAGATAACTACGTAGTTATAATACAGGGTACAGTGAGAGGGCTAACAAAGGGCTCTAATTTAGGCTGGAGTTCAGAGAGGTTCCCCATGAAGAAATGATAGTTTACTTCTCAGGTACTTAATAAACAAAAGTGGTAAAATTAAATGGAAGTGTTTAAATGAACAGAGTTAGGTACCACTTTTAATTACATACATACATATACACACACATAAAATAGATCCCAACTTTCTAAATAAATTATAAGTAAATTGAACGCAAAATTTGTTAATAATGATAAAGTAGTACATATTCCAGAAATAAAGTCATGATGAGTAGCAAAAAAATCTAGGTACTGTTAATGTTATCACATTAATACATGTTTTAATGGTGATTTCAATGGCTATAGAAAAGGCATCTATGAAAAAAAACTGCTTAGTAAATTAGTAAAATAAGGAAATTCCTTAACCTAACGAGAGAAGGATTTTTTAAAGATCCTTTAGCAAATATATTTAATGATAAAACTTTAAAGTTAAAGTTTGGAGACCACAACTATTGCACATTGTTCTATAAGTCCTAGTCAATAGAATAAGAAAAGAATAAGCAGTGTAAGAATTAGAGAATGTGTCAGATAGACTGCACATCAGTCAATCTGTTGTGGTTTGGAAATTTAAAATGTTAACCACATTGCCCACTTCTGAAAGGAAGAGAAAGTTTGTCATTATTTGCAAATGATATGATAATCTTATCAAAATCAAGGCAAGGAATGGAAAAACTATGAATAAGATAATTCAGCAGAAATTTCCGGTAAGATAAAAAGTCAGCATAACAACTCAAAAGTATTTCTTTTACCAATTTTTTTTATACCAAGTCAATCTCAAGAGCAGCAAATATAATAAATACTTTTTTTTTTGCGGTACACGGGCCTCTCACTGTTGTGGCCTCTCCCTCCGCGGAGCACAGGCTCCTGATGCACAGGCACAGTGGCCATGGCTCATGGGCCCAGACGCTCCACGGCATGTGGGATCTTCCTGGACCGGGGCATGAACCCGCGTCCCCTGCATCAGCAGGCGGACTCTCAACCACGGCGCCACCAGGGAAGCCCACAAATATTATAACATGTCAAGAAATTAATTTTTTCAATGTTAGATTTTTATAGAGAAATTCTGAAATTTTGTGAAGGGCATAATAAGAAAATCTGAATAAATAAAGATTATTTTCAAGGAAGAAAGGGCACATTTTAATAAAAATATCTCCTTACGTTAAGCTACATATTTAATAAGTTCCAATAAAATTACAAAATGAATTCTTCAGCAAATTTGATAATCTGAATCCAAAGTTCATGTAAGTCAAAATACATGAATAGCTAAGGCAATTTTTTTTTATCTCCCTGAAGGACCTTCTCTCTTATTTCTTTTTTTTTATTTTTTTTTATTTTTTTATTTTTTATTTTTATTTTTTTTAATTTTTTGCTTTATAACAAATTTAATCAGTTATACATATACATGTTTCCATATCCCCTCCCTTTTGCGTCTCCCTCCCACTCTTTCTTTTTTCTTAAAACAACGGGAATGGAAAAAGGCTGAACATCAGGAATCAATAAAGCCATGCAAATCCAGTGTACACAAACGTTCACCTGACAGCCGTCAGAATGATCATCAGCAAAAAAAGTCTACAAAAAATAAATGCTGAAGGGGTTTTAGAGAACTGCGTACCCTTTAGCTGCTGGTGGGTTGCAACCTGGTAAGAGCCAGTCGTGAGAACAGAATGGAGGTGCGTTTAAGGGTAAAAATGGAGCTACCATGTGATCTGGTAGGCCCACTCATGGGCCTATCACCTGAGTAGACCAGAATCAAAAACACACAGGCTGGCAATCCTGCACTGCAGCAAGGTGTACCATAGCCAAACCTGGAAGAAACCAAAATGTGCATCAACAGAAAAATGCACCAAGAAGAAGTCGTCCATGTACACAATGGAATCTTAGCCATGAAAAAGCATGGAACAGTGCCGTTGGCACCACCATAGAAGGACCTAGCGATAATCACCACACTGGAAGTAAGAAAGAAACCGTAAGACAGACATCCTATGACATCACTTATAGGTGTTACCTAAGAATTGATACCCATGAAATAATTTCCAAGAGAAGGACACGCATAGATTCAGAAAACCAAATTATGTTTAACCAAATGGAAAGGTGTAAGGAATGTATGAATTAGGATATGGGGGTTAACAGACATATACTAATACATAGGAAATATATAATCACAAAATACCTAAGGAATACAAAGAGAGGTCTACTCAACACTCTATAATAACATACACGGGAATGGATCCAAAGAGGAATATAGACAGATACATTGATAGGATGAACCAGAAACTGTACACCTAGGAGAATCTACATTTTGATCAAATTTCCTCTGATAATTAAATTTAAAAAGCAAACAACAATTTAGGAGATATAAGCTCTTGGGGGTTTGCACTGGCACATTGCACTCTAATTCGCAGCTTACTACCACGATTGCCACGAAAGCTCTGTGGCCCAAAATCCCAGAGTTGGAAATGTAGAAATGCTGCCGCCTTGTGGCCGTTTCCCACAAGAGCGGCTTTGAACCCACAGCTAATGGTCACTTAACATTCACAAGGATTCAGGGCTGTAAAGGACACCTGCCCTAAAAAATTGTGCGGAGGTAGGGAATGGCCAAAAAAATTCAAAAGTGTTAAATTTTTCAAGGAGATTGGATGGAGGGGTAAGTTTTACTCACTCATTTTCAAAAAAGAGGAAAATGGATAAAAGCTCAACATCAGTAATTATTAGACTCATGCAAATCTAACCTCCAAAATGATTCCAACTCACACATGTCAACTACCATCAGCTGCAAGTCTACAAACATTAAATGCTGAAGGTGTTTTAGGGAACTGTGTACCCTCTAGCTGCTGGTGAGATGTAAAGTGGTGACAGCCAATAATAAGAATAGAAAGGAGCTGCGTTTAAAAGTAAAAATTGAGCCACCATTCCGTTCAGCAGGCCCACCGCTGAGACTCTCACCTGACAAGTCCAGAGTCGAGAAGGCACAGGCTTCAACAGCTGCACTGCAGGAATTTTCACAATAGCCAAGACACGGAAGCAACCAAAATGTCCATCACCATATCAGTTGAAAAAGAAGAAGTGGTCCATGTACACAATGGAATATTAGCCATGGAAAACAATGAAACACTGCTCTTTCAGGCACCATAGTTGAGCCTAGAGATAATCACAGAACATGAGGTAAGTCGGAAAGCAAAAGACATATCCTATGATATCACTTACAGGCATTATCTAACAACTGACACAAATGAACATATTTGCACAGAGAAAGACACTCACACACTTAGAAAACCAACTAGGCTTATCTAAAAGGAAAGGTGGGGGGAATGGAAAAATTAAGATTAGGGTTACCATACGTGTACAAATACCTATTAAATACACATAACAAAAAGACCGACCATATAGCAAGGGAGGTCTATGGAACACTCTGCAATAATTGACATGGGAAGGGGATCTGTGCATGAATATATATATATATATATATATATATATATATATATATATATATATATATGTTAGGCACAAATGAACCAGATTGTGTACACCTAGGACAAACAATATTCTAATCATTGCCCCTATTAAAAAAACTAAAAGAACAAACAAGAAATAATGTAACATAAACTTATGGGGTTTTCTCCTGGCACATTCCATTTTAATTTACAACCTAGGAACAGGGATTCCAGAACGGCTCTGCTGCCCTAGTAACGAGATTTGTGAATGGAGAAATGCTGCCGCCTAGTGGCTGCTTACCACAACAGCAGCTTTAAACCCAGTGCTAATGGTCACTAAATATTCACACTCATTACAGGCCTGTGAATGACACCTGCCCTCAAAAACAATCCTGGGAGCGAATATTGACCAAAACATTCAATTTTGAGGGCAACCTTTCAAGAAGACAATTTCAAGAGGTTAATTGTATTCTACGTTTTTTTCATTTGTTCATTAACAGAAATTTTAAAAGGTGTGGAAAAATGAACCTTAGAAAGAATTAAGGACATGCAAATCCAAATTACAAAAATCCTATCAGCTCACAACAGTCAGAATGACCATCAGCAAAAATTCTGCAAACAGTAAATGCTGAAGGGGTTGTGGAAAAATGCCTAGGCTTGGTTCAACGTGGGACATGCTCAGAGCCAGTAAGGAAAACACAAAGGAGGTGCATTGAAAAGGTAAGTACTGAGCTACCATTCAATCAAGCATGCCCACTGCTGGCCCTATCGCCTGAGAGGATGAGAATCAAAAAGACACAGGCTGGACTTCACTGGTGGCGCAGTGGTTGAGTGTCCGCCGCCGAAGCAGGGGACACGGGTTTATGCCCCGGTTCGGGAAAATCACACATGCCGTGGAGCGGCTGGTCCCGTGAGCTATGGCTGCTGGGCCTGTGCGTCCAGAGCCTGTGCTCTGCAATCGGAGTGGCCATGGCAGTGAGTGGCCTACGTACTGCAAAACAAGAAAAAAACAGCCTGGCAATCCTGCCCTCCAGCAATATTTATCATAGCCAAAACTTGGAAGCTACGAAAATGTCCATCAACAGAGGAATGCACAAAGAAGAAGTGGTCCATGTACACAATGGAATATGACTCCAATAAAAAAATATAAACTCAATCTAGAAAACAAACAAAAGTAAAAAAAAAAAACACATCACCTTTGGGGGTTTATCCAGGCACATTCCACTCTAATTTATAACCGAGAAATACCACTGCAAGGTAGTCTGTTTCCCTAGTTAAAAGCTTGTGAAAAGCAGAAATGCTGCCACCCTCTGGCAGTGACCTGCAACAGCAGCTTTAAAAACTGTGCTAAGGGTCACTTCATATGCACCAGTACTGGAGGGCTGTAAATGAAACCTGCCCTCAGAATGTCATTAGGGAGGTAATGGCCAAAATATTTCTAAATGTCACACATACTTCACGAAAACAATTGGAAGAGGTAAGCTCTACTCACAGTTTGAATAAAAAAAGGACATGCCAGAAAGCTCAATTTCAATGGATTATGAGACGAATGCAAATCCAACCACAAACATATAGCAGCTCACACTTGTCAGAATAAACTTCAGCAAAAAAAAAAACTACAAACAATAAATGCTGAAGGTGTTGTGCAGAAGTGCATACCCTCAACTTTAAGTGGGATGTGACCTGGTAAGAGCCACTAACGAGAACAGAATGGAGGTGCTTTTACTACGTAAATATTTTTCTACCATATGATCCAGCAGGCCCACTCCTGGGCCTATAACCTAAGAAGACAGAATTGGAAAGACACAGGGAGGCGAATGTGCATTGCCGCAGCATTACAATTGCCAAGTCATGGAAGCAACCAAAAAGTCCATCAACATATGAGTGGACAAAGAAAACTGGTACATGTACAGACGGAGTATTGGACAAGGAAAAAAAGGACACGATGTCATTTGCAGCACTGTAGATGAGTCTAGAGGCAATCACACAACGTGTAGTATGTCAGAAAGAGAAAGACACATATCGTATGATATCACTTTTAGGTATTACCTATAAATGGATACCAGTGAAGATATTTCCACAGAGAAGGGCAACCACTGATTCATTCAACAAACTTATGGTTCACCAATGGAAATTTGTGAGGATTGGATACATTAGGATATTGGGGTTAACAGACATATACAAACACAGGTGAAATATATCATCACCAAAGACCTACGGAATACCAAGAGAAGACTACTCAACATCCTGTCATAACGTACATGGGAAAAGGATTCCAGGAAGAATAGACATATGTTTATGTGTAAAAGAACCACATCTTGCACACCTAGAACAAGCCAAACTTTGTAATCAAACTTGCTGTGATAAAAATAAAAATTAAATTAAATAAACGAACAAGAAGTAGTGAGACATATACTTAAGGGGCTTTTCCCTGGCACACGCCATTCTAAATTACAACCTAGAACACAACTTCCATTGAGGCTCTGTTGCCCTAGTAACCAGATTTGGTAAAGTAGAACAGCTGCCACCTTGTGGGCGTTTCACACGACAGCAGCTTTAATCCCAGCGTTAATGGTCAGTTGATATTCAAAATAATTGCAGGCCTGTAAATCACACCTGCACTGAAAACAAATCCTGGGGTCGTATATCGACCAAAAAAATTCAAAGGCATCCATATTTCAAACCGACAGTTTCAAGAGGCATAATTTATGCACATTTGTCTTCTGTTTCTTTTTCTTTCTTTCTTTTTTCTTTTTTTTCAGCTTTCAAACTACTATTTATTTAATCATGTGTTCATTCTACAGATAATTTTTAAAGTGTCTACTATGTACTAATTGCAAGTTAGGTCCCAGGATTACAGCAGTGAGTTAAACAGATAAAATCCCCGGACCTTATGGAACTTAAAGCCTAGTGGGTGACTCGGTCAATAATCCACTTCATAGATAACTACGTAGTTATAATACAGGGTACAGTGAGAGGGCTAACAAAGGGCTCTAATTTAGGCTGGAGTTCAGAGAGGTTCCCCATGAAGAAATGATAGTTTACTTCTCAGGTACTTAATAAACAAAAGTGGTAAAATTAAATGGAAGTGTTTAAATGAACAGAGTTAGGTACCACTTTTAATTACATACATACATATACACACACATAAAATAGATCCCAACTTTCTAAATAAATTATAAGTAAATTGAACGCAAAATTTGTTAATAATGATAAAGTAGTACATATTCCAGAAATAAAGTCATGATGAGTAGCAAAAAAATCTAGGTACTGTTAATGTTATCACATTAATACATGTTTTAATGGTGATTTCAATGGCTATAGAAAAGGCATCTATGAAAAAAAACTGCTTAGTAAATTAGTAAAATAAGGAAATTCCTTAACCTAACGAGAGAAGGATTTTTTAAAGATCCTTTAGCAAATATATTTAATGATAAAACTTTAAAGTTAAAGTTTGGAGACCACAACTATTGCACATTGTTCTATAAGTCCTAGTCAATAGAATAAGAAAAGAATAAGCAGTGTAAGAATTAGAGAATGTGTCAGATAGACTGCACATCAGTCAATCTGTTGTGGTTTGGAAATTTAAAATGTTAACCACATTGCCCACTTCTGAAAGGAAGAGAAAGTTTGTCATTATTTGCAAATGATATGATAATCTTATCAAAATCAAGGCAAGGAATGGAAAAACTATGAATAAGATAATTCAGCAGAAATTTCCGGTAAGATAAAAAGTCAGCATAACAACTCAAAAGTATTTCTTTTACCAATTTTTTTTATACCAAGTCATTCTCAAGAGCAGCAAATATAATAAATCCTTTTTTTTTTTTTGCGGTACACGGGCCTCTCACTGTTGTGGCCTCTCCCTCCGCGGAGCACAGGCTCCTGATGCGCAGGCACAGTGGCCATGGCTCATGGGCCCAGACGCTCCACGGCATGTGGGATCTTCCTGGACCGGGGCATGAACCCGCGTCCCCTGCATCAGCAGGCGGACTCTCAACCACGGCGCCACCAGGGAAGCCCACAAATATTATAACATGTCAAGAAATTAATTTTTTCAATGTTAGATTTTTATAGAGAAATTCTGAAATTTTGTGAAGGGCATAATAAGAAAATCTGAATAAATAAAGATTATTTTCAAGGAAGAAAGGGCACATTTTAATAAAAATATCTCCTTACGTTAAGCTACATATTTAATAAGTTCCAATAAAATTACAAAATGAATTCTTCAGCAAATTTGATAATCTGAATCCAAAGTTCATGTAAGTCAAAATACATGAATAGCTAAGGCAATTTTTTTTTATCTCCCTGAAGGACCTTCTCTCTTATTTCTTTTTTTTAATTTTTTTTTTATTTTTTTATTTTTTATTTTTATTTTTTTTAATTTTTTGCTTTATAACAAATTTAATCAGTTATACATATACATGTTTCCATATCCCCTCCCTTTTGCGTCTCCCTCCCACTCTTTCTTTTTTCTTAAAACAACGGGAATGGAAAAAGGCTGAACATCAGGAATCAATAAAGCCATGCAAATCCAGTGTACACAAACGTTCACCTGACAGCCGTCAGAATGATCATCAGCAAAAAAAGTCTACAAAAAATAAATGCTGAAGGGGTTTTAGAGAACTGCGTACCCTTTAGCTGCTGGTGGGTTGCAACCTGGTAAGAGCCAGTCGTGAGAACAGAATGGAGGTGCGTTTAAGGGTAAAAATGGAGCTACCATGTGATCTGGTAGGCCCACTCATGGGCCTATCACCTGAGTAGACCAGAATCAAAAACACACAGGCTGGCAATCCTGCACTGCAGCAAGGTGTACCATAGCCAAACCTGGAAGAAACCAAAATGTGCATCAACAGAAAAATGCACCAAGAAGAAGTCGTCCATGTACACAATGGAATCTTAGCCATGAAAAAGCATGGAACAGTGCCGTTGGCACCACCATAGAAGGACCTAGCGATAATCACCACACTGGAAGTAAGAAAGAAACCGTAAGACAGACATCCTATGACATCACTTATAGGTGTTACCTAAGAATTGATACCCATGAAATAATTTCCAAGAGAAGGACACGCATAGATTCAGAAAACCAAATTATGTTTAACCAAATGGAAAGGTGTAAGGAATGTATGAATTAGGATATGGGGGTTAACAGACATATACTAATACATAGGAAATATATAATCACAAAATACCTAAGGAATACAAAGAGAGGTCTACTCAACACTCTATAATAACATACACGGGAATGGATCCAAAGAGGAATATAGACAGATACATTGATAGGATGAACCAGAAACTGTACACCTCGGAGAATCTACATTTTGATCAAATTTCCTCTGATAATTAAATTTAAAAAGCAAACAACAATTTAGGAGATATAAGCTCTTGGGGGTTTGCACTGGCACATTGCACTCTAATTCGCAGCTTACTACCACGATTGCCACGAAAGCTCTGTGGCCCAAAATCCCAGAGTTGGAAATGAGAAATGCTGCCGCCTTGTGGCCGTTTCCCACAAGAGCGGCTTTGAACCCACAGCTAATGGTCACTTAACATTCACAAGGATTCAGGGCTGTAAAGGACACCTGCCCTAAAAAATTGTGCGGAGGTAGGGAATGGCCAAAAAAATTCAAAAGTGTTAAATTTTTCAAGGAGATTGGATGGAGGGGTAAGTTTTACTCACTCATTTTCAAAAAAGAGGAAAATGGATAAAAGCTCAACATCAGTAATTATTAGACTCATGCAAATCTAACCTCCAAAATGATTCCAACTCACACATGTCAACTACCATCAGCTGCAAGTCTACAAACATTAAATGCTGAAGGTGTTTTAGAGAACTGTGTACCCTCTAGCTGCTGGTGAGATGTAAAGTGGTGACAGCCAATAATGAGAATAGAAAGGAGCTGTGTTTAAAAGTAAAAATTGAGCCACCATTCCGTTCAGCAGGCCCACCGCTGAGACTCTCACCTGACAAGTCCAGAGTCGAGAAGGCACAGGCTTCAACAGCTGCACTGCAGGAATTTTCACAATAGCCAAGACACGGAAGCAACCAAAATGTCCATCACCATATCAGTTGAAAAAGAAGAAGTGGTCCATGTACACAATGGAATATTAGCCATGGAAAACAATGAAACACTGCTCTTTCAGGCACCATAGTTGAGCCTAGAGATAATCACAGAACATGAGGTAAGTCAGAAAGCAAAAGACATATCCTATGATATCACTTACAGGCATTATCTAACAACTGACACAAATGAACATATTTGCACAGAGAAAGACACTCACACACTTAGAAAACAAACTAGGCTTATCTAAAAGGAAAGGTGGGGGGAATGGAAAAATTAAGATTAGGGTTACCATACGTGTACAAATACCTATTAAATACACATAACAAAAAGACCGACCATATAGCAAGGGAGGTCTATGGAACACTCTGCAATAATTGACATGGGAAGGGGATCTGTGCATGAATATATATATATATATATATATATACATATATATATATATATATATATATATATGTTAGGCACAAATGAACCAGATTGTGTACACCTAGGACAAACAATATTCTAATCATTGCCCCTATTAAAAAAACTAAAACAACAAACAAGAAATAATGTAACATAAACTTATGGGGTTTTCTCCTGGCACATTCCATTTTAATTTACAACCTAGGAACAGGGATTCCAGAACGGCTCTGCTGCCCTAGTAACGAGATTTGTGAATGGAGAAATGCTGCCGCCTAGTGGCTGCTTACCACAACAGCAGCTTTAAACCCAGTGCTAATGGTCACTAAATATTCACACTCATTACAGGCCTGTGAATGACACCTGCCCTCAAAAACAATCCTGGGAGCGAATATTGACCAAAACATTCAATTTTGAGGGCAACCTTTCAAGAAGACAATTTCAAGAGGTTAATTGTATTCTACGTTTTTTTCATTTGTTCATTAACAGAAATTTTAAAAGGTGTGGAAAAATGAACCTTAGAAAGAATTAAGGACATGCAAATCCAAATTACAAAAATCCTATCAGCTCACAACAGTCAGAATGACCATCAGCAAAAATTCTGCAAACAATAAATGCTGAAGGGGTTGTGGAAAAATGCCTAGGCTTGGTTCAACGTGGGACATGCTAAGAGCCAGTAAGGAAAACACAAAGGAGGTGCATTGAAAAGGTAAGTACTGAGCTACCATTCAATCAAGCATGCCCACTGCTGGCCCTATCGCCTGAGAGGATGAGAATCAAAAAGACACAGGCTGGACTTCACTGGTGGCGCAGTGGTTGAGAGTCCGCCGCCGAAGCAGGGGACACGGGTTTATGCCCCGGTTCGGGAAAATCACACATGCCGTGGAGCGGCTGGTCCCGTGAGCTATGGCTGCTGGGCCTGTGCGTCCAGAGCCTGTGCTCTGCAATCGGAGTGGCCATGGCAGTGAGTGGCCTACGTACTGCAAAACAAGAAAAAAATAGCCTGGCAATCCTGCCCTCCAGCAATATTTATCATAGCCAAAACTTGGAAGCTACGAAAATGTCCATCAACAGAGGAATGCACAAAGAAGAAGTGGTCCATGTACACAATGGAATATGACTCCAATAAAAAAATATAAACTCAATCTAGAAAACAAACAAAAGTAAAAAAAAAAACACATCACCTTTGGGGGTTTATCCAGGCACATTCCACTCTAATTTATAACCGAGAAATACCACTGCAAGGTAGTCTGTTTCCCTAGTTAAAAGCTTGTGAAAAGCAGAAATGCTGCCACCCTCTGGCAGTGACCTGCAACAGCAGCTTTAAAAGCTGTGCTAAGGGTCACTTCATATGCACCAGTACTGGAGGGCTGTAAATGAAACCTGCCCTCAGAATGTCATTAGGGAGGTAATGGCCAAAATATTTCTAAATGTCACACATACTTCACGAAAACAATTGGAAGAGGTAAGCTCTACTCACAGTTTGAATAAAAAAAGGACATGCCAGAAAGCTCAATTTCAATGGATTATGAGACGAATGCAAATCCAACCACAAACATATAGCAGCTCACACTTGTCAGAATAAACTTCAGCAAAAAAAAAAACTACAAACAATAAATGCTGAAGGTGTTGTGCAGAAGTGCATACCCTCAACTTTAAGTGGGATGTGACCTGGTAAGAGCCACTAACGAGAACAGAATGGAGGTGCTTTTACTACGTAAATATTTTTCTACCATATGATCCAGCAGGCCCACTCCTGGGCCTATAACCTAAGAAGACAGAATTGGAAAGACACAGGGAGGCGAATGTGCATTGCCGCAGCATTACAATTGCCAAGTCATGGAAGCAACCAAAAAGTCCATCAACATGAGTGGACAAAGAAAACTGGTACATGTACAGACGGAGTATTGGACAAGGAAAAAAAGGACACGATGTCATTTGCAGCACTGTAGATGAGTCTAGAGGCAATCACACAACGTGTAGTATGTCAGAAAGAGAAAGACACATATCGTATGATATCACTTTTAGGTATTACCTATAAATGGATACCAGTGAAGATATTTCCACAGAGAAGGGCAACCACTGATTCATTCAACAAACTTATGGTTCACCAATGGAAATTTGTGAGGATTGGATACATTAGGATATTGGGGTTAACAGACATATACAAACACAGGTGAAATATATCATCACCAAAGACCTACGGAATACCAAGAGAAGACTACTCAACATCCTGTCATAACGTACATGGGAAAAGGATTCCAGGAAGAATAGACATATGTTTATGTGTAAAAGAACCACATCTTGCACACCTAGAACAAGCCAAACTTTGTAATCAAACTTGCTGTGATAAAAATAAAAATTAAATTAAATAAACGAACAAGAAGTAGTGAGACATATACTTAAGGGGCTTTTCCCTGGCACACGCCATTCTAAATTACAACCTAGAACACAACTTCCATTGAGGCTCTGTTGCCCTAGTAACCAGATTTGGTAAAGTAGAACAGCTGCCACCTTGTGGGCGTTTCACACGACAGCAGCTTTAATCCCAGCGTTAATGGTCAGTTGATATTCAAAATAATTGCAGGCCTGTAAATCACACCTGCACTGAAAACAAATCCTGGGGTCGTATATCGACCAAAAAAATTCAAAGGCATCCATATTTCAAACCGACAGTTTCAAGAGGCATAATTTATGCACATTTGTCTTCTGTTTCTTTTTCTTTCTTTCTTTTTTCTTTTTTTTCAGCTTTCAAACTACTATTTATTTAATCATGTGTTCATTCTACAGATAATTTTTAAAGTGTCTACTATGTACTAATTGCAAGTTAGGTCCCAGGATTACAGCAGTGAGTTAAACAGATAAAATCCCCGGACCTTATGGAACTTAAAGCCTAGTGGGTGACTCGGTCAATAATCCACTTCATAGATAACTACGTAGTTATAATACAGGGTACAGTGAGAGGGCTAACAAAGGGCTCTAATTTAGGCTGGAGTTCAGAGAGGTTCCCCATGAAGAAATGATAGTTTACTTCTCAGGTACTTAATAAACAAAAGTGGTAAAATTAAATGGAAGTGTTTAAATGAACAGAGTTAGGTACCACTTTTAATTACATACATACATATACACACACATAAAATAGATCCCAACTTTCTAAATAAATTATAAGTAAATTGAACGCAAAATTTGTTAATAATGATAAAGTAGTACATATTCCAGAAATAAAGTCATGATGAGTAGCAAAAAAATCTAGGTACTGTTAATGTTATCACATTAATACATGTTTTAATGGTGATTTCAATGGCTATAGAAAAGGCATCTATGAAAAAAAACTGCTTAGTAAATTAGTAAAATAAGGAAATTCCTTAACCTAACGAGAGAAGGATTTTTTAAAGATCCTTTAGCAAATATATTTAATGATAAAACTTTAAAGTTAAAGTTTGGAGACCACAACTATTGCACATTGTTCTATAAGTCCTAGTCAATAGAATAAGAAAAGAATAAGCAGTGTAAGAATTAGAGAATGTGTCAGATAGACTGCACATCAGTCAATCTGTTGTGGTTTGGAAATTTAAAATGTTAACCACATTGCCCACTTCTGAAAGGAAGAGAAAGTTTGTCATTATTTGCAAATGATATGATAATCTTATCAAAATCAAGGCAAGGAATGGAAAAACTATGAATAAGATAATTCAGCAGAAATTTCCGGTAAGATAAAAAGTCAGCATAACAACTCAAAAGTATTTCTTTTACCAATTTTTTTTATACCAAGTCATTCTCAAGAGCAGCAAATATAATAAATACTTTTTTTTTTTGCGGTACACGGGCCTCTCACTGTTGTGGCCTCTCCCGCCGCGGAGCACAGGCTCCTGATGCGCAGGCACAGTGACCATGGCTCATGGGCCCAGTCGCTCCACGGCATGTGGGATCTTCCTGGACCGGGGCATGAATCCGCGTCCCCTGCATCAGCAGGCGGACTCTCAACCACGGCGCCACCAGGGAAGCCCACAAATATTATAACATGTCAAGAAATTAATTTTTTCAATGTTAGATTTTTATAGAGAAATTCTGAAATTTTGTGAAGGGCATAATAAGAAAATCTGAATAAATAAAGATTATTTTCAAGGAAGAAAGGGCACATTTTAATAAAAATATCTCCTTACGTTAAGCTACATATTTAATAAGTTCCAATAAAATTACAAAATGAATTCTTCAGCAAATTTGATAATCTGAATCCAAAGTTCATGTAAGTCAAAATACATGAATAGCTAAGGCAATTTTTTTTATCTCCCTGAAGGACCTTCTCTCTTATTTCTTTTTTTTTTATTTTTTTTTATTTTTTTATTTTTTATTTTTATTTTTTTTAATTTTTTGCTTTATAACAAATTTAATCAGTTATACATATACATGTTTCCATATCCCCTCCCTTTTGCGTCTCCCTCCCACTCTTTCTTTTTTCTTAAAACAACGGGAATGGAAAAAGGCTGAACATCAGGAATCAATAAAGCCATGCAAATCCAGTGTACACAAACGTTCACCTGACAGCCGTCAGAATGATCATCAGCAAAAAAAGTCTACAAAAAATAAATGCTGAAGGGGTTTTAGAGAACTGCGTACCCTTTAGCTGCTGGTGGGTTGCAACCTGGTAAGAGCCAGTCGTGAGAACAGAATGGAGGTGCGTTTAAGGGTAAAAATGGAGCTACCATGTGATCTGGTAGGCCCACTCATGGGCCTATCACCTGAGTAGACCAGAATCAAAAACACACAGGCTGGCAATCCTGCACTGCAGCAAGGTGTACCATAGCCAAACCTGGAAGAAACCAAAATGTGCATCAACAGAAAAATGCACCAAGAAGAAGTCGTCCATGTACACAATGGAATCTTAGCCATGAAAAAGCATGGAACAGTGCCGTTGGCACCACCATAGAAGGACCTAGCGATAATCACCACACTGGAAGTAAGAAAGAAACCGTAAGACAGACATCCTATGACATCACTTATAGGTGTTACCTAAGAATTGATACCCATGAAATAATTTCCAAGAGAAGGACACGCATAGATTCAGAAAACCAAATTATGTTTAACCAAATGGAAAGGTGTAAGGAATGTATGAATTAGGATATGGGGGTTAACAGACATATACTAATACATAGGAAATATATAATCACAAAATACCTAAGGAATACAAAGAGAGGTCTACTCAACACTCTATAATAACATACACGGGAATGGATCCAAAGAGGAATATAGACAGATACATTGATAGGATGAACCAGAAACTGTACACCTCGGAGAATCTACATTTTGATCAAATTTCCTCTGATAATTAAATTTAAAAAGCAAACAACAATTTAGGAGATATAAGCTCTTGGGGGTTTGCACTGGCACATTGCACTCTAATTCGCAGCTTACTACCACGATTGCCACGAAAGCTCTGTGGCCCAAAATCCCAGAGTTGGAAATGTAGAAATGCTGCCGCCTTGTGGCCGTTTCCCACAAGAGCGGCTTTGAACCCACAGCTAATGGTCACTTAACATTCACAAGGATTCAGGGCTGTAAAGGACACCTGCCCTAAAAAATTGTGCGGAGGTAGGGAATGGCCAAAAAAATTCAAAAGTGTTAAATTTTTCAAGGAGATTGGATGGAGGGGTAAGTTTTACTCACTCATTTTCAAAAAAGAGGAAAATGGATAAAAGCTCAACATCAGTAATTATTAGACTCATGCAAATCTAACCTCCAAAATGATTCCAACTCACACATGTCAACTACCATCAGCTGCAAGTCTACAAACATTAAATGCTGAAGGTGTTTTAGAGAACTGTGTACCCTCTAGCTGCTGGTGAGATGTAAAGTGGTGACAGCCAATAATAAGAATAGAAAGGAGCTGCGTTTAAAAGTAAAAATTGAGCCACCATTCCGTTCAGCAGGCCCACCGCTGAGACTCTCACCTGACAAGTCCAGAGTCGAGAAGGCACAGGCTTCAACAGCTGCACTGCAGGAATTTTCACAATAGCCAAGACACGGAAGCAACCAAAATGTCCATCACCATATCAGTTGAAAAAGAAGAAGTGGTCCATGTACACAATGGAATATTAGCCATGGAAAACAATGAAACACTGCTCTTTCAGGCACCATAGTTGAGCCTAGAGATAATCACAGAACATGAGGTAAGTCGGAAAGCAAAAGACATATCCTATGATATCACTTACAGGCATTATCTAACAACTGACACAAATGAACATATTTGCACAGAGAAAGACACTCACACACTTAGAAAACAAACTAGGCTTATCTAAAAGGAAAGGTGGGGGGAATGGAAAAATTAAGATTAGGGTTACCATACGTGTACAAATACCTATTAAATACACATAACAAAAAGACCGACCATATAGCAAGGGAGGTCTATGGAACACTCTGCAATAATTGACATGGGAAGGGGATCTGTGCATGAATATATATATATATATATATATATATATATATATATATATATATATATATATATATGTTAGGCACAAATGAACCAGATTGTGTACACCTAGGACAAACAATATTCTAATCATTGCCCCTATTAAAAAAACTAAAAGAACAAACAAGAAATAATGTAACATAAACTTATGGGGTTTTCTCCTGGCACATTCCATTTTAATTTACAACCTAGGAACAGGGATTCCAGAACGGCTCTGCTGCCCTAGTAACGAGATTTGTGAATGGAGAAATGCTGCCGCCTAGTGGCTGCTTACCACAACAGCAGCTTTAAACCCAGTGCTAATGGTCACTAAATATTCACACTCATTACAGGCCTGTGAATGACACCTGCCCTCAAAAACAATCCTGGGAGCGAATATTGACCAAAACATTCAATTTTGAGGGCAACCTTTCAAGAAGACAATTTCAAGAGGTTAATTGTATTCTACGTTTTTTTCATTTGTTCATTAACAGAAATTTTAAAAGGTGTGGAAAAATGAACCTTAGAAAGAATTAAGGACATGCAAATCCAAATTACAAAAATCCTATCAGCTCACAACAGTCAGAATGACCATCAGCAAAAATTCTGCAAACAATAAATGCTGAAGGGGTTGTGGAAAAATGCCTAGGCTTGGTTCAACGTGGGACATGCTAAGAGCCAGTAAGGAAAACACAAAGGAGGTGCATTGAAAAGGTAAGTACTGAGCTACCATTCAATCAAGCATGCCCACTGCTGGCCCTATCGCCTGAGAGGATGAGAATCAAAAAGACACAGGCTGGACTTCACTGGTGGCGCAGTGGTTGAGAGTCCGCCGCCGAAGCAGGGGACACGGGTTTATGCCCCGGTTCGGGAAAATCACACATGCCGTGGAGCGGCTGGTCCCGTGAGCTATGGCTGCTGGGCCTGTGCGTCCAGAGCCTGTGCTCTGCAATCGGAGTGGCCATGGCAGTGAGTGGCCTACGTACTGCAAATCAAGAAAAAAACAGCCTGGCAATCCTGCCCTCCAGCAATATTTATCATAGCCAAAACTTGGAAGCTACGAAAATGTCCATCAACAGAGGAATGCACAAAGAAGAAGTGGTCCATGTACACAATGGAATATGACTCCAATAAAAAAATATAAACTCAATCTAGAAAACAAACAAAAGTAAAAAAAAAAAAACACATCACCTTTGGGGGTTTATCCAGGCACATTCCACTCTAATTTATAACCGAGAAATACCACTGCAAGGTAGTCTGTTTCCCTAGTTAAAAGCTTGTGAAAAGCAGAAATGCTGCCACCCTCTGGCAGTGACCTGCAACAGCAGCTTTAAAAACTGTGCTAAGGGTCACTTCATATGCACCAGTACTGGAGGGCTGTAAATGAAACCTGCCCTCAGAATGTCATTAGGGAGGTAATGGCCAAAATATTTCTAAATGTCACACATACTTCACGAAAACAATTGGAAGAGGTAAGCTCTACTCACAGTTTGAATAAAAAAAGGACATGCCAGAAAGCTCAATTTCAATGGATTATGAGACGCATGCAAATCCAACCACAAACATATAGCAGCTCACACTTGTCAGAATAAACTTCAGCAAAAAAAAAAACTACAAACAATAAATGCTGAAGGTGTTGTGCAGAAGTGCATACCCTCAACTTTAAGTGGGATGTGACCTGGTAAGAGCCACTAACGAGAACAGAATGGAGGTGCTTTTACTACGTAAATATTTTTCTACCATATGATCCAGCAGGCCCACTCCTGGGCCTATAACCTAAGAAGACAGAATTGGAAAGACACAGGGAGGCGAATGTGCATTGCCGCAGCATTACAATTGCCAAGTCATGGAAGCAACCAAAAAGTCCATCAACATATGAGTGGACAAAGAAAACTGGTACATGTACAGACGGAGTATTGGACAAGGAAAAAAAGGACACGATGTCATTTGCAGCACTGTAGATGAGTCTAGAGGCAATCACACAACGTGTAGTATGTCAGAAAGAGAAAGACACATATCGTATGATATCACTTTTAGGTATTACCTATAAATGGATACCAGTGAAGATATTTCCACAGAGAAGGGCAACCACTGATTCATTCAACAAACTTATGGTTCACCAATGGAAATTTGTGAGGATTGGATACATTAGGATATTGGGGTTAACAGACATATACAAACACAGGTGAAATATATCATCACCAAAGACCTACGGAATACCAAGAGAAGACTACTCAACATCCTGTCATAACGTACATGGGAAAAGGATTCCAGGAAGAATAGACATATGTTTATGTGTAAAAGAACCACATCTTGCACACCTAGAACAAGCCAAACTTTGTAATCAAACTTGCTGTGATAAAAATAAAAATTAAATTAAATAAACGAACAAGAAGTAGTGAGACATATACTTAAGGGGCTTTTCCCTGGCACACGCCATTCTAAATTACAACCTAGAACACAACTTCCATTGAGGCTCTGTTGCCCTAGTAACCAGATTTGGTAAAGTAGAACAGCTGCCACCTTGTGGGCGTTTCACACGACAGCAGCTTTAATCCCAGCGTTAATGGTCAGTTGATATTCAAAATAATTGCAGGCCTGTAAATCACACCTGCACTGAAAACAAATCCTGGGGTCGTATATCGACCAAAAAAATTCAAAGGCATCCATATTTCAAACCGACAGTTTCAAGAGGCATAATTTATGCACATTTGTCTTCTGTTTCTTTTTCTTTCTTTCTTTTTTCTTTTTTTTCAGCTTTCAAACTACTATTTATTTAATCATGTGTTCATTCTACAGATAATTTTTAAAGTGTCTACTATGTACTAATTGCAAGTTAGGTCCCAGGATTACAGCAGTGAGTTAAACAGATAAAATCCCCGGACCTTATGGAACTTAAAGCCTAGTGGGTGACTCGGTCAATAATCCACTTCATAGATAACTACGTAGTTATAATACAGGGTACAGTGAGAGGGCTAACAAAGGGCTCTAATTTAGGCTGGAGTTCAGAGAGGTTCCCCATGAAGAAATGATAGTTTACTTCTCAGGTACTTAATAAACAAAAGTGGTAAAATTAAATGGAAGTGTTTAAATGAACAGAGTTAGGTACCACTTTTAATTACATACATACATATACACACACATAAAATAGATCCCAACTTTCTAAATAAATTATAAGTAAATTGAACGCAAAATTTGTTAATAATGATAAAGTAGTACATATTCCAGAAATAAAGTCATGATGAGTAGCAAAAAAATCTAGGTACTGTTAATGTTATCACATTAATACATGTTTTAATGGTGATTTCAATGGCTATAGAAAAGGCATCTATGAAAAAAAACTGCTTAGTAAATTAGTAAAATAAGGAAATTCCTTAACCTAACGAGAGAAGGATTTTTTAAAGATCCTTTAGCAAATATATTTAATGATAAAACTTTAAAGTTAAAGTTTGGAGACCACAACTATTGCACATTGTTCTATAAGTCCTAGTCAATAGAATAAGAAAAGAATAAGCAGTGTAAGAATTAGAGAATGTGTCAGATAGACTGCACATCAGTCAATCTGTTGTGGTTTGGAAATTTAAAATGTTAACCACATTGCCCACTTCTGAAAGGAAGAGAAAGTTTGTCATTATTTGCAAATGATATGATAATCTTATCAAAATCAAGGCAAGGAATGGAAAAACTATGAATAAGATAATTCAGCAGAAATTTCCGGTAAGATAAAAAGTCAGCATAACAACTCAAAAGTATTTCTTTTACCAATTTTTTTTATACCAAGTCATTCTCAAGAGCAGCAAATATAATAAATACTTTTTTTTTTTGCGGTACACGGGCCTCTCACTGTTGTGGCCTCTCCCGCCACGGAGCACAGGCTCCTGATGCGCAGGCACAGTGGCCATGGCTCATGGGCCCAGACGCTCCACGGCATGTGGGATCTTCCTGGACCGGGGCATGAACCCGCGTCCCCTGCATCAGCAGGCGGACTCTCAACCACGGCGCCACCAGGGAAGCCCACAAATATTATAACATGTCAAGAAATTAATTTTTTCAATGTTAGATTTTTATAGAGAAATTCTGAAATTTTGTGAAGGGCATAATAAGAAAATCTGAATAAATAAAGATTATTTTCAAGGAAGAAAGGGCACATTTTGATAAAAATATCTCCTTACGTTAAGCTACATATTTAATAAGTTCCAATAAAATTACAAAATGAATTCTTCAGCAAATTTGATAATCTGAATCCAAAGTTCATGTAAGTCAAAATACATGAATAGCTAAGGCAATTTTTTTTTATCTCCCTGAAGGACCTTCTCTCTTATTTCTTTTTTTTTATTTTTTTTTATTTTTTTATTTTTTATTTTTATTTTTTTTAATTTTTTGCTTTATAACAAATTTAATCAGTTATACATATACATGTTTCCATATCCCCTCCCTTTTGCGTCTCCCTCCCACTCTTTCTTTTTTCTTAAAACAACGGGAATGGAAAAAGGCTGAACATCAGGAATCAATAAAGCCATGCAAATCCAGTGTACACAAACGTTCACCTGACAGCCGTCAGAATGATCATCAGCAAAAAAAGTCTACAAAAAATAAATGCTGAAGGGGTTTTAGAGAACTGCGTACCCTTTAGCTGCTGGTGGGTTGCAACCTGGTAAGAGCCAGTCGTGAGAACAGAATGGAGGTGCGTTTAAGGGTAAAAATGGAGCTACCATGTGATCTGGTAGGCCCACTCATGGGCCTATCACCTGAGTAGACCAGAATCAAAAACACACAGGCTGGCAATCCTGCGCTGCAGCAAGGTGTACCATAGCCAAACCTGGAAGAAACCAAAATGTGCATCAACAGAAAAATGCACCAAGAAGAAGTCGTCCATGTACACAATGGAATCTTAGCCATGAGAAAGCATGGAACAGTGCCGTTGGCACCACCATAGAAGGACCTAGCGATAATCACCACACTGGAAGTAAGAAAGAAACCGTAAGACAGACATCCTATGACATCACTTATAGGTGTTACCTAAGAATTGATACCCATGAAATAATTTCCAAGAGAAGGACACGCATAGATTCAGAAAACCAAATTATGTTTAACCAAATGGAAAGGTGTAAGGAATGTATGAATTAGGATATGGGGGTTAACAGACATATACTAATACATAGGAAATATATAATCACAAAATACCTAAGGAATACAAAGAGAGGTCTACTCAACACTCTATAATAACATACACGGGAATGGATCCAAAGAGGAATATAGACAGATACATTGATAGGATGAACCAGAAACTGTACACCTCGGAGAATCTACATTTTGATCAAATTTCCTCTGATAATTAAATTTAAAAAGCAAACAACAATTTAGGAGATATAAGCTCTTGGGGGTTTGCACTGGCACATTGCACTCTAATTCGCAGCTTACTACCACGATTGCCACGAAAGCTCTGTGGCCCAAAATCCCAGAGTTGGAAATGTAGAAATGCTGCCGCCTTGTGGCCGTTTCCCACAAGAGCGGCTTTGAACCCACAGCTAATGGTCACTTAACATTCACAAGGATTCAGGGCTGTAAAGGACACCTGCCCTAAAAAATTGTGCGGAGGTAGGGAATGGCCAAAAAAATTCAAAAGTGTTAAATTTTTCAAGGAGATTGGATGGAGGGGTAAGTTTTACTCACTCATTTTCAAAAAAGAGGAAAATGGATAAAAGCTCAACATCAGTAATTATTAGACTCATGCAAATCTAACCTCCAAAATGATTCCAACACACACATGTCAACTACCATCAGCTGCAAGTCTACAAACATTAAATGCTGAAGGTGTTTTAGGGAACTGTGTACCCTCTAGCTGCTGGTGAGATGTAAAGTGGTGACAGCCAATAATAAGAATAGAAAGGAGCTGCGTTTAAAAGTAAAAATTGAGCCACCATTCCGTTCAGCAGGCCCACCGCTGAGACTCTCACCTGACAAGTCCAGAGTCGAGAAGGCACAGGCTTCAACAGCTGCACTGCAGGAATTTTCACAATAGCCAAGACACGGAAGCAACCAAAATGTCCATCACCATATCAGTTGAAAAAGAAGAAGTGGTCCATGTACACAATGGAATATTAGCCTTGGAAAACAATGAAACACTGCTCTTTCAGGCACCATAGTTGAGCCTAGAGATAATCACAGAACATGAGGTAAGTCGGAAAGCAAAAGACATATCCTATGATATCACTTACAGGCATTATCTAACAACTGACACAAATGAACATATTTGCACAGAGAAAGACACTCACACACTTAGAAAACAAACTAGGCTTATCTAAAAGGAAAGGTGGGGGGAATGGAAAAATTAAGATTAGGGTTACCATACGTGTACAAATACCTATTAAATACACATAACAAAAAGACCGACCATATAGCAAGGGAGGTCTATGGAACACTCTGCAATAATTGACATGGGAAGGGGATCTGTGCATGAATATATATATATATATATATATATATATATATATATGTTAGGCACAAATGAACCAGATTGTGTACACCTAGGACAAACAATATTCTAATCATTGCCCCTATTAAAAAAACTAAAACAACAAACAAGAAATAATGTAACATAAACTTATGGGGTTTTCTCCTGGCACATTCCATTTTAATTTACAACCTAGGAACAGGGATTCCAGAACGGCTCTGCTGCCCTAGTAACGAGATTTGTGAATGGAGAAATGCTGCCGCCTAGTGGCTGCTTACCACAACAGCAGCTTTAAACCCAGTGCTAATGGTCACTAAATATTCACACTCATTACAGGCCTGTGAATGACACCTGCCCTCAAAAACAATCCTGGGAGCGAATATTGACCAAAACATTCAATTTTGAGGGCAACCTTTCAAGAAGACAATTTCAAGAGGTTAATTGTATTCTACGTTTTTTTCATTTGTTCATTAACAGAAATTTTAAAAGGTGTGGAAAAATGAACCTTAGAAAGAATTAAGGACATGCAAATCCAAATTACAAAAATCCTATCAGCTCACAACAGTCAGAATGACCATCAGCAAAAATTCTGCAAACAATAAATGCTGAAGGGGTTGTGGAAAAATGCCTAGGCTTGGTTCAACGTGGGACATGCTAAGAGCCAGTAAGGAAAACACAAAGGAGGTGCATTGAAAAGGTAAGTACTGAGCTACCATTCAATCAAGCATGCCCACTGCTGGCCCTATCGCCTGAGAGGATGAGAATCAAAAAGACACAGGCTGGACTTCACTGGTGGCGCAGTGGTTGAGAGTCCGCCGCCGAAGCAGGGGACACGGGTTTATGCCCCGGTTCGGGAAAATCACACATGCCGTGGAGCGGCTGGTCCCGTGAGCTATGGCTGCTGGGCCTGTGCGTCCAGAGCCTGTGCTCTGCAATCGGAGTGGCCATGGCAGTGAGTGGCCTACGTACTGCAAAACAAGAAAAAAACAGCCTGGCAATCCTGCCCTCCAGCAATATTTATCATAGCCAAAACTTGGAAGCTACGAAAATGTCCATCAACAGAGGAATGCACAAAGAAGAAGTGGTCCATGTACACAATGGAATATGACTCCAATAAAAAAATATAAACTCAATCTAGAAAACAAACAAAAGTAAAAAAAAAAACACATCACCTTTGGGGGTTTATCCAGCCACATTCCACTCTAATTTATAACCGAGAAATACCACTGCAAGGTAGTCTGTTTCCCTAGTTAAAAGCTTGTGAAAAGCAGAAATGCTGCCACCCTCTGGCAGTGACCTGCAACAGCAGCTTTAAAAACTGTGCTAAGGGTCACTTCATATGCACCAGTACTGGAGGGCTGTAAATGAAACCTGCCCTCAGAATGTCATTAGGGAGGTAATGGCCAAAATATTTCTAAATGTCACACATACTTCACGAAAACAATTGGAAGAGGTAAGCTCTACTCACAGTTTGAATAAAAAAAGGACATGCCAGAAAGCTCAATTTCAATGGATTATGAGACGAATGCAAATCCAACCACAAACATATAGCAGCTCACACTTGTCAGAATAAACTTCAGCAAAAAAAAACTACAAACAATAAATGCTGAAGGTGTTGTGCAGAAGTGCATACCCTCAACTTTAAGTGGGATGTGACCTGGTAAGAGCCACTAACGAGAACAGAATGGAGGTGCTTTTACTACGTAAATATTTTTCTACCATATGATCCAGCAGGCCCACTCCTGGGCCTATAACCTAAGAAGACAGAATTGGAAAGACACAGGGAGGCGAATGTGCATTGCCGCAGCATTACAATTGCCAAGTCATGGAAGCAACCAAAAAGTCCATCAACATATGAGTGGACAAAGAAAACTGGTACATGTACAGACGGAGTATTGGCCAAGGAAAAAAGGACACGATGTCATTTGCAGCACTGTAGATGAGTCTAGAGGCAATCACACAACGTGTAGTATGTCAGAAAGAGAAAGACACATATCGTATGATATCACTTTTAGGTATTACCTATAAATGGATACCAGTGAAGATATTTCCACAGAGAAGGGCAACCACTGATTCATTCAACAAACTTATGGTTCACCAATGGAAATTTGTGAGGATTGGATACATTAGGATATTGGGGTTAACAGACATATACAAACACAGGTGAAATATATCATCACCAAAGACCTACGGAATACCAAGAGAAGACTACTCAACATCCTGTCATAACGTACATGGGAAAAGGATTCCAGGAAGAATAGACATATGTTTATGTGTAAAAGAACCACATCTTGCACACCTAGAACAAGCCAAACTTTGTAATCAAACTTGCTGTGATAAAAATAAAAATTAAATTAAATAAACGAACAAGAAGTAGTGAGACATATACTTAAGGGGCTTTTCCCTGGCACACGCCATTCTAAATTACAACCTAGAACACAACTTCCATTGAGGCTCTGTTGCCCTAGTAACCAGATTTGGTAAAGTAGAACAGCTGCCACCTTGTGGGCGTTTCACACGACAGCAGCTTTAATCCCAGCGTTAATGGTCAGTTGATATTCAAAATAATTGCAGGCCTGTAAATCACACCTGCACTGAAAACAAATCCTGGGGTCGTATATCGACCAAAAAAATTCAAAGGCATCCATATTTCAAACCGACAGTTTCAAGAGGCATAATTTATGCACATTTGTCTTCTGTTTCTTTTTCTTTCTTTCTTTTTTCTTTTTTTTCAGCTTTCAAACTACTATTTATTTAATCATGTGTTCATTCTACAGATAATTTTTAAAGTGTCTACTATGTACTAATTGCAAGTTAGGTCCCAGGATTACAGCAGTGAGTTAAACAGATAAAATCCCCGGACCTTATGGAACTTAAAGCCTAGTGGGTGACTCGGTCAATAATCCACTTCATAGATAACTACGTAGTTATAATACAGGGTACAGTGAGAGGGCTAACAAAGGGCTCTAATTTAGGCTGGAGTTCAGAGAGGTTCCCCATGAAGAAATGATAGTTTACTTCTCAGGTACTTAATAAACAAAAGTGGTAAAATTAAATGGAAGTGTTTAAATGAACAGAGTTAGGTACCACTTTTAATTACATACATACATATACACACACATAAAATAGATCCCAACTTTCTAAATAAATTATAAGTAAATTGAACGCAAAATTTGTTAATAATGATAAAGTAGTACATATTCCAGAAATAAAGTCATGATGAGTAGCAAAAAAATCTAGGTACTGTTAATGTTATCACATTAATACATGTTTTAATGGTGATTTCAATGGCTATAGAAAAGGCATCTATGAAAAAAAACTGCTTAGTAAATTAGTAAAATAAGGAAATTCCTTAACCTAACGAGAGAAGGATTTTTTAAAGATCCTTTAGCAAATATATTTAATGATAAAACTTTAAAGTTAAAGTTTGGAGACCACAACTATTGCACATTGTTCTATAAGTCCTAGTCAATAGAATAAGAAAAGAATAAGCAGTGTAAGAATTAGAGAATGTGTCAGATAGACTGCACATCAGTCAATCTGTTGTGGTTTGGAAATTTAAAATGTTAACCACATTGCCCACTTCTGAAAGGAAGAGAAAGTTTGTCATTATTTGCAAATGATATGATAATCTTATCAAAATCAAGGCAAGGAATGGAAAAACTATGAATAAGATAATTCAGCAGAAATTTCCGGTAAGATAAAAAGTCAGCATAACAACTCAAAAGTATTTCTTTTACCAATTTTTTTATACCAAGTCAATCTCAAGAGCAGCAAATATAATAAATACTTTTTTTTTTTTTGCGGTACACGGGCCTCTCACTGTTGTGGCCTCTCCCTCCGCGGAGCACAGGCTCCTGATGCGCAGGCACAGTGGCCATGGCTCATGGGCCCAGACGCTCCACGGCATGTGGGAACTTCCTGGACCGGGGCATGAACCCGCGTCCCCTGCATCAGCAGGCGGACTCTCAACCACGGCGCCACCAGGGAAGCCCACAAATATTATAACATGTCAAGAAATTAATTTTTTCAATGTTAGATTTTTATAGAGAAATTCTGAAATTTTGTGAAGGGCATAATAAGAAAATCTGAATAAATAAAGATTATTTTCAAGGAAGAAAGGGCACATTTTAATAAAAATATCTCCTTACGTTAAGCTACATATTTAATAAGTTCCAATAAAATTACAAAATGAATTCTTCAGCAAATTTGATAATCTGAATCCAAAGTTCATGTAAGTCAAAATACATGAATAGCTAAGGCAATTTTTTTTTATCTCCCTGAAGGACCTTCTCTCTTATTTCTTTTTTTTTATTTTTTTTTATTTTTTTATTTTTTATTTTTATTTTTTTTAATTTTTTGCTTTATAACAAATTTAATCAGTTATACATATACATGTTTCCATATCCCCTCCCTTTTGCGTCTCCCTCCCACTCTTTCTTTTTTCTTAAAACAACGGGAATGGAAAAAGGCTGAACATCAGGAATCAATAAAGCCATGCAAATCCAGTGTACACAAACGTTCACCTGACAGCCGTCAGAATGATCATCAGCAAAAAAAAGTCTACAAAAAATAAATGCTGAAGGGGTTTTAGAGAACTGCGTACCCTTTAGCTGCTGGTGGGTTGCAACCTGGTAAGAGCCAGTCGTGAGAACAGAATGGAGGTGCGTTTAAGGGTAAAAATGGAGCTACCATGTGATCTGGTAGGCCCACTCATGGGCCTATCACCTGAGTAGACCAGAATCAAAAACACACAGGCTGGCAATCCTGCACTGCAGCAAGGTGTACCATAGCCAAACCTGGAAGAAACCAAAATGTGCATCAACAGAAAAATGCACCAAGAAGAAGTCGTCCATGTACACAATGGAATCTTAGCCATGAAAAAGCATGGAACAGTGCCGTTGGCACCACCATAGAAGGACCTAGCGATAATCACCACACTGGAAGTAAGAAAGAAACCGTAAGACAGACATCCTATGACATCACTTATAGGTGTTACCTAAGAATTGATACCCATGAAATAATTTCCAAGAGAAGGACACGCATAGATTCAGAAAACCAAATTATGTTTAACCAAATGGAAAGGTGTAAGGAATGTATGAATTAGGATATGGGGGTTAACAGACATATACTAATACATAGGAAATATATAATCACAAAATACCTAAGGAATACAAAGAGAGGTCTACTCAACACTCTATAATAACATACACGGGAATGGATCCAAAGAGGAATATAGACAGATACATTGATAGGATGAACCAGAAACTGTACACCTCGGAGAATCTACATTTTGATCAAATTTCCTCTGATAATTAAATTTAAAAAGCAAACAACAATTTAGGAGATATAAGCTCTTGGGGGTTTGCACTGGCACATTGCACTCTAATTCGCAGCTTACTACCACGATTGCCACGAAAGCTCTGTGGCCCAAAATCCCAGAGTTGGAAATGTAGAAATGCTGCTGCCTTGTGGCCGTTTCCCACAAGAGCGGCTTTGAACCCACAGCTAATGGTCACTTAACATTCACAAGGATTCAGGGCTGTAAAGGACACCTGCCCTAAAAAATTGTGCGGAGGTAGGGAATGGCCAAAAAAATTCAAAAGTGTTAAATTTTTCAAGGAGATTGGATGGAGGGGTAAGTTTTACTCACTCATTTTCGAAAAAGAGGAAAATGGATAAAAGCTCAACATCAGTAATTATTAGACTCATGCAAATCTAACCTCCAAAATGATTCCAACTCACACATGTCAACTACCATCAGCTGCAAGTCTACAAACATTAAATGCTGAAGGTGTTTTAGGGAACTGTGTACCCTCTAGCTGCTGGTGAGATGTAAAGTGGTGACAGCCAATAATAAGAATAGAAAGGAGCTGCGTTTAAAAGTAAAAATTGAGCCACCATTCCGTTCAGCAGGCCCACCGCTGAGACTCTCACCTGACAAGTCCAGAGTCGAGAAGGCACAGGCTTCAACAGCTGCACTGCAGGAATTTTCAAAATAGCCAAGACACAGAAGCAACCAAAATGTCCATCACCATATCAGTTGAAAAAGAAGAAGTGGTCCATGTACACAATGGAATATTAGCCATGGAAAACAATGAAACACTGCTCTTTCAGGCACCATAGTTGAGCCTAGAGATAATCACAGAACATGAGGTAAGTCAGAAAGCAAAAGACATATCCTATGATATCACTTACAGGCATTATCTAACAACTGACACAAATGAACATATTTGCACAGAGAAAGACACTCACACACTTAGAAAACAAACTAGGCTTATCTAAAAGGAAAGGTGGGGGGAATGGAAAAATTAAGATTAGGGTTACCATACGTGTACAAATACCTATTAAATACACATAACAAAAAGACCGACCATATAGCAAGGGAGGTCTATGGAACACTCTGCAATAATTGACATGGGAAGGGGATCTGTGCATGAATATATATATATATATATATATATATATATATATATATATATATATATATATATATATATATATATATATATATATATGTATATGTTAGGCACAAATGAACCAGATTGTGTACACCTAGGACAAACAATATTCTAATCATTGCCCCTATTAAAAAAACTAAAACAACAAACAAGAAATAATGTAACTTAAACTTATGGGGTTTTCTCCTGGCACATTCCATTTTAATTTACAACCTAGGAACAGGGATTCCAGAACGGCTCTGCTGCCCTAGTAACGAGATTTGTGAATGGAGAAATGCTGCCGCCTAGTGGCTGCTTACCACAACAGCAGCTTTAAACCCAGTGCTAATGGTCACTAAATATTCACACTCATTACAGGCCTGTGAATGACACCTGCCCTCAAAAACAATCCTGGGAGCGAATCTTGACCAAAACATTCAATTTTGAGGGCAACCTTTCAAGAAGACAATTTCAAGAGGTTAATTGTATTCTACGTTTTTTTCATTTGTTCATTAACAGAAATTTTAAAAGGTGTGGAAAAATGAACCTTAGAAAGAATTAAGGACATGCAAATCCAAATTACAAAAATCCTATCAGCTCACAACAGTCAGAATGACCATCAGCAAAAATTCTGCAAACAATAAATGCTGAAGGGGTTGTGGAAAAATGCCTAGGCTTGGTTCAACGTGGGACATGCTAAGAGCCAGTAAGGAAAACACAAAGGAGGTGCATTGAAAAGGTAAGTACTGAGCTACCATTCAATCAAGCATGCCCACTGCTGGCCCTATCGCCTGAGAGGATGAGAATCAAAAAGACACAGGCTGGACTTCACTGGTGGCGCAGTGGTTGAGAGTCCGCCGCCGAAGCAGGGGACACGGGTTTATGCCCCGGTTCGGGAAAATCACACATGCCGTGGAGCGGCTGGTCCCGTGAGCTATGGCTGCTGGGCCTGTGCATCCAGAGCCTGTGCTCTGCAATCGGAGTGGCCATGGCAGTGAGTGGCCTACGTACTGCAAAACAAGAAAAAAACAGCCTGGCAATCCTGCCCTCCAGCAATATTTATCATAGCCAAAACTTGGAAGCTACGAAAATGTCCATCAACAGAGGAATGCACAAAGAAGAAGTGGTCCATGTACACAATGGAATATGACTCCAATAAAAAAATATAAACTCAATCTAGAAAACAAACAAAAGTAAAAAAAAAAAACACATCACCTTTGGGGGTTTATCCAGGCACATTCCACTCTAATTTATAACCGAGAAATACCACTGCAAGGTAGTCTGTTTCCCTAGTTAAAAGCTTGTGAAAAGCAGAAATGCTGCCACCCTCTGGCAGTGACCTGCAACAGCAGCTTTAAAAACTGTGCTAAGGGTCACTTCATATGCACCAGTACTGGAGGGCTGTAAATGAAACCTGCCCTCAGAATGTCATTAGGGAGGTAATGGCCAAAATATTTCTAAATGTCACACATACTTCACGAAAACAATTGGAAGAGGTAAGCTCTACTCACAGTTTGAATAAAAAAAGGACATGCCAGAAAGCTCAATTTCAATGGATTATGAGACGAATGCAAATCCAACCACAAACATATAGCAGCTCACACTTGTCAGAATAAACTTCATCAAAAAAAAACACTACAAACAATAAATGCTGAAGGTGTTGTGCAGAAGTGCATACCCTCAACTTTAAGTGGGATGTGACCTGGTAAGAGCCACTAACGAGAACAGAATGGAGGTGCTTTTACTACGTAAATATTTTTCTACCATATGATCCAGCAGGCCCACTCCTGGGCCTATAACCTAAGAAGACAGAATTGGAAAGACACAGGGAGGCGAATGTGCATTGCCGCAGCATTACAATTGCCAAGTCATGGAAGCAACCAAAAAGTCCATCAACATATGAGTGGACAAAGAAAACTGGTACATGTACAGACGGAGTATTGGACAAGGAAAAAAAGGACACGATGTCATTTGCAGCACTGTAGATGAGTCTAGAGGCAATCACACAACGTGTAGTATGTCAGAAAGAGAAAGACACATATCGTATGATATCACTTTTAGGTATTACCTATAAATGGATACCAGTGAAGATATTTCCACAGAGAAGGGCAACCACTGATTCATTCAACAAACTTATGGTTCACCAATGGAAATTTGTGAGGATTGGATACATTAGGATATTGGGGTTAACAGACATATACAAACACAGGTGAAATATATCATCACCAAAGACCTACGGAATACCAAGAGAAGACTACTCAACATCCTGTCATAACGTACATGGGAAAAGGATTCCAGGAAGAATAGACATATGTTTATGTGTAAAAGAACCACATCTTGCACACCTAGAACAAGCCAAACTTTGTAATCAAACTTGCTGTGATAAAAATAAAAATTAAATTAAATAAACGAACAAGAAGTAGTGAGACATATACTTAAGGGGCTTTTCCCTGGCACACGCCATTCTAAATTACAACCTAGAACATAACTTCCATTGAGGCTCTGTTGCCCTAGTAACCAGATTTGGTAAAGTAGAACAGCTGCCACCTTGTGGGCGTTTCACACGACAGCAGCTTTAATCCCAGCGTTAATGGTCAGTTGATATTCAAAATAATTGCAGGCCTGTAAATCACACCTGCACTGAAAACAAATCCTGGGGTCGTATATCGACCAAAAAAATTCAAAGGCATCCATATTTCAAACCGACAGTTTCAAGAGGCATAATTTATGCACATTTGTCTTCTGTTTCTTTTTCTTTCTTTCTTTTTTCTTTTTTTTCAGCTTTCAAACTACTATTTATTTAATCATGTGTTCATTCTACAGATAATTTTTAAAGTGTCTACTATGTACTAATTGCAAGTTAGGTCCCAGGATTACAGCAGTGAGTTAAACAGATAAAATCCCCGGACCTTATGGAACTTAAAGCCTAGTGGGTGACTCGGTCAATAATCCACTTCATAGATAACTACGTAGTTATAATACAGGGTACAGTGAGAGGGCTAACAAAGGGCTCTAATTTAGGCTGGAGTTCAGAGAGGTTCCCCATGAAGAAATGATAGTTTACTTCTCAGGTACTTAATAAACAAAAGTGGTAAAATTAAATGGAAGTGTTTAAATGAACAGAGTTAGGTACCACTTTTAATTACATACATACATATACACACACATAAAATAGATCCCAACTTTCTAAATAAATTATAAGTAAATTGAACGCAAAATTTGTTAATAATGATAAAGTAGTACATATTCCAGAAATAAAGTCATGATGAGTAGCAAAAAAATCTAGGTACTGTTAATGTTATCACATTAATACATGTTTTAATGGTGATTTCAATGGCTATAGAAAAGGCATCTATGAAAAAAAACTGCTTAGTAAATTAGTAAAATAAGGAAATTCCTTAACCTAACGAGAGAAGGATTTTTTAAAGATCCTTTAGCAAATATATTTAATGATAAAACTTTAAAGTTAAAGTTTGGAGACCACAACTATTGCACATTGTTCTATAAGTCCTAGTCAATAGAATAAGAAAAGAATAAGCAGTGTAAGAATTAGAGAATGTGTCAGATAGACTGCACATCAGTCAATCTGTTGTGGTTTGGAAATTTAAAATGTTAACCACATTGCCCACTTCTGAAAGGAAGAGAAAGTTTGTCATTATTTGCAAATGATATGATAATCTTATCAAAATCAAGGCAAGGAATGGAAAAACTATGAATAAGATAATTCAGCAGAAATTTCCGGTAAGATAAAAAGTCAGCATAACAACTCAAAAGTATTTCTTTTACCAATTTTTTTTATACCAAGTCATTCTCAAGAGCAGCAAATATAATAAATACTTTTTTTTTTTTTTGCGGTACACGGGCCTCTCACTGTTGTGGCCTCTCCCGCCGCGGAGCACAGGCTCCTGATGCGCAGGCACAGTGGCCATGGCTCATGGGCCCAGACGCTCCACGGCATGTGGGATCTTCCTGGACTGGGGCATGAACCCGCGTCCCCTGCATCAGCAGGCGGACTCTCAACCACGGCGCCACCAGGGAAGCCCACAAATATTATAACATGTCAAGAAATTAATTTTTTCAATGTTAGATTTTTATAGAGAAATTCTGAAATTTTGTGAAGGGCATAATAAGAAAATCTGAATAAATAAAGATTATTTTCAAGGAAGAAAGGGCACATTTTAATAAAAATATCTCCTTACGTTAAGCTACATATTTAATAAGTTCCAATAAAATTACAAAATGAATTCTTCAGCAAATTTGATAATCTGAATCCAAAGTTCATGTAAGTCAAAATACATGAATAGCTAAGGCAATTTTTTTTTATCTCCCTGAAGGACCTTCTCTCTTATTTCTTTTTTTTTATTTTTTTTTATTTTTTTATTTTTTATTTTTATTTTTTTTAATTTTTTGCTTTATAACAAATTTAATCAGTTATACATATACATGTTTCCATATCCCCTCCCTTTTGCGTCTCCCTCCCACTCTTTCTTTTTTCTTAAAACAACGGGAATGGAAAAAGGCTGAACATCAGGAATCAATAAAGCCATGCAAATCCAGTGTACACAAACGTTCACCTGACAGCCGTCAGAATGATCATCAGCAAAAAAAGTCTACAAAAAATAAATGCTGAAGGGGTTTTAGAGAACTGCGTACCCTTTAGCTGCTGGTGGGTTGCAACCTGGTAAGAGCCAGTCGTGAGAACAGAATGGAGGTGCGTTTAAGGGTAAAAATGGAGCTACCATGTGATCTGGTAGGCC
The DNA here is from genome assembly GCF_964341445.2 of Mesoplodon mirus. NCBI lineage: Eukaryota > Metazoa > Chordata > Mammalia > Artiodactyla > Ziphiidae > Mesoplodon > Mesoplodon mirus. Next base: position 146,224,789 of record NC_138981.1, read on the forward strand.
CACTCATGGGCCTATCACCTGAGTAGACCAGAATCAAAAACACACAGGCTGGCAATCCTGCACTGCAGCAAGGTGTACCATAGCCAAACCTGGAAGAAACCAAAATGTGCATCAACAGAAAAATGCACCAAGAAGAAGTCGTCCATGTACACAATGGAATCTTAGCCATGAAAAAGCATGGAACAGTGCCGTTGGCACCACCATAGAAGGACCTAGCGATAATCACCACACTGGAAGTAAGAAAGAAACCGTAAGACAGACATCCTATGACATCACTTATAGGTGTTACCTAAGAATTGATACCCATGAAATAATTTCCAAGAGAAGGACACGCATAGATTCAGAAAACCAAATTATGTTTAACCAAATGGAAAGGTGTAAGGAATGTATGAATTAGGATATGGGGGTTAACAGACATATACTAATACATAGGAAATATATAATCACAAAATACCTAAGGAATACAAAGAGAGGTCTACTCAACACTCTATAATAACATACACGGGAATGGATCCAAAGAGGAATATAGACAGATACATTGATAGGATGAACCAGAAACTGTACACCTCGGAGAATCTACATTTTGATCAAATTTCCTCTGATAATTAAATTTAAAAAGCAAACAACAATTTAGGAGATATAAGCTCTTGGGGGTTTGCACTGGCACATTGCACTCTAATTCGCAGCTTACTACCACGATTGCCACGAAAGCTCTGTGGCCCAAAATCCCAGAGTTGGAAATGTAGAAATGCTGCCGCCTTGTGGCCGTTTCCCACAAGAGCGGCTTTGAACCCACAGCTAATGGTCACTTAACATTCACAAGGATTCAGGGCTGTAAAGGACACCTGCCCTAAAAAATTGTGCGGAGGTAGGGAATGGCCAAAAAAATTCAAAAGTGTTAAATTTTTCAAGGAGATTGGATGGAGGGGTAAGTTTTACTCACTCATTTTCAAAAAAGAGGAAAATGGATAAAAGCTCAACATCAGTAATTATTAGACTCATGCAAATCTAACCTCCAAAATGATTCCAACTCACACATGTCAACTACCATCAGCTGCAAGTCTACAAACATTAAATGCTGAAGGTGTTTTAGGGAACTGTGTACCCTCTAGCTGCTGGTGAGATGTAAAGTGGTGACAGCCAATAATGAGAATAGAAAGGAGCTGTGTTTAAAAGTAAAAATTGAGCCACCATTCCTTTCAGCAGGCCCACCGCTGAGACTCTCACCTGACAAGTCCAGAGTCGAGAAGGCACAGGCTTCAACAGCTGCACTGCAGGAATTTTCACAATAGCCAAGACACGGAAGCAACCAAAATGTCCATCACCATATCAGTTGAAAAAGAAGAAGTGGTCCATGTACACAATGGAATATTAGCCATGGAAAACAATGAAACACTGCTCTTTCAGGCACCATAGTTGAGCCTAGAGATAATCACAGAACATGAGGTAAGTCGGAAAGCAAAAGACATATCCTATGATATCACTTACAGGCATTATCTAACAACTGACACAAATGAACATATTTGCACAGAGAAAGACACTCACACACTTAGAAAACAAACTAGGCTTATCTAAAAGGAAAGGTGGGGGAATGGAAAAATTAAGATTAGGGTTACCATACGTGTACAAATACCTATTAAATACACATAACAAAAAGACCGACCATATAGCAAGGGAGGTCTATGGAACACTCTGCAATAATTGACATGGGAAGGGGATCTGTGCATGAATATATATATATATATATATATATGTTAGGCACAAATGAACCAGATTGTGTACACCTAGGACAAACAATATTCTAATCATTGCCCCTATTAAAAAAACTAAAACAACAAACAAGAAATAATGTAACATAAACTTATGGGGTTTTCTCCTGGCACATTCCATTTTAATTTACAACCTAGGAACAGGGATTCCAGAACGGCTCTGCTGCCCTAGTAACGAGATTTGTGAATGGAGAAATGCTGCCGCCTAGTGGCTGCTTACCACAACAGCAGCTTTAAACCCAGTGCTAATGGTCACTAAATATTCACACTCATTACAGGCCTGTGAATGACACCTGCCCTCAAAAACAATCCTGGGAGCAAATATTGACCAAAAAATTCAATTTTGAGGGCAACCTTTCAAGAAGACAATTTCAAGAGGTTAATTGTATTCTACGTTTTTTTCATTTGTTCATTAACAGAAATTTTAAAAGGTGTGGAAAAATGAACCTTAGAAAGAATTAAGGACATGCAAATCCAAATTACAAAAATCCTATCAGCTCACAACAGTCAGAATGACCATCAGCAAAAATTCTGCAAACAATAAATGCTGAAGGGGTTGTGGAAAAATGCCTAGGCTTGGTTCAACGTGGGACATGCTAAGAGCCAGTAAGGAAAACACAAAGGAGGTGCATTGAAAAGGTAAGTACTGAGCTACCATTCAATCAAGCATGCCCACTGCTGGGCCTATCGCCTGAGAGGATGAGAATCAAAAAGACACAGGCTGGACTTCACTGGTGGCGCAGTGGTTGAGAGTCCGCCGCCGAAGCAGGGGACACGGGTTTATGCCCCGGTTCGGGAAAATCACACATGCCGTGGAGCGGCTGGTCCCGTGAGCTATGGCTGCTGGGCCTGTGCGTCCAGAGCCTGTGCTCTGCAATCGGAGTGGCCATGGCAGTGAGTGGCCTACGTACTGCAAAACAAGAAAAAATCAGCCTGGCAATCCTGCCCTCCAGCAATATTTATCATAGCCAAAACTTGGAAGCTACGAAAATGTCCATCAACAGAGGAATGCACAAAGAAGAAGTGGTCCATGTACACAATGGAATATGACTCCAATAAAAAAATATAAACTCAATCTAGAAAACAAACAAAAGTAAAAAAAAAAACACATCACCTTTGGGGGTTTATCCAGGCACATTCCACTCTAATTTATAACCGAGAAATACCACTGCAAGGTAGTCTGTTTCCCTAGTTAAAAGCTTGTGAAAAGCAGAAATGCTGCCACCCTCTGGCAGTGACCTGCAACAGCAGCTTTAAAAACTGTGCTAAGGGTCACTTCATATGCACCAGTACTGGAGGGCTGTAAATGAAACCTGCCCTCAGAATGTCATTAGGGAGGTAATGGCCAAAATATTTCTAAATGTCACACATACTTCACGAAAACAATTGGAAGAGGTAAGCTCTACTCACAGTTTGAATAAAAAAAGGACATGCCAGAAAGCTCAATTTCAATGGATTATGAGACGAATGCAAATCCAACCACAAACATATAGCAGCTCACACTTGTCAGAATAAACTTCAGCAAAAAAAAAACTACAAACAATAAATGCTGAAGGTGTTGTGCAGAAGTGCATACCCTCAACTTTAAGTGGGATGTGACCTGGTAAGAGCCACTAACGAGAACAGAATGGAGGTGCTTTTACTCCGTAAATATTTTTCTACCATATGATCCAGCAGGCCCACTCCTGGGCCTATAACCTAAGAAGACAGAATTGGAAAGACACAGGGAGGCGAATGTGCATTGCCGCAGCATTACAATTGCCAAGTCATGGAAGCAACCAAAAAGTCCATCAACATATGAGTGGACAAAGAAAACTGGTACATGTACAGACGGAGTATTGGACAAGGAAAAAAAGGACACGATGTCATTTGCAGCACTGTAGATGAGTCTAGAGGCAATCACACAACGTGTAGTATGTCAGAAAGAGAAAGACACATATCGTATGATATCACTTTTAGGTATTACCTATAAATGGATACCAGTGAAGATATTTCCACAGAGAAGGGCAACCACTGATTCATTCAACAAACTTATGGTTCACCAATGGAAATTTGTGAGGATTGGATACATTAGGATATTGGGGTTAACAGACATATACAAACACAGGTGAAATATATCATCACCAAAGACCTACGGAATACCAAGAGAAGACTACTCAACATCCTGTCATAACGTACATGGGAAAAGGATTCCAGGAAGAATAGACATATGTTTATGTGTAAAAGAACCACATCTTGCACACCTAGAACAAGCCAAACTTTGTAATCAAACTTGCTGTGATAAAAATAAAAATTAAATTAAATAAACGAACAAGAAGTAGTGAGACATATACTTAAGGGGCTTTTCCCTGGCACACGCCATTCTAAATTACAACCTAGAACACAACTTCCATTGAGGCTCTGTTGCCCTAGTAACCAGATTTGGTAAAGTAGAACAGCTGCCACCTTGTGGGCGTTTCACACGACAGCAGCTTTAATCCCAGCGTTAATGGTCAGTTGATATTCAAAATAATTGCAGGCCTGTAAATCACACCTGCACTGAAAACAAATCCTGGGGTCGTATATCGACCAAAAAAATTCAAAGGCATCCATATTTCAAACCGACAGTTTCAAGAGGCATAATTTATGCACATTTGTCTTCTGTTTCTTTTTCTTTCTTTCTTTTTTCTTTTTTTTCAGCTTTCAAACTACTATTTATTTAATCATGTGTTCATTCTACAGATAATTTTTAAAGTGTCTACTATGTACTAATTGCAAGTTAGGTCCCAGGATTACAGCAGTGAGTTAAACAGATAAAATCCCCGGACCTTATGGAACTTAAAGCCTAGTGGGTGACTCGGTCAATAATCCACTTCATAGATAACTACGTAGTTATAATACAGGGTACAGTGAGAGGGCTAACAAAGGGCTCTAATTTAGGCTGGAGTTCAGAGAGGTTCCCCATGAAGAAATGATAGTTTACTTCTCAGGTACTTAATAAACAAAAGTGGTAAAATTAAATGGAAGTGTTTAAATGAACAGAGTTAGGTACCACTTTTAATTACATACATACATATACACACACATAAAATAGATCCCAACTTTCTAAATAAATTATAAGTAAATTGAACGCAAAATTTGTTAATAATGATAAAGTAGTACATATTCCAGAAATAAAGTCATGATGAGTAGCAAAAAAATCTAGGTACTGTTAATGTTATCACATTAATACATGTTTTAATGGTGATTTCAATGGCTATAGAAAAGGCATCTATGAAAAAAAACTGCTTAGTAAATTAGTAAAATAAGGAAATTCCTTAACCTAACGAGAGAAGGATTTTTTAAAGATCCTTTAGCAAATATATTTAATGATAAAACTTTAAAGTTAAAGTTTGGAGACCACAACTATTGCACATTGTTCTATAAGTCCTAGTCAATAGAATAAGAAAAGAATAAGCAGTGTAAGAATTAGAGAATGTGTCAGATAGACTGCACATCAGTCAATCTGTTGTGGTTTGGAAATTTAAAATGTTAACCACATTGCCCACTTCTGAAAGGAAGAGAAAGTTTGTCATTATTTGCAAATGATATGATAATCTTATCAAAATCAAGGCAAGGAATGGAAAAACTATGAATAAGATAATTCAGCAGAAATTTCCGGTAAGATAAAAAGTCAGCATAACAACTCAAAAGTATTTCTTTTACCAATTTTTTTATACAAAGTAAATCTCAAGAGCAGCAAATATAATAAATACTTTTTTTTTTTTGCGGTACACGGGCCTCTCACTGTTGTGGCCTCTCCCTCCGCGGAGCACAGGCTCCTGATGCGCAGGCACAGTGGCCATGGCTCATGGGCCCAGATGCTCCACGGCATGTGGGATCTTCCTGGACCGGGGCATGAACCCGCGTCCCCTGCATCAGCAGGCGGACTCTCAACCACGGCGCCACCAGGGAAGCCCACAAATATTATAACATGTCAAGAAATTAATTTTTTCAATGTAAGATTTTTATAGAGAAATTCTGAAACTTTGTGAAGGGCATAATAAGAAAATCTGAATAAATAAAGATTATTTTCAAGGAAGAAAGGGCACATTTTAATAAAAATATCTCCTTACGTTAAGCTACATATTTAATAAGTTCCAATAAAATTACAAAATGAATTCTTCAGCAAATTTGATAATCTGAATCCAAAGTTCATGTAAGTCAAAATACATGAATAGCTAAGGCAATTTTTTTTATCTCCCTGAAGGACCTTCTCTTTTATTTCTTTTTTTTTAATTTTTTTTATTTTTTTATTTTTTATTTTTATTTTTTTTAATTTTTTGCTTTATAACAAATTTAATCAGTTATACATATACATGTTTCCATATCCCCTCCCTTTTGCGTCTCCCTCCCACTCTTTCTTTTTTCTTAAAACAACGGGAATGGAAAAAGGCTGAACATCAGGAATCAATAAAGCCATGCAAATCCAGTGTACACAAACGTTCACCTGACAGCCGTCAGAATGATCATCAGCAAAAAAAGTCTACAAAAAATAAATGCTGAAGGGGTTTTAGAGAACTGCGTACCCTTTAGCTGCTGGTGGGTTGCAACCTGGTAAGAGCCAGTCGTGAGAACAGAATGGAGGTGCGTTTAAGGGTAAAAATGGAGCTACCATGTGATCTGGTAGGCCCACTCATGGGCCTATCACCTGAGTAGACCAGAATCAAAAACACACAGGCTGGCAATCCTGCACTGCAGCAAGGTGTACCATAGCCAAACCTGGAAGAAACCAAAATGTGCATCAACAGAAAAATGCACCAAGAAGAAGTCGTCCATGTACACAATGGAATCTTAGCCATGAAAAAGCATGGAACAGTGCCGTTGGCACCACCATAGAAGGACCTAGCGATAATCACCACACTGGAAGTAAGAAAGAAACCGTAAGACAGACATCCTATGACATCACTTATAGGTGTTACCTAAGAATTGATACCCATGAAATAATTTCCAAGAGAAGGACACGCATAGATTCAGAAAACCAAATTATGTTTAACCAAATGGAAAGGTGTAAGGAATGTATGAATTAGGATATGGGGGTTAACAGACCTATACTAATACATAGGAAATATATAATCACAAAATACCTAAGGAATACAAAGAGAGGTCTACTCAACACTCTATAATAACATACACGGGAATGGATCCAAAGAGGAATATAGACAGATACATTGATAGGATGAACCAGAAACTGTACACCTCGGAGAATCTACATTTTGATCAAATTTCCTCTGATAATTAAATTTAAAAAGCAAACAACAATTTAGGAGATATAAGCTCTTGGGGGTTTGCACTGGCACATTGCACTCTAATTCGCAGCTTACTACCACGATTGCCACGAAAGCTCTGTGGCCCAAAATCCCAGAGTTGGAAATGTAGAAATGCTGCCGCCTTGTGGCCGTTTCCCACAAGAGCGGCTTTGAACCCACAGCTAATGGTCACTTAACATTCACAAGGATTCAGGGCTGTAAAGGACACCTGCCCTAAAAAATTGTGCGGAGGTAGGGAATGGCCAAAAAAATTCAAAAGTGTTAAATTTTTCAAGGAGATTGGATGGAGGGGTAAGTTTTACTCACTCATTTTCAAAAAAGAGGAAAATGGATAAAAGCTCAACATCAGTAATTATTAGACTCATGCAAATCTAACCTCCAAAATGATTCCAACTCACACATGTCAACTACCATCAGCTGCAAGTCTACAAACATTAAATGCTGAAGGTGTTTTAGAGAACTGTGTACCCTCTAGCTGCTGGTGAGATGTAAAGTGGTGACAGCCAATAATGAGAATAGAAAGGAGCTGTGTTTAAAAGTAAAAATTGAGCCACCATTCCTTTCAGCAGGCCCACCGCTGAGACTCTCACCTGACAAGTCCAGAGTCGAGAAGGCACAGGCTTCAACAGCTGCACTGCAGGAATTTTCACAATAGCCAAGACACGGAAGCAACCAAAATGTCCATCACCAAAACAGTTGAAAAAGAAGAAGTGGTCCATGTACACAATGGAATATTAGCCATGGAAAACAATGAAACACTGCTCTTTCAGGCACCATAGTTGAGCCTAGAGATAATCACAGAACATGAGGTAAGTCGGAAAGCAAAAGACATATCCTATGATATCACTTACAGGCATTATCTAACAACTGACACAAATGAACATATTTGCACAGAGAAAGACACTCACACACTTAGAAAACAAACTAGGCTTATCTAAAAGGAAAGGTGGGGGGAATGGAAAAATTAAGATTAGGGTTACCATACGTGTACAAATACCTATTAAATACACATAACAAAAAGACCGACCATATAGCAAGGGAGGTCTATGGAACACTCTGCAATAATTGACATGGGAAGGGGATCTGTGCATGAATATATATATATATATATATATATATATATATATATATATATATATATATATATATATATATATATATATGTTAGGCACAAATGAACCAGATTGTGTACACCTAGGACAAACAATATTCTAATCATTGCCCCTATTAAAAAAACTAAAAGAACAAACAAGAAATAATGTAACATAAACTTATGGGGCTTTCTCCTGGCACATTCCATTTTAATTTACAACCTAGGAACAGGGATTCCAGAACGGCTCTGCTGCCCTAGTAACGAGATTTGTGAATGGAGAAATGCTGCCGCCTAGTGGCTGCTTACCACAACAGCAGCTTTAAACCCAGTGCTAATGGTCACTAAATATTCACACTCATTACAGGCCTGTGAATGACACCTGCCCTCAAAAACAATCCTGGGAGCGAATATTGACCAAAACATTCAATTTTGAGGGCAACCTTTCAAGAAGACAATTTCAAGAGGTTAATTGTATTCTACGTTTTTTTCATTTGTTCATTAACAGAAATTTTAAAAGGTGTGGAAAAATGAACCTTAGAAAGAATTAAGGACATGCAAATCCAAATTACAAAAATCCTATCAGCTCACAACAGTCAGAATGACCATCAGCAAAAATTCTGCAAACAATAAATGCTGAAGGGGTTGTGGAAAAATGCCTAGGCTTGGTTCAACGTGGGACATGCTAAGAGCCAGTAAGGAAAACACAAAGGAGGTGCATTGAAAAGGTAAGTACTGAGCTACCATTCAATCAAGCATGCCCACTGCTGGCCCTATCGCCTGAGAGGATGAGAATCAAAAAGACACAGCCTGGACTTCACAGGTGGCGCAGTGGTTGAGAGTCCGCCGCTGAAGCAGGGGACACGGGTTTATGCCCCGGTTCGGGAAAATCACACATGCCGTGGAGCGGCTGGTCCCGTGAGCTATGGCTGCTGGGCCTGTGCGTCCAGAGCCTGTGCTCTGCAATCGGAGTGGCCATGGCAGTGAGTGGCCTACGTACTGCAAAACAAGAAAAAAACAGCCTGGCAATCCTGCCCTCCAGCAATATTTATCATAGCCAAAACTTGGAAGCTACGAAAATGTCCATCAACAGAGGAATGCACAAAGAAGAAGTGGTCCATGTACACAATGGAATATGACTCCAATAAAAAAATATAAACTCAATCTAGAAAACAAACAAAAGTAAAAAAAAAAAACACATCACCTTTGGGGGTTTATCCAGGCACATTCCACTCTAATTTATAACCGAGAAATACCACTGCAAGGTAGTCTGTTTCCCTAGTTAAAAGCTTGTGAAAAGCAGAAATGCTGCCACCCTCTGGCAGTGACCTGCAACAGCAGCTTTAAAAACTGTGCTAAGGGTCACTTCATATGCACCAGTACTGGAGGGCTGTAAATGAAACCTGCCCTCAGAATGTCATTAGGGAGGTAATGGCCAAAATATTTCTAAATGTCACACATACTTCACGAAAACAATTGGAAGAGGTAAGCTCTACTCACAGTTTGAAGAAAAAAAGGACATGCCAGAAAGCTCAATTTCAATGGATTATGAGACGAATGCAAATCCAACCACAAACATATAGCAGCTCACACTTGTCAGAATAAACTTCAGCAAAAACAAAAACTACAAACAATAAATGCTGAAGGTGTTGTGCAGAAGTGCATACCCTCAACTTTAAGTGGGATGTGACCTGGTAAGAGCCACTAACGAGAACAGAATGGAGGTGCTTTTACTCCGTAAATATTTTTCTACCATATGATCCAGCAGGCCCACTCCTGGGCCTATAACCTAAGAAGACAGAATTGGAAAGACACAGGGAGGCGAATGTGCATTGCCGCAGCATTACAATTGCCAAGTCATGGAAGCAACCAAAAAGTCCATCAACATATGAGTGGACAAAGAAAACTGGTACATGTACAGACGGAGTATTGGACAAGGAAAAAAAGGACACGATGTCATTTGCAGCACTGTAGATGAGTCTAGAGGCAATCACACAACGTGTAGTATGTCAGAAAGAGAAAGACACATATCGTATGATATCACTTTTAGGTATTACCTATAAATGGATACCAGTGAAGATATTTCCACAGAGAAGGGCAACCACTGATTCATTCAACAAACTTATGGTTCACCAATGGAAATTTGTGAGGATTGGATACATTAGGATATTGGGGTTAACAGACATATACAAACACAGGTGAAATATATCATCACCAAAGACCTACGGAATACCAAGAGAAGACTACTCAACATCCTGTCATAACGTACATGGGAAAAGGATTCCAGGAAGAATAGACATATGTTTATGTGTAAAAGAACCACATCTTGCACACCTAGAACAAGCCAAACTTTGTAATCAAACTTGCTGTGATAAAAATAAAAATTAAATTAAATAAACGAACAAGAAGTAGTGAGACATATACTTAAGGGGCTTTTCCCTGGCACACGCCATTCTAAATTACAACCTAGAACACAACTTCCATTGAGGCTCTGTTGCCCTAGTAACCAGATTTGGTAAAGTAGAACAGCTGCCACCTTGTGGGCGTTTCACACGACAGCAGCTTTAATCCCAGCGTTAATGGTCAGTTGATATTCAAAATAATTGCAGGCCTGTAAATCACACCTGCACTGAAAACAAATCCTGGGGTCGTATATCGACCAAAAAAATTCAAAGGCATCCATATTTCAAACCGACAGTTTCAAGAGGCATAATTTATGCACATTTGTCTTCTGTTTCTTTTTCTTTCTTTCTTTTTTCTTTTTTTTCAGCTTTCAAACTACTATTTATTTAATCATGTGTTCATTCTACAGATAATTTTTAAAGTGTCTACTATGTACTAATTGCAAGTTAGGTCCCAGGATTACAGCAGTGAGTTAAACAGATAAAATCCCCGGACCTTATGGAACTTAAAGCCTAGTGGGTGACTCGGTCAATAATCCACTTCATAGATAACTACGTAGTTATAATACAGGGTACAGTGAGAGGGCTAACAAAGGGCTCTAATTTAGGCTGGAGTTCAGAGAGGTTCCCCATGAAGAAATGATAGTTTACTTCTCAGGTACTTAATAAACAAAAGTGGTAAAATTAAATGGAAGTGTTTAAATGAACAGAGTTAGGTACCACTTTTAATTACATACATACATATACACACACATAAAATAGATCCCAACTTTCTAAATAAATTATAAGTAAATTGAACGCAAAATTTGTTAATAATGATAAAGTAGTACATATTCCAGAAATAAAGTCATGATGAGTAGCAAAAAAATCTAGGTACTGTTAATGTTATCACATTAATACATGTTTTAATGGTGATTTCAATGGCTATAGAAAAGGCATCTATGAAAAAAAACTGCTTAGTAAATTAGTAAAATAAGGAAATTCCTTAACCTAACGAGAGAAGGATTTTTTAAAGATCCTTTAGCAAATATATTTAATGATAAAACTTTAAAGTTAAAGTTTGGAGACCACAACTATTGCACATTGTTCTATAAGTCCTAGTCAATAGAATAAGAAAAGAATAAGCAGTGTAAGAATTAGAGAATGTGTCAGATAGACTGCACATCAGTCAATCTGTTGTGGTTTGGAAATTTAAAATGTTAACCACATTGCCCACTTCTGAAAGGAAGAGAAAGTTTGTCATTATTTGCAAATGATATGATAATCTTATCAAAATCAAGGCAAGGAATGGAAAAACTATGAATAAGATAATTCAGCAGAAATTTCCGGTAAGATAAAAAGTCAGCATAACAACTCAAAAGTATTTCTTTTACCAATTTTTTTATACCAAGTCAATCTCAAGAGCAGCAAATATAATAAATACTTTTTTTTTTTGCGGTACACGGGCCTCTCACTGTTGTGGCCTCTCCCTCCGCGGAGCACAGGCTCCTGATGCGCAGGCACAGTGGCCATGGCTCATGGGCCCAGACGCTCCACGGCATGTGGGATCTTCCTGGACCGGGGCATGAACCCGCGTCCCCTGCATCAGCAGGCGGACTCTCAACCACGGCGCCACCAGGGAAGCCCACAAATATTATAACATGTCAAGAAATTAATTTTTTCAATGTTAGATTTTTATAGAGAAATTCTGAAATTTTGTGAAGGGCATAATAAGAAAATCTGAATAAATAAAGATTATTTTCAAGGAAGAAAGGGCACATTTTAATAAAAATATCTCCTTACGTTAAGCTACATATTTAATAAGTTCCAATAAAATTACAAAATGAATTCTTCAGCAAATTTGATAATCTGAATCCAAAGTTCATGTAAGTCAAAATACATGAATAGCTAAGGCAATTTTTTTTATCTCCCTGAAGGACCTTCTCTCTTATTTCTTTTTTTTTTAATTTTTTTTATTTTTTTATTTTTTATTTTTATTTTTTTTAATTTTTTGCTTTATAACAAATTTAATCAGTTATACATATACATGTTTCCATATCCCCTCCCTTTTGCGTCTCCCTCCCACTCTTTCTTTTTTCTTAAAACAACGGGAATGGAAAAAGGCTGAACATCAGGAATCAATAAAGCCATGCAAATCCAGTGTACACAAACGTTCACCTGACAGCCGTCAGAATGATCATCAGCAAAAAAAGTCTACAAAAAATAAATGCTGAAGGGGTTTTAGAGAACTGCGTACCCTTTAGCTGCTGGTGGGTTGCAACCTGGTAAGAGCCAGTCGTGAGAACAGAATGGAGGTGCGTTTAAGGGTAAAAATGGAGCTACCATGTGATCTGGTAGGCCCACTCATGGGCCTATCACCTGAGTAGACCAGAATCAAAAACACACAGGCTGGCAATCCTGCACTGCAGCAAGGTGTACCATAGCCAAACCTGGAAGAAACCAAAATGTGCATCAACAGAAAAATGCACCAAGAAGAAGTCGTCCATGTACACAATGGAATCTTAGCCATGAAAAAGCATGGAACAGTGCCGTTGGCACCACCATAGAAGGACCTAGCGATAATCACCACACTGGAAGTAAGAAAGAAACCGTAAGACAGACATCCTATGACATCACTTATAGGTGTTACCTAAGAATTGATACCCATGAAATAATTTCCAAGAGAAGGACACGCATAGATTCAGAAAACCAAATTATGTTTAACCAAATGGAAAGGTGTAAGGAATGTATGAATTAGGATATGGGGGTTAACAGACATATACTAATACATAGGAAATATATAATCACAAAATACCTAAGGAATACAAAGAGAGGTCTACTCAACACTCTATAATAACATACACGGGAATGGATCCAAAGAGGAATATAGACAGATACATTGATAGGATGAACCAGAAACTGTACACCTCGGAGAATCTACATTTTGATCAAATTTCCTCTGATAATTAAATTTAAAAAGCAAACAACAATTTAGGAGATATAAGCTCTTGGGGGTTTGCACTGGCACATTGCACTCTAATTCGCAGCTTACTACCACGATTGCCACGAAAGCTCTGTGGCCCAAAATCCCAGAGTTGGAAATGTAGAAATGCTGCCGCCTTGTGGCCGTTTCCCACAAGAGCGGCTTTGAACCCACAGCTAATGGTCACTTAACATTCACAAGGATTCAGGGCTGTAAAGGACACCTGCCCTAAAAAATTGTGCGGAGGTAGGGAATGGCCAAAAAAATTCAAAAGTGTTAAATTTTTCAAGGAGATTGGATGGAGGGGTAAGTTTTACTCACTCATTTTCAAAAAAGAGGAAAATGGATAAAAGCTCAACATCAGTAATTATTAGACTCATGCAAATCTAACCTCCAAAATGATTCCAACTCACACATGTCAACTACCATCAGCTGCAAGTCTACAAACATTAAATGCTGAAGGTGTTTTAGAGAACTGTGTACCCTGTAGCTGCTGGTGAGATGTAAAGTGGTGACAGCCAATAATGAGAATAGAAAGGAGCTGTGTTTAAAAGTAAAAATTGAGCCACCATTCCTTTCAGCAGGCCCACCGCTGAGACTCTCACCTGACAAGTCCAGAGTCGAGAAGGCACAGGCTTCAACAGCTGCACTGCAGGAATTTTCACAATAGCCAAGACACGGAAGCAACCAAAATGTCCATCACCATATCAGTTGAAAAAGAAGAAGTGGTCCATGTACACAATGGAATATTAGCCATGGAAAACAATGAAACACTGCTCTTTCAGGCACCATAGTTGAGCCTAGAGATAATCACAGAACATGAGGTAAGTCGGAAAGCAAAAGACATATCCTATGATATCACTTACAGGCATTATCTAACAACTGACACAAATGAACATATTTGCACAGAGAAAGACACTCACACACTTAGAAAACAAACTAGGCTTATCTAAAAGGAAAGGTGGGGGGAATGGAAAAATTAAGATTAGGGTTACCATACGTGTACAAATACCTATTAAATACACATAACAAAAAGACCGACCATATAGCAAGGGAGGTCTATGGAACACTCTGCAATAATTGACATGGGAAGGGGATCTGTGCATGAATATATATATATATATATATATATATATATATATATATATATATATGTACATATGTTAGGCACAAATGAACCAGATTGTGTACACCTAGGACAAACAATATTCTAATCATTGCCCCTATTAAAAAAACTAAAACAACAAACAAGAAATAATGTAACATAAACTTATGGGGTTTTCTCCTGGCACATTCCATTTTAATTTACAACCTAGGAACAGGGATTCCAGAACGGCTCTGCTGCCCTAGTAACGAGATTTGTGAATGGAGAAATGCTGCCGCCTAGTGGCTGCTTACCACAACAGCAGCTTTAAACCCAGTGCTAATGGTCACTAAATATTCACACTCATTACAGGCCTGTGAATGACACCTGCCCTCAAAAACAATCCTGGGAGCGAATATTGACCAAAACATTCAATTTTGAGGGCAACCTTTCAAGAAGACAATTTCAAGAGGTTAATTGTATTCTACGTTTTTTTCATTTGTTCATTAACAGAAATTTTAAAAGGTGTGGAAAAATGAACCTTAGAAAGAATTAAGGACATGCAAATCCAAATTACAAAAATCCTATCAGCTCACAACAGTCAGAATGACCATCAGCAAAAATTCTGCAAACAATAAATGCTGAAGGGGTTGTGGAAAAATGCCTAGGCTTGGTTCAACGTGGGACATGCTAAGAGCCAGTAAGGAAAACACAAAGGAGGTGCATTGAAAAGGTAAGTACTGAGCTACCATTCAATCAAGCATGCCCACTGCTGGCCCTATCGCCTGAGAGGATGAGAATCAAAAAGACACAGGCTGGACTTCACAGGTGGCGCAGTGGTTGAGAGTCCGCCGCCGAAGCAGGGGACACGGGTTTATGCCCCGGTTCGGGAAAATCACACATGCCGTGGAGCGGCTGGTCCCGTGAGCTATGGCTGCTGGGCCTGTGCGTCCAGAGCCTGTGCTCTGCAATCGGAGTGGCCATGGCAGTGAGTGGCCTACGTACTGCAAAACAAGAAAAAAACAGCCTGGCAATCCTGCCCTCCAGCAATATTTATCATAGCCAAAACTTGGAAGCTACGAAAATGTCCATCAACAGAGGAATGCACAAAGAAGAAGTGGTCCATGTACACAATGGAATATGACTCCAATAAAAAAATATAAACTCAATCTAGAAAACAAACAAAAGTAAAAAAAAAAAAACACATCACCTTTGGGGGTTTATCCAGGCACATTCCACTCTAATTTATAACCGAGAAATACCACTGCAAGGTAGTCTGTTTCCCTAGTTAAAAGCTTGTGAAAAGCAGAAATGCTGCCACCCTCTGGCAGTGACCTGCAACAGCAGCTTTAAAAACTGTGCTAAGGGTCACTTCATATGCACCAGTACTGGAGGGCTGTAAATGAAACCTGCCCTCAGAATGTCATCAGGGAGGTAATGGCCAAAATATTTCTAAATGTCACACATACTTCACGAAAACAATTGGAAGAGGTAAGCTCTACTCACAGTTTGAATAAAAAAAGGACATGCCAGAAAGCTCAATTTCAATGGATTATGAGACGAATGCAAATCCAACCACAAACATATAGCAGCTCACACTTGTCAGAATAAACTTCAGCAAAAACAAAAACTACAAACAATAAATGCTGAAGGTGTTGTGCAGAAGTGCATACCCTCAACTTTAAGTGGGATGTGACCTGGTAAGAGCCACTAACGAGAACAGAATGGAGGTGCTTTTACTACGTAAATATTTTTCTACCATATGATCCAGCAGGCCCACTCCTGGGCCTATAACCTAAGAAGACAGAATTGGAAAGACACAGGGAGGCGAATGTGCATTGCCGCAGCATTACAATTGCCAAGTCATGGAAGCAACCAAAAAGTCCATCAACATATGAGTGGACAAAGAAAACTGGTACATGTACAGACGGAGTATTGGACAAGGAAAAAAAGGACACGATGTCATTTGCAGCACTGTAGATGAGTCTAGAGGCAATCACACAACGTGTAGTATGTCAGAAAGAGAAAGACACATATCGTATGATATCACTTTTAGGTATTACCTATAAATGGATACCAGTGAAGATATTTCCACAGAGAAGGGCAACCACTGATTCATTCAACAAACTTATGGTTCACCAATGGAAATTTGTGAGGATTGGATACATCAGGATATTGGGGTTAACAGACATATACAAACACAGGTGAAATATATCATCACCAAAGACCTACGGAATACCAAGAGAAGACTACTCAACATCCTGTCATAACGTACATGGGAAAAGGATTCCAGGAAGAATAGACATATGTTTATGTGTAAAAGAACCACATCTTGCACACCTAGAACAAGCCAAACTTTGTAATCAAACTTGCTGTGATAAAAATAAAAATTAAATTAAATAAACGAACAAGAAGTAGTGAGACATATACTTAAGGGGCTTTTCCCTGGCACACGCCATTCTAAATTACAACCTAGAACACAACTTCCATTGAGGCTCTGTTGCCCTAGTAACCAGATTTGGTAAAGTAGAACAGCTGCCACCTTGTGGGCGTTTCACACGACAGCAGCTTTAATCCCAGCGTTAATGGTCAGTTGATATTCAAAATAATTGCAGGCCTGTAAATCACACCTGCACTGAAAACAAATCCTGGGGTCGTATATCGACCAAAAAAATTCAAAGGCATCCATATTTCAAACCGACAGTTTCAAGAGGCATAATTTATGCACATTTGTCTTCTGTTTCTTTTTCTTTCTTTCTTTTTTCTTTTTTTTCAGCTTTCAAACTACTATTTATTTAATCATGTGTTCATTCTACAGATAATTTTTAAAGTGTCTACTATGTACTAATTGCAAGTTAGGTCCCAGGATTACAGCAGTGAGTTAAACAGATAAAATCCCCGGACCTTATGGAACTTAAAGCCTAGTGGGTGACTCGGTCAATAATCCACTTCATAGATAACTACGTAGTTATAATACAGGGTACAGTGAGAGGGCTAACAAAGGGCTCTAATTTAGGCTGGAGTTCAGAGAGGTTCCCCATGAAGAAATGATAGTTTACTTCTCAGGTACTTAATAAACAAAAGTGGTAAAATTAAATGGAAGTGTTTAAATGAACAGAGTTAGGTACCACTTTTAATTACATACATACATATACACACACATAAAATAGATCCCAACTTTCTAAATAAATTATAAGTAAATTGAACGCAAAATTTGTTAATAATGATAAAGTAGTACATATTCCAGAAATAAAGTCATGATGAGTAGCAAAAAAATCTAGGTACTGTTAATGTTATCACATTAATACATGTTTTAATGGTGATTTCAATGGCTATAGAAAAGGCATCTATGAAAAAAAACTGCTTAGTAAATTAGTAAAATAAGGAAATTCCTTAACCTAACGAGAGAAGGATTTTTTAAAGATCCTTTAGCAAATATATTTAATGATAAAACTTTAAAGTTAAAGTTTGGAGACCACAACTATTGCACATTGTTCTATAAGTCCTAGTCAATAGAATAAGAAAAGAATAAGCAGTGTAAGAATTAGAGAATGTGTCAGATAGACTGCACATCAGTCAATCTGTTGTGGTTTGGAAATTTAAAATGTTAACCACATTGCCCACTTCTGAAAGGAAGAGAAAGTTTGTCATTATTTGCAAATGATATGATAATCTTATCAAAATCAAGGCAAGGAATGGAAAAACTATGAATAAGATAATTCAGCAGAAATTTCCGGTAAGATAAAAAGTCAGCATAACAACTCAAAAGTATTTCTTTTACCAATTTTTTTTATACCAAGTCAATCTCAAGAGCAGCAAATATAATAAATACTTTTTTTTTTTTGCGGTACACGGGCCTCTCACTGTTGTGGCCTCTCCCTCCGCGGAGCACAGGCTCCTGATGCGCAGGCACAGTGGCCATGGCTCATGGGCCCAGACGCTCCACGGCATGTGGGATCTTCCTGGACCGGGGCATGAACCCGCGTCCCCTGCATCAGCAGGCGGACTCTCAACCACGGCGCCACCAGGGAAGCCCACAAATATTATAACATGTCAAGAAATTAATTTTTTCAATGTAAGATTTTTATAGAGAAATTCTGAAATTTTGTGAAGGGCATAATAAGAAAATCTGAATAAATAAAGATTATTTTCAAGGAAGAAAGGGCACATTTTAATAAAAATATCTCCTTACGTTAAGCTACATATTTAATAAGTTCCAATAAAATTACAAAATGAATTCTTCAGCAAATTTGATAATCTGAATCCAAAGTTCATGTAAGTCAAAATACATGAATAGCTAAGGCAATTTTTTTTTATCTCCCTGAAGGACCTTCTCTCTTATTTCTTTTTTTTTATTTTTTTTATTTTTTTATTTTTTATTTTTATTTTTTTTAATTTTTTGCTTTATAACAAATTTAATCAGTTATACATATACATGTTTCCATATCCCCTCCCTTTTGCGTCTCCCTCCCACTCTTTCTTTTTTCTTAAAACAACGGGAATGGAAAAAGGCTGAACATCAGGAATCAATAAAGCCATGCAAATCCAGTGTACACAAACGTTCACCTGACAGCCGTCAGAATGATCATCAGCAAAACAAGTCTACAAAAAATAAATGCTGAAGGGGTTTTAGAGAACTGCGTACCCTTTAGCTGCTGGTGGGTTGCAACCTGGTAAGAGCCAGTCGTGAGAACAGAATGGAGGTGCGTTTAAGGGTAAAAATGGAGCTACCATGTGATCTGGTAGGCCCACTCATGGGCCTATCACCTGAGTAGACCAGAATCAAAAACACACAGGCTGGCAATCCTGCACTGCAGCAAGGTGTACCATAGCCAAACCTGGAAGAAACCAAAATGTGCATCAACAGAAAAATGCACCAAGAAGAAGTCGTCCATGTACACAATGGAATCTTAGCCATGAAAAAGCATGGAACAGTGCCGTTGGCACCACCATAGAAGGACCTAGCGATAATCACCACACTGGAAGTAAGAAAGAAACCGTAAGACAGACATCCTATGACATCACTTATAGGTGTTACCTAAGAATTGATACCCATGAAATAATTTCCAAGAGAAGGACACGCATAGATTCAGAAAACCAAATTATGTTTAACCAAATGGAAAGGTGTAAGGAATGTATGAATTAGGATATGGGGGTTAACAGACATATACTAATACATAGGAAATATATAATCACAAAATACCTAAGGAATACAAAGAGAGGTCTACTCAACACTCTATAATAACATACACGGGAATGGATCCAAAGAGGAATATAGACAGATACATTGATAGGATGAACCAGAAACTGTACACCTCGGAGAATCTACATTTTGATCAAATTTCCTCTGATAATTAAATTTAAAAAGCAAACAACAATTTAGGAGATATAAGCTCTTGGGGGTTTGCACTGGCACATTGCACTCTAATTCGCAGCTTACTACCACGATTGCCACGAAAGCTCTGTGGCCCCAAATCCCAGAGTTGGAAATGTAGAAATGCTGCCGCCTTGTGGCCGTTTCCCACAAGAGCGGCTTTGAACCCACAGCTAATGGTCACTTAACATTCACAAGGATTCAGGGCTGTAAAGGACACCTGCCCTAAAAAATTGTGCGGAGGTAGGGAATGGCCAAAAAAATTCAAAAGTGTTAAATTTTTCAAGGAGATTGGATGGAGGGGTAAGTTTTACTCACTCATTTTCAAAAAAGAGGAAAATGGATAAAAGCTCAACATCAGTAATTATTAGACTCATGCAAATCTAACCTCCAAAATGATTCCAACTCACACATGTCAACTACCATCAGTTGCAAGTCTACAAACATTAAATGCTGAAGGTGTTTTAGAGAACTGTGTACCCTCTAGCTGCTGGTGAGATGTAAAGTGGTGACAGCCAATAATGAGAATAGAAAGGAGCTGTGTTTAAAAGTAAAAATTGAGCCACCATTCCTTTCAGCAGGCCCACCGCTGAGACTCTCACCTGACAAGTCCAGAGTCGAGAAGGCACAGGCTTCAACAGCTGCACTGCAGGAATTTTCACAATAGCCAAGACACGGAAGCAACCAAAATGTCCATCACCATATCAGTTGAAAAAGAAGAAGTGGTCCATGTACACAATGGAATATTAGCCATGGAAAACAATGAAACACTGCTCTTTCAGGCACCATAGTTGAGCCTAGAGATAATCACAGAACATGAGGTAAGTCGGAAAGCAAAAGACATATCCTATGATATCACTTACAGGCATTATCTAACAACTGACACAAATGAACATATTTGCACAGAGAAAGACACTCACACACTTAGAAAACAAACTAGGCTTATCTAAAAGGAAAGGTGGGGGGAATG